>NC_088361.1:33813077-33888077 GCF_034508935.2 Berghia stephanieae
ACTTTATGATATGATATGATATGATATGATATGATATGATATGATATGATATGATATGATATGATATGATATGATATGATATGATATGATATTTTATGCTATCTTGAGAAAAAAAGAGTACGAGATCGTGATAATGTGTTTGTTCCCGTTGACACCCCGTTTTCCGAAAGATATATTTAGACATAAAAATATCATGTCCCAATTAAATTGCCATATATGCCTTTCTGCTCCGGTCAAATAAAGCAGATAACCAAAAAGGCAAACAAAAATAATTAATCAGAAATAGCTAGGATGAGGTTATTGGATGGGCATGGTTAAAGGAAACTGTTTTTGAGGGTTTTAACTATTTTCCAGTTAGGAGCTAACGGCGCGGTTGGTAACTCGTTCGAAATTCCAATAGCAAAAGACCAAAAAATCTTGTATTACTATGTCACGACAAGATAATTCAGTCGCATTGTTAACCAGTTCACTGTCTCAATCTGGAAAGATACGTATTTAAAAATTTGGCTAAAACGAACTCGTGCTTCAAATATCGATGGATATCTTGGCAACAACTCTCGCGAGGTCCAGGATTTGAGTTTGTGCCAAGATGATGGTCGTTTAAATCGATCGATATTTGAAGGACGAGTTTTCTGGCCAAATTTTAAAAACGTGTATTTTCAGATGACGGCAGTTGTACTGGGTAAATTGTTATATTTTTTTAAAAAAAAATTTGTTTAGAGGAGTGGGTTTTATACATTTTATAGCGCTTTCCATACAAAAGAGCATATAGGTATGTGCATATGTCCGTATGTTTGGGTTTGTGTGAATGTCACCGAACTGTGTGTCCTTTTTAATACTTTTCTTTTTCTTCATAATTTTATTTCAAAATCTCCGCTGCCGTGCAGATGCACATAAATTTGCTAATTGGACGCATAGGACCTGGTCTTTTGTACGGTCATGTCTAATTGGAACCCTAGAGAGTGTGTTTCCATTATCCCGCTAGAGAATGAATGAAGTTGACGTCACTCAGCTCTTTCTTATTGGTTTTGGATTGCCAGTCCTCAATAAAGTTTCTTTAATAAGCTCTAAATATTAGAGGTTACGAATAGCTTTTTGTGTTGTTCACAATTTTCACCTAACTGCAAGCCACCAATTCATTCAATAGGAAACTGTTATTTATTTCTTGTCAATAGTCTACCTGTTCCTGTCTTTAGGCCGAGACTTACACACACTTCGCCTTGAAGGAACTAAGTTGTTTCCCCGAAGCTTTCATAAATATGTCTGCCATTGGGTCAAGTTTGGTATTTTGTCGAAATAATTAAAAGTTATGAGGCTATATAAATTTACCGCCATATATCTACGTGTGTAAGGTTTATTTTCATTGACGACAATAACTACAGTCTTCAAAAGGGTGAAAAATAAAATGTTTCTGAACGTTTCAAAGTTTAATCATCATCATCATCATCATCATCATCATCATCATCATCATCATCATCACCATCATCACCATAACATAACATAACATAACATATGGTAGAGGGCAAAATAGGATAAAATCCCTTGAATGCCCTAAATATTAATAGTAATGCCATAAATGAATTGATTAAAGATTACAATAATGATACACTGGTAAATACAGTATTCAAACTTAAATGTACTGATGTAAATGTGGTGTACAAACATATATCTTTAATCGTGACATGCACAGCACGCACACACACACACACACACACACACACACACACACACACACACGCATATAGAAGATAACCATAATAATATAACAATGCATAATATATACATACAAGACTGAAAGCCCTGTCAACAGTAGTGCAGAAAAGTCTTATTCGTCATATATAAATCTCCCATCATATAATTCCCTGTCTACTAACACCTTGAAATAATCTATAGATTTTGCATTCTTTGTTTCAAATTTCAAATTGTTCCATTTCTGGACAATACGAATACCGAACCAGTTTTGCCTTATGTTTGTTTTGCATCTAGAGACAAAAATCTTAAACTTGTCCCCTCTAGTAAAAGTAATATTAGAATATGAACAAAAAATCAGAAAAGTCTATCCTATCCATACCATGTACCAATCTTTAAACCAGAATTAAATCCCCACGAATTCATCTATATTTCAAGCTTGGTAAGTCAAGAAATTCTAACCTTTCCTTATAAGATAAATACTGTATTGCATAAATCTTTTTGGTAGCTCTCCTCTGTACACTTTCAATACTAATAGATTGCCTTTTATATAATGGGCTCCAGATGCAATTTCCGTATTCTAGAATTGGTCGAACGAGCGATTTATACAAATATAAAAATGTGGTTTTATCAAGACTTATAAAGGTTCTATATATTATTCCCATTATTCTGTTTGCACGGCTTACACAATTATCAATATGTAAATCAAAATTCAAAAGTGAATCAAAATTAACCCCCACATCCTTTTCATAAGGCACAACGGAATGTAGATTTGAATTAGAAGTATCGATAAAATAATTATGACATGGGTTATTTTTTCCTATATGTAATACTTTACATTTCGAAACATTAAAATCCAAATGCCATGTTGTAGACCATTTGACAAGTGAAAATATATCATTTTGTAGAATGTTATGATGTTCAGTTGTACTTTCGACCTTTGTATCGTCTGCAAACAGTTTGCAGGCTGAATTTATTCCACATGGTAAACCATTTATATATAAAAGAAATAAAAGTGGTCCGAATACGCTTCCTTGGGGTACACTGCTAATCACATTCCTAAAATCCGGCCCCACGCTATTGACAATGACTCTTTGTATTCGATTATTAAGAAAGTCTTTAATCCAGTTAAAGACTTTCCCTTTAAACCTTTTAGTTTAATGAATGGTCTCTCATGCGGCACAGAATCAGGTACCAGATTCAAGAGACTTATTATATATTGTTGATAGCGGCTGTGATATTTCAAAGGCCACTTCCCTCAGTAATCGGGGATGAAGGGAATCGGGTCCCATGCTTTTAGTCACCATCATCATCATCATCATCATCATCATCATCATCATCATCATCATCATCATCATCATCATCATCATTAATCTCTCTCTCTCTCTCTCTCTCTCTCTCTCTCTCTCTCTCTCTTTCTTTCTTTCTTTCTTTCTTTCTCTCTCTCTCTCCCAGGTCTCTCCCTCCCTCTTTAGGTTGTGCGGCTATTCGAATTCGGATCGGAATGTCCTGGGTTCGAGTCCTGTTCTGAACGGCGCATAGGTGAGTCCTCGGAAAAGGCTTTTAACTCATATTCTTCCATCGTACTTAGGTGAAAAATGAGTACCTACCTGGCTATTAACAGCGTTGTCTCTGTCGTGTAAAAAATATTCAATATCTCCTAACTGGCGTCATGTCTCGCCCTACATGCATATTCAGTGTCTACGTTGTAGTGGACGTTGTGCTATATAAATGCTCAAGTGTTTTTCGGTTCACCTCCACGTAATGGCAGATTGAGACAATGGATCCGATTTTTACATTTAATTTTTTTTTAATTGAGCTTTTATATAGCGCAATGTCCACCAAACGTGCTAAAAGCGCTTTTCAATGAGTCAATGTCCAACAGCAACATTTAATATTTAGGACAAGACATGACGCTTGTAAGGCGATATTATATTTTTTTCGAACAGAGACAACGCTGTTAACGGGCATGTATTCACCTGAGTACGGTGAGAGAATGTGAGTAAACAGCCTTTTCCAAGGACTCAACTATGTGCCGAGGGAGGATCGAACCCAGGACTTTCTGATTAGAAATCGAGTGTAATTTTACACAATATTGCCTTGCTTCATTGTCCTCCAATCTCACTGAATAAATCCAAAATTTGATTTTTCATTTCAGGTAACAGGTATACTTAATATCGTGTCCTGACCTCGTGATGTTTATATTAGATTTGGCGTTTCGTCCATTTCACGTACGTCTGCACGCCATTCTCATTTTCCATTCATTTCATCACACAGTCTATCGCTATATCCTTGGCGTTGAATTTGTTCTAACTCGAGAAATAAGATTTATGTCAAGGCAGACGAAAGATTAATCAGCTTGACACGTGACTGACAATATCACATAAGTCAATTATTGGGTTTTCGCTATAAATTTATCCAATTGATTATACGGCAATTCTTTTATAACTAATTTTGGGTATTTAATTAATTCAGTATTTGAATATTGGTGCGTATTTACTAAAGGAGTAAAATGAATAAATGAAAAGGATTATTCTAAAAATTTCCATTGAACAAATATTAGTACATTTTTTAAAAACTGAACAATATCATACATGAAAACAAAAGCAGATAGACGTAAATAGAAAATTTTGGATATTTTAAAATTATCTTGTGTAATAATCATTCAAGGGCTATAACTCCAGACATCGACACTGGTTCTTTTCATACCAAGGGTTTTCAATTTTAGAAAGAATTCATGTTAATCAAGCATAAGTGAGAAATGTCCCTCAAGGAAAGTTTCATTCCTTATATATATATATATATATATATATATATATATATATATATATATATATATATATATATATATATATATATATAGAGAGAGAGAGAGAGAGAGAGAGAGAGAGAGAAGAGAAGAGAGAGAAAGAGAGAGAGAGAGAGAAGAGAGAGAGACAGAGAGAGACAGAGAGACACACACAGAGAGAGAGAGAGAGAGAGAGAGAGAGAGAGAGAGAGAGAGAGAGAGAGAGAGAGAGAGAGAGAGAGAGAGATTGTAAACGCCCAGATTACAGTTCTATTACGTAATTAGATTTTAAATTAAGATTTTTTTCTATATAAGCTATTTATTTATTTTAGTGGTAAACATTCGTGAACTTTTGTTTAAAGGGGGTTCTTTTTTTAAAATTAAACATGACTTTGGTAGCCGGCAACCTGATCCGGTGTGCCTTTGTTTGAATATTTTTGATCCCGTGATGTGCTTCACTATTACAGATCCGGTATTTATTGTTGTCGACTGATGTCAAAATTATGGTAAAAGTTACGTTTGATTGCAAAATTATTCCGTTATCAGTCTTGTGCAAGAAAATAAGTTGTCCGCTGATTCATGTAGTACCATTTTTCAATATGCTTGCTCTGAAAAAAATCAGAGGAAATTTTGATTTCTAAAATTGTTTGCCTCCTTTTCTATCTAGTTCAACAGTATTCATGAATACGAATTGTAGGCGGCAACTAGACGGAAGTATTCATCATGTGGGCGTCAACTAAATTTTCGCGGGATATCGCGGCTCTATCAGATATGAAAATTACTTCAAGAAATCAAAACTAATTTATGTGACTAGAAATCAAAAAGTGTTAATTTTTTTAATATGTTGTACCTAACAACTTTTCAGGGCTATAGCTATTGAAGGCAACAGTAAATTTTTGCTAAATAAGTGAACATTATTTTAAAGATGAATATCCTTTAAATCTAATATTGTAACAAAGAAAAGTCCCCCGAGGAACAAGGATTTCGTCCCGTGGCCTGTACTGAATATTTTTTAATTAAACTTTGAAAAGCCATAGCTATTGAAGGCAACAGTATATTTTTGCTTAATAAGTGAACATTACTTTAAAGAAGAATACTCTTTAAATCTAATATTGTAACAAAGAAAAGTCCCTCAGGAAACACTATTATGACCTGCATTGAACATTATTTAAATCAAACTTTGAAACTCCAAATCTCTAAAAGCCTCATGAATTTTCCATAACGAGTAATTTCGATATTGGAAAAAAATATACGTTTATTTGGCATAAGCAAAAATGTCCAACGGGGATGAATTCGGATGAAATGTATTTCTTCCCTTGATCTATCCTCGAGATCCGTTAATTTATATATTTTTGAGATTGTGTCGCTAACTTTTTTTAAAATTATAAAACTTATGTTTAAATGAAAAATAAAATCATAAAACATTCTTTAATCGCTGGACAAATAAAAGTTATAATTTTTTTTTTGTGCTTCAATAATATTGCATACACTAAAATAAATGTTTCATTCTTTGAGATTGTTGCAATCATTAAAAGAATTTAAGGCCCGTAACTCTTAAGGCGACACTGAATATTTCCATATTACTTGTTATAATTTAATTCGTACAGAAATCTTCTTTAATCGACGTGGACTTATTTGCAGGTCTGATGACCTGAATTGTTATGAGCTCTCTGTTGGTTTTTTGGGGGGTTTTTTGTTTGTTTTTTGAGAGGGATGTTTTTCGTTTTCGTTTTTGTTTTTGTTTTTGTTTTTTTCTTGTTTTGTGTGTGTATCTCTGTGTGTGTGTGTGTGTGTGTTTGTGTGTGTGTGTTTTGTTTGTTTTGTTTTTGTTTTCTATGTTGTTTTTGTATTTTTTGTTGGGGTTTTTTTGTTTGTTTTTTGGGGTTTGTTTTGTTTGGGGGGGGGGGGGAGCGGAAGGTTGTTTTTTTATGATATGTACATAAACGACAATAAATATTTATAAAATAATATTTGTGAGCTTATTTCTGCAGCTAGTTGTACGCAGTAAAACCTAAATACAAATCAGAAAATCTCAAAACAATGGAATGAAGCATTCACTGACATTACATCTTGAGGGAGCGACACTGAAATCTTTTTAGCATGCGTTTCTTGATCTAAAAAGAATTCTTTTTAATTCCTACGGTAAGTGAGAAAACGTCCTCTGTGATATTGGGAAGTTTACAGCCACGACCTAATTAAATATTCACTTTTCGCGATTTGAAAGAAACACAGTCCCTAAAATCTGTCTTTCCTTATATGCGTTTAGAAATAAACATGAATATTCATAAAACATTTTTTAAATGTTTGGCATAACATGAGCGATAATGAGTTGTTTATATTAAAGCAAATGTTTAAAATTTAATTTTGGAGAATCTTGATTTGTTAAAATAGTTGCAGTCAATGACCCTCCAAGGACTCTGACACTTAGTGGCGACACTATTTTTATCTTAACAAGTGGACGTTAAGGGAATCTATTGAGCTTTTTAGACATTTTTTAATATAGCGCAATATCCACTAAATGTGCTCGAAACGCTTTACAAAGGGTCCCTGACCAACAGCAACACGTAACATGTAGAACGAGACATAACGCCTGTTTGGCTATATTACAGAAACAACGTTGTTGACTGCCAGGTGCTCATTTTACACTGAGTACGGTGAGAGAATGTGAGTAAAAAGTCTTTTCCAAGGACTCAACTATGCGCCGAGCGTGGCTCGAACCCAGGATCTTACGACCCGAAAGCGAGTGTCATCCCACAAGACCACCTAAATTTTTAAATCTTAGTAGACAATCGTGAACTCCCATAATAATATATTCAACGAATAATAAACTACAGAGCATGTTCAATTAAAATTCAGTACAATATTGAAAACAAATAATCTTGGTAACCGTGGAAACGCATGTAAACAAGGGCCACCTTGGATTTATATGTAAATTTTAAATCCCTAAGGCTTTTTTAAAATTTATCAATATGTTTTCACCAAAATTTGCCTAAAGGATATGAATGCTAAGTGTTTTAAGCAAAGAGAACCATTTTAAAAAATTCGTTTACAGAAAAAAAATATGAACATTAATATTTCATATTGATATCATACAGCAATATCACATATTTAAAAACACGCATCATTTTTGGTACAGCCAATGTAAAATCTGCCTCTGTTTCATGAATTTAAATGTTCTGAAGACAATCACTGAAAGTTTGAAGCTTTTATCTTTAAAAATGACTGAGCCTTAGGGATTTAAATGCTAAAATTTCAAGAAATGAGAAAAATGGATTTCAAAGCATAACTTTCTTCATTATCCCTATCTGCCATTGTTTATATAAAAAACATGTTTTGGCATTTTGCAAGAGTTATATGATCTAAAAGTAATTGGAAGATGAGGAGAAATGATTAAAGATCATATTTACGACAAAAACTAAAAATGTTAAAAGTACCAATATTTTTCCAAAATTCTGACCCGTCGATCCAATTAACGCGAAAAGGAGTAGGCTTTAACCCAGTACGAAAAAAAAGTAACTCAGAAGGGGAAGGGGGGGGGGGGTGATTTTCGTCTGTCATCCCACGCACTCATGTATTTGTTTATTTTCTTAGAAACTCACCTTAGTTAAATTAGATGAAATAAATTCAATAAATTCCAAAATATTCTACGGTAGGCACAAATGTTATCTGATTATATTTTCTTGACCACGATAATACCGTCACAATTTATTAGAAATTGTGCTCGCGACTTGAATTAAATAAAATGTAGAGGCAACTCCCTTTAATCTTGATTGTCCCCGCCCTGTGTGGTGTAGAATTGCTCACATTCTATTCCATCATGTTTTATACAAATAAACAAGTTGTGAAACAGCTGTCATGGATTGCAAAAGTTTTTGCCGTAGTGAATCTTATCACAAATCTGCACAAAGGTCACAATAGATATAATGGTTCAGTACCACAGTCTTGTCACCAAACGCACCCTTTTCCCTTATCGCCGTTTCGCCTACGTAAGTTATTTCCCTGCGAGAACTGACTTGCACAAAGTGGGAGTGAGTAGCTTGTGGTGAATAATAACAGGGAAGCACGTCAATACATTTACTCACCCGGCAAATTCTCTCACTTCCGTTTGGACTAGGAATCCATGCGAACCTAACCACGGGGATTTAGAAGTAACATGGGAATTAATGGGACGGTCTGTATGTGAGCACTGAATTGCGTGAGTGGTGAGAGCTAAAATTGGTGCAATTGGTGATCTAGAATGACCAGGAGTGTCCGTAGAGAGATTTTCATCACGCTCTATTTTACATTTGAATAGTGACGAAACATGCGCTATATTTGTGATCATAATGAATAAGGGATGGTGATGACGTTGTCAGGAAAAAAAAGACAAATTAAATATAGTAGCAAAATGAAGTCATGCAATCTTTTTGCACATGAAAATAAGTCCATTGCAAAATACTTTCCGCCAGATCAATTGTATCACCTAACCACCACAGTTGGGTGGACAAAACAATCAGAAATAACTCTGCATGAATCAAAAACTGGTCCGTTGACAATGCCTTCCTTACTTTATCAACTTCTGTGTCACAGGGCTCCCCACTTTATTTATCTCGAAAAATTGTAAGATGATGAGGTAATTAGAAGTCACAAATTCCATTAAGTTTCTAAAATTGATCTTCTAAAATCAAACCTCTAAAATAAAAAATCTAAAAGCAAACTTCTACGTCTAAAATCAAACTATAAAACTGATGAAATCAAACAAAAAGAATACATGCAATTTCAAGATTAATAGGAGAACGACAAAATGTCATTTGTCCTCATAAATAGATTAGAGTATTTATATAGCGCAATATCCTCTTGAAGTCTCAAAGCGCTTTATAAAGGGTCCCAGGCCAACTCAACACTTAACATGTAGGACGAGACATGACTTCTGTTAGGACGGAACAACGCTGTTAACGGCATGGTACTCATTTTACACTTGAGTAAGGTGAAAGAATGTGAGTAAAGAGCCTTTTCCAAGGACTCAACTATGCGCCGAGAGAGGCTCGATCGAAAGCGAGTGTCATACTACAAGATCCCATAGCATAGCATAGCTGCACTAGTCCTCAACTTATAACGGGGCGCCTTTGTTTTCACTCTAATCTAACCGTTGATATCAAGAGGACTTTTACAGAAAATGATTGACTCGAGTTTCAATGGAGATCCCATTCATGTCACAGTTGCTGTGCTCCCTCTGTAACCGTTAGGTGTGAGGTTTAAACCATTAACTGCCTACCCCGGAAAACCTCGTATTTAAAAATTTGGCCAGAAAACGCCCCCTTCAAAAATCAATCGATTTAAATGACCCTCATCTTGGCAAACACTCTGAAACCCGGGACTTCTCTTCAGAGTACGGCAGTTAAACCAATTAATGGGAGAAATTATGGTTTTATTTCTTGGTTTGAATCTTTTATTTTAATGTCATTATCATTATTATATATTTCAGTTATTTAAAAAGCGGTACCGGTGTTTCTATCTTTGTTAGGTCATAGTTTGAGACACTGACATCAAAACAGATCATAATATGTATAATTCATAGGTTCTTATTGGGATTCGAATTTTTGATCTGCCAACCCACACCATTGGCTAACTTTCTCAGTTGAAGAGTTCAAAAGGGGTTTTCTGTCGCTCTCTGATCAATAGAACGAATTCCATCAGTCCAGAGTGTTTTGTCGTGTATTAATGAAACAATTTTATCCACTTTTTCCTGTAAACTTTAATTTTAAATACCATCTATTAACACGAACTCTAACGTCAAAAAGTCTCTAGACTTCGATAAAAGTTAATTCTTTTTGACAAACTGGCAGTCATATTAAGTAATCATTATGATTTGAAGTTAAAGCTTTCTGACCAAAATATTAAAAATGTATTTTGTTAATAATCGTCAACATATTCATCGGCACGGCTTGAATTATCTGACTTTTTCAACCAATTCAAGACAGTCGTCTAATATATTATTTATTGACCTTTAGTTTTAAGGTCTTATTTATGTAAGGATTACGAAAGAAAGCACTTTTACTTGGTGGCTTTTAGTATTGATGGCATCATTTTTATATGACTTTTAATACCGATTTGTTTCCAGTTAAATGATCTTGACCCAAAATTTAATCTTTATAGCCAACACATTAAGAATATTATGGGTGCTTTGACAGAACCAAAAAGATAACCTAATGGTTACTCTTAATGTGACAATTTTTAGGGATACCCCAAAGAATCATTCTTCACATTACTATCACCTTTTTATAAGTTCGTTTTTTTCTGTATGTGTGTTTAGTTTTTGTTTATTATTATTATTATTATTATTATTATTATTATTATTATTATTATTATTATTATTATTATTATTATTATTATTATTGTTATGTTTGTTTTCGTTTAGATTACTAATTGCATGAAATCACATCTTTCAACTCACAATATATACATATATATATATATATATATATATATATATATATATATATATATATATATATAGACTATATAGCTAGTTTATTGATGGTATTATACTAAAACTAATTATATGTATATATATATATATATATATATATATATATATATATATATATATATAGGATATAAATATATATATATATATATATATATATATATATATATATAGGATATAAATATATATATATATATATATATATATATATATATATATATATATATATATATATATATATATATATATATATAATAGTTTTAGTAAAATACCATCAATAAACTAGCTGTGTAATATTATAGTCTATTTTTCAGATCAATGGCGTGAACAACTGAAAAAACGCGATTGTCGTCATCACGATGACGTTGACAGTCAAACCGAGGAAGGTGTTGGTGATACACGCTATACGCCTTTCAGCTGCATTGACAAAGAGAATAACATTCGTGACTGGCATACAGGATGCGAGAAGTAGAAGACTTTTGTCATTTCTGGTGTACTATGAGAAAACTCCTTGGTTGTTTTTTTTTTTTTTTGTTTTTTTGGTTTTTTTGTTGTAGTTATTTTTTAAAATGTTTTTTTTAATTTTTTTGTTTTTGTTGTTGTTGTTTTTTTTTTTTTTTTTTGTTGCTTTTCACTCCAGGTCTGATGGATGGTTACGTGCATGCGCGACCGAAATTGGCCACGCACACAGGGAATCGCGTTTCCTTTTTCTTTTCTTATTTTCTTTTTTTAAAGATATTTTTTCCTAGTTTAGTCGATTTATTTTGAATATCAAAACCGATGAGTTTTCAAAGGGGTCAGAGTTGTAGAACGATTTGGCCACGTGAGATTCTATTTAGTTACTTTTGAAGTCGGAATTGGCCACGAGAAACTCTGGCCATCTGGCAGACCAGCTGTGGATAGTAAATTTTTACTTCGTATATCCATTCAAAAATTAAGAAACTTCAAATGAGGCTATGCAGTCTTGTGGTATCACACTTGCCTTCAGATCCGAAGGTCCTGGGTTCGAGTCCCGCTCTAAGAGGCGCATAGTTGAATCCTTGAAAAACGCTCTTTACTTACATTCTCACACCTTACTGAGGTGCAATATATATATATATATATTATATATATATATATATATATATATATATATATATATATATATAATATCGCCTGAAAGGCGTCATGTCTCGTCCTACATGTTAAGTTTTGCTGATGGATAAGGACCCCTTAGAGGACATTGCTCTCTATAAATGCCCAAGCTTAAGGCATTTTAACAGTCGTGGATCATTTTAATCCATTGATCCATAATGTGAACTCAAGTTTTCTGGCGAAATGAGGGGGAAATATTTCATCAGTTTACTAGAGAATACTCTCAAACTCTCTTACTCTCAAACTTGGGACTTCGTGAAGTCCCAGGTTTAAGAGTTTTTGTCATTGAAATCGATCGATATTTGAAGGACGAGTTTTCTGGCCAAATTTTTTAATACGGACTTTTCCAGAGCACGGCAGACTAGTCCCTTTTGGCCCAAGTTGAAATTGTGTACCCCTAATAAATATACAAATTTAATAATGGTGATTGCTTCCCTTGTTGACATGAGACAGAGACGTTGGTGCACATGTCTTGAGACGTTTACGTCCGAGGATGATTTTATTGTTGAAGCGCGCATTTAGCACAAAGGAATATTGCATAAGTATAATCTGAAGAATTACTAGGTACATAATTTATATTGAGCATTTCAAAAATTTCAGCACAATCAATTTACTTTTCAGATCCTCATGTATTGAGTATGAAATATCTTACCATCTTATAGTTTCATGAAAAGATTTATGACGAAAATTGAATTTTTGTCAAACATGTCAAACTGGTTTCATAGAATTGGACATGAGCTTTTTCTCCCATGACCGCATTAATATGAAATGCATTTCCAGATGATATAAATACAATTCAGAGGATAGTTATTCTTTAGCGTCTATTTTGAGGAATGACGAAGATAACGCAGGCGTTAGCCGCAGTACAGCGCCACAGTGTAATCAATAAGGGGAATAAGGGCTCAAAGAAAATTATCTAGATGCCGACATTGAGGCTCGAACCCTTGTCCCATGGTGACAGAAGTGCAATGCCTTATCCACTTGTCCATCTCGTCCCTCAATCCCATGACATCGGCATTAAACTCTTTTAGCGTTATTGAGTATCCACCAAAAGAGGGCAGCAATGTAAACCGTTAAAAGACCGAAAAAATCTGATTCAAAATATTAATTTTCTATGACTGCAGACGCAACGGTTTTTATTAAGAGATAACAACAGCATTACGACTCCTGCAATGAAGCCAGAGTTAAAGTGATGTCATGCGCACAATGTAAAAAGATAAAGAAAGCCGATCGTTGTGAGAATCACTTAAACGTGGAAAAAGCATTCTCAATTGTTCAATGATTGGGCCATTGGTAAATTCATCTGGTTTGAATTACAGTAAAGCAAAGATTTAAGCAGTTGGGTCATCTATATTGACCACAAGCTAAGCACACATTTGCAAGTCTGATATAACCGAAGACAATCATGGGTCTTATTTAACATAGTTGTAATGAACAATATATTGCGGTGTTTGAGAGTTTGTCCATTACAGCAATGAGACCATAATAAATTGGTTTACCCGCCTACAAATAAGTATACGTCGACCTCAAGCGTTTTTTCTTGTTTATTTCGTCCTTCATAAAATTGTCCATTTTGGCTCTAGGTCTATCTAGTTCTAATTATTAACATTCCACTTTCAAATGGACGTCATTGAAAATTATTGCTTTGGCAAATGGTGTTACAGATCATATTCTTTAGTTGTTTGAAATATTGCAGTGATACTTCAAATGCGTTTGGAATACAATTTTATTAAAATGACAATGATAAAACAATAAAATAAAGAGCAAAATTATCAATTTAATTACTAAATTTTTCATCGAAGAAAAATCGAATTAATTTTCAAAATGGTATATTTGCAGGTCTGATAACCGAACGTAATTGTTGCTTGATTTAACATGGTTCCAATGAGATTATTTCCGTTACATCATTTCAGTTATTAGACCTGTGAATAAGTAAACGCCAGTACATGTACGCCGTTATCGAAATGAATACATGTACACTTTCCTGGCTTAGGGAATCGCTAAAGAAAAGTTTTAAGAGACGACACGCTGAGTTTTTCTTATTTTATTATATTATTTCAACGATGTTTTTTACACGAAAACGTTACAACCATGATAGTTCTAGAAATTCAATTCATTTTTTTTTGTCCCCAGGAAAGAAACCCGATAGTCTTCCTTTTTTTAAATCAAAGACGGAAATGAATTCGAGAGCTATATTGCATGAACCCTAGAGCGCCATATTCTATCCAGCCCAACTTATGTTGGATCACAAACTAGGGGATGGCTCATTTTATGGACATTATAAAAGATTATAGAGGATTAAGATATTAAAGGAGTTATAGTCGTACTCGGGCAACACATTTTCTTTCGCTTTGGCAAGTCATTTCCTTCACACCAAACACCGATGACTTAAGATGATCTTAAACGTGTCAACAATTCTTAAATCTTCTGAGAGTTTGAAGGGATATTCCATGGAGTCTCGGGTTTAAAATATTTTTACAACTTGGAATTTATCTTTATGCATTGATATTTTAAGTAAAGATTTTCTGATCGACAATAATAGAGACGATTTCGGAGTATACGTGGCAGACCTTTAATCACAGTAAGAGATAGAGGGTAAATCAGATTACAAGCTAATGCCACGATGAGAAATATATGTTATGGAGAAGTGCCTGATGGAAACAGAGAATAAAAATATTGCGGTGGGATCAAACTGACACGGCACCCTAGACCTGGCTGAGAGAGAGAGAGAGAGAAATCGGCGAGCAGTCGCACTAGCCACTGAGCCATCCAGCCAAACAACGAATAATATGGCTTTCAAACTTAGTACCTATCGTAAGGACTATCTTCTCTCAACTACAAGGGGATCAAATCGAGTCTAGCTCACTTACCCCGCGAACTTTCAATAGCGAGCAAACACTAATGTTATGCGCTCTTCTCTGTATGGAACAAGACAACCATGTAAACAAATAAGACGCACATAGAATAGCTCCATTATTGGGTTGAAGAAAATTCCGAAAAAGTGGAACGTGCACTTGTGTCAATAATGATGAGAAATAATATAGGGTATGGAAAGGTGCCAGATGAAAACAGAATAAAAAGATCGCCGTGTCAGAGCCAATCTTAATTAAGTTTAAAAGCCAAATCTTTGTATGGCTGGATGGCCCAGTGGCTAGAGCGACTGCTCGCTGCTCTCTCTCTCTCTCTCTCTCTCTCTCTCTCTCTCTCTCTCTCTCTCTCTCTCTCTCTCTCTCTCTTCCCAGGTTGGCTCTGACACGGATATCTTTTGAGTCCCTGTTTTCACCTGACACTTCACCATGCCCTAAATTTCTCATCATTATTGATGCAAGTGCTCGACTTTTTCTTGAAATGCCTTATGGCCTTAACCCTTTAAGTCTAGAGACAACGCTACCGTACACCTCTCAATTTTAAGTCCATGTCCTTGAGGAAATGTGTACAAAATATCTCTCCCGGAGAAATTTGTGAACCTCCAATTTAATCGGATGTTATGTCTGGATGAGCAATGACGAAAAGTGTATTTGAATTTCAAAAGATAAAAAAGTGGGCTATACAATTTTGGTTGTCCGCTCTTTTTACCAAAAATAATTTGTACTTTTTCACGCAATAAAACAAATGGGAGGGGGGAGGGGAGAGGCGGTAGATGAATTTCACAACCAGATTAGTTGCAGTTTCATTATTCGAAGAAAATGTATTTAGTCTTTTATTTAGTGACTATTTAGTGAAAATATTAGTTGCCTAAAAAATTGCTTGAAAGTGGTAGCTCAATTTTCATCTGAATGTGACTTAGCATGTTCTAAAAGCTACCGCACTGATAAATGTCCTTAACCCAAATCTTATTTTCTAGATCCGAATTGAATTTTCAGCCATTAATCTATCTCAACACCATAACACTACACTGTTGAGGTGGTGAATCACATCCAATCTTATTGTCTAAACGCCGACTCCATTCCCAGACCCAATTTAGATGCCTAGGTTGTCTTGTGAGTATAACCCTTTCCATTAAAGTGACGTTTATGTCAAAATATTTCAAACATAAAAATATTTGACATTAAAATGCCAAACTGGCCACACTGATCAAGGATCAAGCCGATTTATCACGTTTATTGTTCAGGTTTGATTGACATTTCGTTTTATTAAATTTAAAAACAAATAACATTTTTGGTGCAGCTGATACGGCCGTTTTCATTGAAATGCATGCCCAAGTCGTGTCTTGACAAAATATTTTGATATATAATCGGGAACCAAAAATCAATAGATTATAAGGTTATGAAGAGGATGGCGATGATGATGATGATGATGATGATGATAATGATGATGATGATGATGATGATGATGATGATGATGATGATGATGATGGATGCGAAAATGAAGATGAAGAATGAGGATGTGATTGTGGATGAGGAGGAGGAGGAGAAGAAGAAGAAGAAGAAGAAGAAGAAGAAGAAGAAGAAGAAGAAGAAGAAGAAGAAGAACAACAACAACAACAACAACGACAACGACAACTACAACAACAACAACCACAACAACAAAAAAAGAAGAAAAAGAAGAAGAAGAAGAAGAAGAAGAAGAAGAAGAAGAAGAAGAAGAAGAAGAAGAAGAAGAAGAAGAAGAAGAAGAAGAAGAAGAGAAGAAGAAGAAGAAGAGAAGAGAGAAGAAGAAGAAGAAGAAGAAGAAGAAGAAGAAGAAGAAAGAAGAAAGAAGAAGAAGAAGAAGAAGAAGAAGAAGAAGAAGAAGAAGAAAAGAAGAAGAAGAAGAAGAAGAAGAAGAAGAAGAAGAAGAAGAAGAAGAAGAAGAAGAAGAAGAAGAAAAAAGAAGAAAGAAGAAAGAAGAAGAGAAGAAGAAGAAGAAGAGAAGAAGAAGAAGAAGAAAGAAGAAGAAGAAGAAGAAGAAGAAAGAAGAAGAAGAGAAGAAGAGAAGAAGAAGAAGAAGAGAAGAAGAAGAAGAAGAAGAGAAGAAGAAGAAGAGAAGAAGAAGAAAAGAAAGAAGAGAAGAAGAAGAAGAAGAAAGAAGAAGAAAGAAGAAGAAGAAGAGAAGAAGAAAGAAAGAAGAAGAAAGAAGAAGAAGAAGAAGAAGAAGAAGAAGAAGAAGAAGAAGAAGAAAAAGAAGAAGAAGAAGAAGAAGAAGAAGAAGAAGAAGAAGAAGAAGAAGAAGAAGAAGAAGAAGATCTAAGATCTAACAGACCCAGCTATAATACCCATCTACTGCTGGGTAGACAAGGGGGTCGGGGAAAAAATCTCGCCTGCACCCGGGATCGATCTTGGTCCCTTTGTGGGTGAAACGAGTGCTCTACCAACATAGCTTCCAGGACCTCCATTAAACAAATGGAACAACAATAAAAACACGAAACTTTTAAATATGACAGCAATAAAGACTTGTTCACTAAAATTTGACAAGAGTAATTAATCTGCCCATCCGGATTCCTAGTTTCCGGTTGAAATGGCGTCGTAAATCCCAGGGATCGACGAAAATTGTAAACTCGACCGACATCGCAAAACATCTCCTTGTCCTGTGTCAGACGATAGAAATGTTAATGAACTGGCAAAATGTTATCGTGAAAAGTAGTCTAGTTTTCCTCATTGACGACGCACACACACTTTTTAATGTTCTATTAATATATGGATAGAGAAGTGTAACCATCATTTTTACTGAGAGGACAATCACAGGCTCTATGAAATCCAAGACGAATCACTATTACTATTACTTTTTATGTTGTGAAAATGGTATATTGTTAGTAAGAGGGATTTTTGTTTTCCTTAACGTCTAAGTCTAAGAGATTTAAATACATATTTGCTTTCTACTCTTTGGATAAATAACAATGTGAAGTTGAATGTAAGCTGGGTGAAAGAGTCAAGATCTTGAAGTTGTTGGAGCCAGTTTGCCTTTCTCATATAACTCATTCGTCTTCAGTGTTTGATTCATCGTGTTTTGTTGATAAAGAGGAAAAACCCGAAACGTCCACATTATCTGTTTTCGTTTATTAAATTGAAGCTTACATTCAATTTCATACTGTTATTACTTCTTTGAGATTCGAGCAGCAACATTAGCATTACTCTTTGGATTGTACCCTTTTTTTTTTTTTTTTTTTTTTTTTTTTTGGCAAATTGGGATGAAACCGAACCCAGCCATCATTTACGTATGATGTTTAATAGCCTCTAAAGGCAGAAAGTTACATACCCTGCTGATAATCATTAAACGACAACCCGCTAATCTTTGCTGTCGTTGACAGTGAGTAATAGCTTTTGGTAACAGAATTTGATCAGTGCGTGAATGTCGTCAGGCACAAGTATCCCATAACACCATATGAAAATTTGGTTTCTGTCATTATAATACCTGACTGAAGCTGTGGGTTAAATATTTCATTCATAGATGAGATCCGCCCCAGCTTAATCGACGTTGACTGTGTGTTTACCTGGATGAGATTTGAAAATTTAATGAAATAACTTTAAAAGTTACCATTCCACGGACCGCACGTCGTTCAAATCACCATTTTGAGTGACATAAAACCACAGGCCTTTCGTCATTGTTGTTGTTGTTAACGTTGGTCAGATTGCTTATGTCACCCGCGAACATACCAAAGCAAACAACTTTACATGTAAATGTGGCATTTCTTTCACTCGCTAGTTATCGTCAATCAGACTCGTGCATCTACATTCAAATAATTAATTATGTACACAGCGAATATAGGCAATATGAATGTAAATGTTCCGTACACAATTTTGAGCTAACGATTAAAAAAAAAAAAAAAAGAAAAGAAAAACAAAAAAAAAATATATATATGTGTGTATATATATATAATATATATATATATATATATATATATATATATATATATATATATATATATATGAGACACTACATACACTATATATATATATATATATATATATATATATATATATATATATATATATATATAAATGAGACACTACATACACTATATATATATATATATATATATATATATATATATATATATATATATATATATATATATATATATTATCAGCCTTCCTCGGTTGGTAATCGAAACTCAGACCTTCTGGTTACTGGTCAGATGTATTACACAATTGTAACACTCCTAGCAGGGAGGTGTGTCTTTTGTTTCTTTGCAATGTTTTTGGATTTTAATACAAAATTCCTGTGCGCTGAATATTGATTATTAGACTAGTATGTTTGTTACATTCTCTTTAATGCATGGATGTATTTTATATGAATACCGAAGAAAGCATCAACCCTGACCATGCAGCTGTATACAGACTTTCCACATGGAGGGAGTGGGACAATCATGCAAATGAAGGTGTTGAAGATCCGAGAGAAGAACTGCCCTACGGAACTGAGCTACCCAGGATTATGAATGAGTAACACTGAAGAGAGCACGGCAAAAATTGGGAGAACAGCTGGAAGCATGAAAAAGTTGGGCCTGGCTGAGACTAGCTAGTGTACATGTGGATGTCCAGAGCAGACGATGCAGCACATCCTTAGAGAATACACTGCACTGACCATGACGTCTGCTCCAGATGCTGTGGAGTGGGTTCGGTGTTGGAGTAACAAGCTATGATGATGATATGAATACCAAACAAGGACTTTGTGAAATATTATTGTTTTAAGACAAAATGATTCCAACTAAATGATGGACCACCTATTTTACAAACTTCAACAAGCCATTTTGACAGCGTACCAGGCAGTGACAATCGCTCTCACAGTACCTAATGTTTACCTATAAACAAGCACCGGCACCATTTATGTTTTGTTTTTGTTTTTTGGAACCGCGTTTATGAGTATTTCTCACCTAACTGTATTATCCAGACTATAAACTATCTATAGATAGTATGCGCTGAGAAACTCACAACATTGCCATCCGGAAATATATCGGACTAACACACAAAACTACGTGTTACCATGAACTTTTATAGCCTGCTTAATACAGTTTAGTGAGAATTACTCAAAAACGCGGATGGCAAAAAACAATAACAAATATCCGAGTGACGTCAACTTCGAACTATCTATGGATGCTGTGCGCTTGGCTAAGAAGCTTACAACAGCCATCCTGAAATTTCACGGACCAACATTCAAGGTTTCTAGTCTGGTTAATACAATTTAGTGAGATTTACTCCTAAAAATTAATTGCAAAAAAAACAATAACAAAGACTTGAGTGACGTCAACTTCGTTCTATCTTTTGATGATGTGCGCTTGGCTACGAAACTCACAACATTGCCATCCGGAAATATAACGGGCCAACAAACAAAACCATGTGGTACCTTGAAGGTTTCTAGTCTGGTTAATACAGTTTAGTGAGATTTACTCATAAAAATGGATTGCAAAAAAAAAAACAATAACAAAGACCTTAGTGGCGTCAACTTTGTTCTATCTATACACACATCGGCCACAGACCGTACCAAAATATTTTTTTAAAAACAACCCAAGCGTCTGAAGTCTGTGTTCACAGTCATCTACGTAACTGACAACAAAAAAGTTGAGAGAAACACAACGTGACCATCCTATCAAATCGTTAACCTTACCCACAACTCTCCCTGCTCAGATTGACCCTTCCACCTTCATCAATCCCTTCTCTACACAGGGATCCAAGCTCCGAAAGATCAAGCATAACCAGAACAGAACATAAACAAGGATTGTATTTTTAACGAACCTAGAATAGCAAGAAAGAAAACAACAACGAATGTAGGAATGAGTCATCTTAACATCAACAGTTTAGGAAACAAATTTAATTAAATGAAAACTATTTTGACAGACAACTTAACAGACTTTCTCATTATATCAGAAACAAAAATAGATGAAACATTAAAAGACGCCATTATTACAATAGATGGATACAAATTCGAGAGAGGCGACAGTGACACAAATGGAGGAGGAATGAGATCAGACATTGTGACCCGACATAGAAAGGATCTGGAGACGAATAAGTGGAAATCATCACATGCGAAGTGACAATGGAAGACACAAAATGATTACTTCTCGCTGTTTCAGGCCACATTGGAAGATATGGGAAGAAATGTTGTCTTTGACGACAAAACTCATCTAAATATAACGGCAATCAAAGATAACTACTCAAACTTACCGATATTGGAATTTAAAGAAACTGCCCAAGAAACATTCATAAAAATAGTCACTGGTCTACATAACATAACAGCAACAGGTAAAGATTAAATTTCAGTAAACCTTCTAAAAGCCAGTGCCCTCGTAGTAACTAAATATTTATGTAATAATAATAAATGAGTCAATCAGAACAAAATTATTGTTTTCCGGGACAAGCTAAAATTAGCACAAGCTACAACCCTTTTTAGGTTAGGACTTTTCTTTAAGAGAGATCAAATGAAAGAAATACAACGTTATATCTTCACTTTATCGACTTCCAAAAGGCATCTGATAGTATTCATAGAGACAGCATGTGGCGCATATTACAGTTATAGTATGCCACTGAGGGTCATCAACGTGATTAAAGCTTTATATAATAATTCAAACTGCTGTGTAAAAAATGACAAGGAACTCATAGAACCTTTCCTCGAGGAAACAGGAGTAAGACAAGGTTGCAATCTCTCTCATTCCTTTTCATATTGATAATGTAATGAGAAAGTCGGTTCAAATCAACGGAATAACCCTCAGTGACAACAACAAATTGAGTGATTTAGACTTTGCCGACGATATTGTCTTTATTTCAGACACAAGAGACAACCTACAACAGGACACGGCTTCACTGCAAGAAGACGCAGCTAAAGTTTAATGCAAAGAAATTTGAGACAATTACAACTAGCGAGATGATGCCAGAATATTAGTCTGGTTGATAGAATTTAGTGAGAACTAATCATGAAAATGACAGTTTAAAAACAATAAGAAAGAGCTGAGTGACGTCAATTTCGTTCCATCTATACATGACTTTTGATCAAAGAAGGTGCAATTTATTATCGTTATCCTTGTTATAGTGAACATCGTTGGAAATCATAACAAGGAAGTAAAGGGTAAGGTCAACAACAAGAATTTTAAATCTTGGCTGAAAACAGTGAGAAATCCGATGTACGGAAGCAATTTTTATGTATGTTATTATTAAAGCAATTTACCAGCGAAGGGGGAGTGTGTAGTATTAGGTCCACTCTATGTTATTTATGAGATGAAAGAAAATAAGATGAATTCTGCAAAAACACCCTTTTTTTTTCTCGTCCTCCGTTTCTACACTCACCCCTCCCTCCTTTTATTCTCTTTCCGTTTTCTTATTTTTCTTTTTAATATCCTTAAATCCCATCCTCTCCATCCAAACACACACACTTTCTCTTTCGTAGTCATCACTTCATTCCCTTTATCCTCTTTTTTCTCCCCATTCTCAACTAGTCTTTTGAGACCATATAAAGCCCGTAGCGACGGAGAATATCCCGGATTCTTTGGCGTTACATTGATCATAATAATAATATAAAGTTTATTTGTATAGCGCCCAATCCCGTTGACAAAACAGCTCTAGGCGCGCAAAATTGTAAAACATCATTATAAACATTTGTGTACACACACCCATTTATTTATACAAGCGCGCACACACACATACCCCCACAACGACACAAATATTCACCGAAACGTGCATAATATGCATACAGAGACCAAAAATAGCTGTTAACATGAATTATTGAATAAAGATCATATCAGGACATTTAACAATAATGGCAGATGAAGGGAGATTATATTATGTCATGAGAATTCTGATGTAACAAATGTAAATCTTACAAAAAAAATAGGATGTTTTATTTAAACTAGTGAGCTTCTCATAAGTTGAAATTTTTAAATGTATATTTAAAAGATGACTGGGAATCCACAACCCCGCTCCTAACACTGAATGGTAAAGAATTCCAGACAGCGGGAGCACCATGAATAAATGCTAGATCAGTTTAGGTCTTAGATCCTTTTTAAAAACACATAATTGTGATTAAGAGTTGGATCTTAAAGAGCGTGGGGGAGTGTAAAATTTATCAAATCTGATATATAGACAGGACAAGATTCATTAATATGATTATAGCACATTACAGCAATTTTATATATAATCCTAAATCTAACAGGGAGCCAATGTAAAGTCCAAAACAAAGGTGTGACATGATCAATGACATTAATTGTTTGTTAATGATCACTTTTTTCCACTGCTGCATCAAATGGAGGGCCCTCAGAAATGGTTCACTAAGTCTCTAATCAAGTCGTATATATGACCAAATACTACATTTCATACAGGGCGCAAGTTGTCTATCAGAAGGATGTTTTTGTATGGAAAACAACATCACCAACAGCCCATAATCACATACCTAATGTTGCTGCACATTTAGAAAAAACTCACAACAGCCACCAACCGAAAATACTTACTAACACACAAAACTGTGTGTAACCTTAAACGTGTGTTGACTGGCTAATAACAATAATGACGTCAATTTCGTTCCTTCTACACTTACTTGAGCCGAGTTGAATAATGTGTATTACCCAAAAACACTTACACCAAAACAAGAGTTTCGTATTTTTGCCATTCATCTGATCACTAAACAGGCTCGCTATTGCTCAATACTACACACCGTACCACTCGTCCAACAACGTCCTAAATTCAATTATCCGATGCCTCTTTGGCATTGTCGGATATCCCTGAGCCCCTGGGGTCATTGCGTAAGATTCTACTTGATCTACAAAATCCTGGTTCCAAATGGACTACACTGTCATACCCTGACAAACCACCGTTTCCGATTTTGCCAGTTAACTTCCGTACTCCGGAAAACACGTATTAAAACAGTTAGCCAGAAAACTCATCCTTCAGATGTCAATCGATTTAAATGACCCTCATCTTGGCAAAAACTCTCAAACCTGAGACTTCGCCAAGTCCCATGTTTGAGAGTTTTTGCCAAGATGATGGAGATTTTCTAGCCAAATTATTTTTTATGCGAATTTTTCCAGAGTAAGGCTGTTAACTGAGATGACTCAAAACTTGTCAAAAGGTTTTAAAACCTCAAATATGTTTCCGTAGACTCGGGGTAAATACGTTGAGTTGGGGATTATTTAATCTATTAATATTTGAATTAAACGTTTTCTAGTCAGACTGAAAAAAAGTTATTTTGGTGAGAGAGCACATCATAGTGTACATACATGCAGGTCAGATACACGAGCGCAATGATGGGCCGAGTTTAACATTGTTGTAATGGACAATATTTTGCTTCATATTTTGAGACTCCCATTATAATAATGAGCCCAGAAGGAATTGGGGTATCAGAGATGCAAATAAGTACACGCCAAGTAAGGGCCATGTTGACTGTGTGTGCTGTAACTGTAAGGCTTGGCTAATAGAAACACACGGCATAGCTAATACCTTAGAAGTCAGTAAAACCTCATCAATTGGATTCAATAGTCTGATATCACGTCGCCCAGCAACGGCGAGCGGCATGGTTCTAAACAAAGAAAATCGTTACTTTTTATTCTTCATGCTGGCTAGAACTTTTCATATGTCATGTGATAAGAATGTTTTTCTCCTCTGAATACACTTTTATGCTCGTCGGAGAAATATTATTTCATAAGGGCGTCCGCCATTGTACCGATAGTTTAGAGCCAGTTACTAAGTTACCCTGCGTCATTAGGAGGGAAGTGACGTCATGACTGTTGAAGCCTATTGGACAAAGATGACGTCAGACATTGTGTTGGAACACACTGATACTACATTCTATGACAGCCAACCCTCTCAATACTGTCGCTTAATGATGTCCAATTCACGCAAATAATATGTGAAGCCAAATTGTCATGGCCGAGGTCCACATATTTGCAGGTCTGACAACCGGACACAGTTATGAGTTTGATTTAACATTGCTGTATGTAATGGAGTATGTTTTGCATTGGTTTGAGAGCATTTCCATGACAGCAATGAGCCCATAACAACTTGGTACACGTCGGTCATGCTAAAAAGGGGATAGAGGATATAAACAATCATTTGTAGAGGAAATGCGAAGAATTTATTATAACCAGAGATAATAACAACAATTATTTTGGAGAATATTCTCCAAAGGTTCTGCACTCTTGCGTTTGGAATGCCACATTCGTTCCCAATGTGAGCGCTCGCAAGGCCGTGCTGCAACTCGGTCGGAATTTTGAAAGCAAGATCATGTAAGAATTCTAGATTATTCCATGTCAAATCCATTGAGCAATTTAATTGTCCTTTAACACAACTTACAAAATTTATGTTGATGTTTGGAACGCACTTTAAACATCTCTCTCTCTCTCTCTCTCTCTCTCTCTCTCTCTCTCTCTCTCTCTCTCTCTCTCTCTCTATCTATCTATCTATCTATCTATCTATCTCTCTCTCCCACTCACTCTCTCTTCTTTCTTTCTCTCTCTCTCTCTCTCTCGCTCTCTCTCTCTCCCTCTCTCTCTCTCTCTCTCTCTCTCTCTATATATATATATATATATATATATATATATATATATATATATATATATATATCTTTCTTTCATTCTGTTCTTTCTTTCTCTTTATTTGTAACTGCACATGCATGTGTGTCAGTGCTTATGTGTGTTTGTGTCTCTCTATCTTTTAACCTTTAAGGATTATGTTTTTCTGTCTGTGTATTTTTTACCCCAGCCATTGTCTCAGACATCTTAATCCTTGTCATCTCAGGATAGAATATCACTGTCTTACTCTTGTTTTTAACATGCTAGATAAACCTGTGACAATCGACATTTACGTGTGGTCTGTGGCAAACAGATATAGATATTGACATGCTCTAAAAAGTATAGAGTCGTTCCGTCTCCTGCCGTCCGCTTACGGTCTTGTCTCGCCTTTCGAGAACAAGGTAAATAATCTGTCCAAAACAAGACCATAAATAATACCGTTTCAAAGAGCAAAATCGGAAGACATGGTGGTAGGTTTGGGTTGTCAACTAACTTTTGTCCGGCAAGAAATATTATCCATTTTCTAGTTTGTACGTGATATATATTTCCCCCTACATTCTTTTCCATCGTTCCCCAACGACCAAAGCTCGATGCCTTACCGAACACCCGATCTTACCACTAATTTTGATATAAAAATCAAATGAATAACAAGAAAGGTTGTATTGTAAATGCCATCGTAAATATACAGAAGAAAAGACAACCATTTATTCATTTAAAATACAAAACAAAAAACAAATCAGCTTAAAATTCTAGCTCGAGGCGCTTTACAATGTCTACCTGGCAAGGAAACAGTAAGATAGTAACAATGATGAGGACAGGAACATGATTTGCAGATTTAATTTTTTAAACAAACATTACATTGAAACAAATACTCATTGAGCTCTTCCTTGTCAAGGGCTTCAATGGTATCACTCTAGCTGCCCGAGCATTGTTTGTTTCCAAGGTCGGGCTCAAATACTACTATGTCCATTGTTTTCATTAGTAAAAATGCCAATTAATTTTCATAGTTGGTCTATGAAATCATCTTAGAGTCTTAATTATCCCGACATAACACAGGTTTGAGGCGATAAGTATCACGTACGGTAAATTATAAACAAACAAACACACACAACAACAACAACAAAAACAACATCAATAACAACAACAGAAACAACAACAACAACAACAACAACAACAAACTGAACGACAGCGAAGTAAAATGTCGCGATAAAAATTTAAGCACTAAAATTCGAGAGATTGAAAAATCTGCTATATAGATACCCGGCTTCCAAGTTTCCTGTTTTAAAATAGCGTCGTAATTTTTAGGGATTGGAGAGAGTTTATTTTTAAGTCATATAGATATCTAGATCCAAGGCCATCGTAAAATCAATTTTAATCGCAAAAATCCCGTTCTTACATCAGACGACGGAAAGATAGAACGAACTTGGTAATTTCAATAGCGGTGTGTAGTCCGGCATTATTATTTTATAAATTAAGCTTAACATTAAATACTAAAGGTTATTTCACTTCAACATAATACCATTTAGAGACAAATGGTCACATTTAATTGAAACTGTGCCACTGGTTCCTTTGAAGCAGCTTTTTAAAAAATATTTCTACAACAATGTCAGTTGACAGAATTCTGGCTTCACTTCAAAACGGCAAATAAAATGTTTATAATATAAATCATTAAATCTAAGGAAATCTAAATTGCGATGCCACTATCTACCGTCGTACACATATAAAAAGAATCAAATTCCAGCATGTTGATATCAATCTAGGGGCACCTCTTTACAGGTCTGATAGCTGAACCCAATTATGGGCCAGATTTAGCATTATTGTAATGGACAATATTTTGCGTCAGTTTGAGAGTTATTTCCATGACAACAACGAGGCCATAACAATTTGGGATATCAGACCTGCAAATAAGTACACGTCGTATTTATAAATGAAACCTATTCCATAACCCCCCGACAATAACACTTTGTAAAGTGCCCTCTCCTGATTGTGTCTCTAATAACGACCTGGCTGATTTGGAGTAGCCTCCCTTATCGCAGATTAATTCCTAAAACCAACATTGCCGTAGCCTACTCTTGAAAACCCCATATTTTGAAATTTGGCCATAAAACTCGAGCTACAAATATCGAACGATTTAAATGGCCCTCATCTTGGCAAAAAACGCGAAGTTCCAGGTTTGATATATTTTTTTTTTTTGCCAAGATGAGGGTCGTTTAAATCGATCGATATTAATTTGAAGGACGAGTTTTCTGGTCAATTTTTAGAATATGTTTTTTTTTCCAGAGGACGACAGAACAGAGGTAATGGTGAGATATTGATGGCCTTGGATTTATTGCATAACGTTGTCATTAACCCCTTAATGGCGGGACTGCATTTCGTTTAAATCCTAATTTCTGCAACTCTGTTTCTTATTAGAATAGAATGACTGCAGATCTTTTATTTTCACCATGATGGCAATAACAGCAATGCGCATCAACCTCTCGGTAAATACAAAAGAGGGAGGCAAAGTGGCCGAGTGGTTAAGATGTGACCCGGAAGGTCAGGATGTGAGCCCTGCTTCAAGGACTTTCGTTTCTTTACTCCCAATTTACTGACTTTGGACAATATGCGGGATTTCTGTTGACATCAGACATCTTGTTTGATGGATTATATTATATATTACTTCATGGAATGCGTATCTATACGCCCTCCGCCACGTATCATTAGATACCATCGCCTCTTGGCATTCCATGAAGTAATATATAATATAATCCATCAAACAAGATGTCTGATGTCAACAGAAATCCCGCATATTGTCCAAAGTGAGTAAATTGAGACTAAAGAAACGAAAGTCCTTGAAGCATATATATGTGTGTTTGTATGTGTGTTCAAAGGAGAACAAAATATGGAGATATGCGAAGTTTCAATCCATGAGCATTAACTGGTGGATGGTTAATGCTTAGGGTTTCCCCTTCATCATAACAAAAACCATTTTTTGATTAGGGTTTCCCCTTCATCATAACTTACTTACTTACTTACTTATCCGAACCAGCGACCACCTGAGCTCAAGCCCTTCGGTCTTGTGCCATGACGTAGAAGTTAGATGTCTTTTGTAGTTGTTCCAGGTGACTATAAAGTCATACAAAAACTATTACGTATATCATTTGATGTGTCTTGAAGTCATGTTAAATCAAAATCAGACTCCATAGTAAAAGGTGAAGGGAAAGACGCAATGTTAAACAAACCACCTAAAATTCTGTTCAATCCTAATGCAAATAATAGGAATCTCAGCTATTTAACAGATTTTGATGTTATATAAAATAACATCATTTGGAAATATGAATTCGACAAAGCGTTTCGTAATGCAGAACCAATATTTACCTTTCACTTTGTAGAACTATTTCGTTTTTTTGTGTCTTGCGAGACTAATCATAGTCATATTAATGATGATGTGCTGTCAGTGATGCCTCATAAACATCATTATCATCATTATCATTTTTATCGTTACTACTATTATCATCATCATTATCATTATCACCATCGAAGTTGTAGCCAACGTCAGCATTATACTGCAGTTTTATTGAAGAACACAGTATGTGCCATTTGGTTAACATTGCATATACTGTATTTTTAAAAACAACGGCAGTATTGGTAGGAATAAGTTATTTCATCATAAAACACAGAAATATGATCGATCTTAACCAGTTAACTGCCGTACGCTGGAAAAACTCGTATTTAAAATTTGGCCAGAAAACTCGTCCTAAACTATCGATCGATTTAAGTGACCATCATCTTGGCAAAAACTCTCAAATCAAGACTTCTCGAAGTCCCAGGTTTGAGAGTATTTACCAAGACGAGGGTCATTTAAATCGATCGATATTTGAAGAACGAGTTTTCCCCCAAATGTTAAATCGATAGTTTTTCCAGTGTACGGCAGTAGACCGGTTAACACGATGAATGTCACCCATTATTCCCACATTCTACAAAGACCATCTTTCATAAATATTGCATCGTGCCATCAATGATATTTTCTCCTATAAAATACAAATAGGCAACACTGACAAAACAAATTTTGCTATTTCGGCCAGAAAAAAAAAATTACTTGAACAATCTATCGAAGACGATAACCCTCAATTTGTCAAAAATTCTGAAGGCCACAATGTCTTGTTTGAGAGTTTGAGACATTTGAAAACCATGTTAATCAGCCAATATTTGAAATGACAGTTTTCTGGACCACAACAGAAAATATGTGTTCAGATAACAGTATTGAGCCTTACTCTGAAAAACAAAAACAGGTCCTTCAAAAACCGGTCGATAAAAATGACCCTCCTTGTAAAACTCTCAACTGAAGACTTTCAAGCAGGTTTGAGAGTTTTGGATAAGATGAGGGTTATTTTAATCAATCGATGTAGGATCAAGTCCCAGGCTTGAGAGTTTTTACAAGCTGGGGGTCATTTTAACTCCGTCGATTTTATTGGCCAATTTTTAAAAAAATGTAATTCTGAGTTCGACTTAATAATGCTGTGCACTGACAAAACACACTTTAAAAAAAATTCAAGTCCCAGGTTTGAGAGTTTTAAACAAGATGCGAGTCATTTTTATTGATCGATATATGACGGACCGTTTTTCTGGCCAAAAAAAAAAACATTAAATTGTGTTTTTTCAGAGTATGGAAATATTGTTAATGAGTTTTCATGGAGAGAAAAGAGGTTAGAGAATCCCACCGTGAATCAATCATCAATGCTATGTTGACCCCTTGCTCCCCACGCGTCTGTCATTCTGACCATAATAATATTTCAAATTATCCATGACACTTAAACATTTCTTCCCGTAGCTATAGTGTCATCCGCGGGTTGCAATTATTATAATGGTATCGATCCAACTATTATTTTCAACGTAGCCTATTCTTCCGTTAGTAGTAAGTTGTGTTCAGATGATATTATAAGATAGATTTGTGACCCATCGTCTTGAAACAGTATCATGTCAGGATCGACGTCGACGTGTACATATTTGAAGGTCTGATAACCCAAATTGTTGTGGTCTCATTGTTGTAATGGAAATTACTATCATATTTCCATTATATTTTTATCTTATTGTGTAAATTATAACACGTCTATACAAAAAAATCTCCTTTTTGGGATGCAATAAAGTATTATTATTATTATTATTATTATTATTATTATTATTATTATTATTATTATTATTATTATTATTATTATTATTATTATTATCATTATTATTATTATTGTTATTATTATTATTGTTATTATTATTATTATTATTATTATTATTATTATTATTATTATTATAATTATTATTATTATTATTATTATTATTATATTATTATTATTATTATTATTAATATTTTTATTATTATTATTATTATTATTATTATTATTATTATTATTATTATTATTATTATTATTATTATTATTATTATTATTATTATTATACAATATGCTGTGTGTAAATTACAATAAAATGTGAGAAGCACAACTCATGTAAGAGAATGACGTAGTATTCCGGGTACATTCTGATGTAAGGACCGCCAAAATGCATTTGGCAGAAAACTTACCTCGTAAGCAAAGAGGGGGGTGTCACTATCACTTGCAGTCACAGTTGTTTTATGACCTCTATGTCCTGCAGTAGCTAGGTCTGTTAGACATTTCGGAAAACATTTGCAATAAACAAGCGTCCTATCCAATGGATAGCAAGCAATTGAAATGTTTAACGTTAAACGTAAGCAAAGGGGCCGGTGTAGTCCAATGTGCGGTCAAATTATTGTATGAGTTAAGCAGTGATTGAGTGGCTAGGTCTGTTAGTTCTTTCTGAAAACATTTGCAATAGACAAGCGTCCCTATGAAATAAATACTTAAAATAAATTCCCTTTATTCATCACATAGGGGAAATTTGTCTTTAGGGGCTATTCCAAGGGAAGACTGGAATAACCTTGGCGACAGCCGCAGTGCAGCGCCGCAAGTGAACTAGGGCGAGGTGACTTGCTCAAGACCACACAGCACAGCGGATGTTCGAACCTTTGCACCTTTTGGTACAAAGCAAAGACCGTACCGCTGAGCCACGCTGCCCCATTCTAGAGGATCGGTACCTTTGAGGTACAAAGCAAAGACCCTACCGCTGAGCCACGCTGTTCCCATTCTAAGGGATATCTAAAGCTGCCCCATTCTAAAATGTATCTAAAAGGATATTAAGCGATTATTATTGTACTTTTATCACAAGCAAAGGTGCCGGTTTTGGTCACTTGTGCGGTCGAAATTTTGAAAACCTCTGTGTCCAGCAGTAACTGGGTTGTTAGGTTGGTTAGACCTTTCGGAAAACAGTAGATAAGCGTCCTGTCGAAAGGATAGGAAGCAATTGTTACTAACCGTTTGACGCTTAAAAAATCTGAAATAATCCCCTTTTCCATGGACCTTGTGGATCTGAACTGCTTCTGCTTTCTGGGCCCCGTCTTATACAAGTTTTATGTAATGTGGTATTTAAGGTGGAGGTTAAATTCTAAATATAAGAAAAAGTTTTGTAATAATCTCTACACAACACGGGCGTTTTACATAGGTTGTCAGTTCCTGAACTCACAGAATCGCCCTGTTAATTAGAATAAAATTATATAGAGTTCTGCAAATCCTATGATTTCCCCGTTAAATATTACATGGAATTATTTAACAGCAATGATAATGGCTCGTATAGTCGTCTAAGGATACAACCTTCAAAATACAATAAGTAATGAATAAAACAAGTTTCAGTCACACTTATTATTGTCAATGAAAGTTAGTTGGGTTTATTCTGTTTTAAATAGTATGGTACGTATACATGTTTAGTATTCATCATGGGGCACTAACATAGGAAAACCACAATATTTTTGTGGGTTGTGGTGGGGGGGGGGGGGAGGCGTGTCTTCCAGATGTTCACAATTAATTTTTCATTGTCCAGTATTGGCTAGTGAGAGCAATGAAGGTAGATTAGGTTTTTCTCTCATGGAGGTGTGAAATTTGCGTCTTTCGCTAGGGGAGTACTTGCGTGTCAACTGGAAAATGCCATATCGATATTTCCACTTGTGACAAGGACAAAGGACTTAGTGACTTTAGTCAAGGACTTGAAAAAAATCGCTTCTTTTGTGAGCTGATCAAGAAAGTCTCTGACTAAAATCACGACACCTTAGTACCAGTTTTGGTCACACTTTTGATAAGGACTACGTCGCTTAGTCTGACTAGTTAATGGGATACGTCCTAGTCAACATAATGGTAGCCATTGTTATGATATTGAGAGAGCTTTCGATTCAGATGGAAAATACTCCGGCTACGAATGCAGGGTCAAATAATGATGTTAATGTTAACACTGGCATTTTTTAAACACTGTTAGAAAATTGCAGATCGTCGAAAGTATACATTGTGGCGCGTAGAATGTCCCCCCAAAAAAATTCTGATCGGTTTCGCGAGTTGCGACGAGTGAGAATTTTACCCAAGACTTACGGTTCAAAGAAGAAAAAGAAACTGAGAAAATGTAATGAAAAAAAACAGTTATTCTGTTGGTGTTTTGAAAGACTAAAATAATGTGAACATTGTGGGATTCATCTGAAAGACACTTTCTATTTTGTTTACTTTTGTTTTAGTTTGTTTGTTTTCCCATTCAATTTATGCGTGTGTTAACGACTCAATGGGGAAAAGGTTGTTGATCACGTGACTTGATTCATCATATGAAGAGGTCATCTTTTTGTATTTTTCACTGTAACAGGGGGAAACAGCAATTTGTTTCACAGTAATGTTTTTATCAAAAGGGCTCCTTGATTGGAAACTGGATGTGGTGCTAAATAAATCTTATGCGTTGGAATCGTATGAAGACTGATATCTTACTAGAAAGCACAAAGTAATCGATGCAGTCAATGTCCGAGCCACGCCGAGATCTAGGCTAAAGCCTACTGTGTAGAGACTAAAATACTTTCACAAGAACCGATTTTTGTCACTAAAGGCTAATAAATCTGTTACAAGGATAGCCAGGGACTAAATTTAAACACTCTACATCAAAATGGGCCCTGCGGGCTGTGTGATAATAACAAACACTGACTAATACTAAACCATGGAACATTTTTGATTGGTTCTCTTATGTAGTTGGTTATGTTTTGGTGCAATCTGACAAAAATATGACAGAAAATGTCTTAACCTTTGAATAACTTTTGAATAACACATAACGTACTAGTGATAGAAGGAGAAAATAAGGTTTAGTTTGTGTTCAATGCCTATTTAAGATCTAATCAAATAAAGATATGATTTGTTGTTTTGTTTGTTCTTTGTTTTGTTTTTTTTTTTTTGTTTTGTTTTTCACACCAACAACCATATGTTTCTGTGACCAGATTAACATGTTTTGAAAAGCTATCTGGCAACACTATATTAGCTGCAGTAATTTACTGTTCAGCAACCTATTAAGAATTTCACCATTTTAAAATATTTTTTGTTTTTTGTTTTTGGCGTCATAATAAAACCATAATTATGTCATTTTGGCATTGTAATTAAATTATTCAAAGCATTTTAACCAATTAACTGCCGTACTCCGGAATAACACGCATTTAAAAACTTGGCCAGAAAGCTCGTCTCTCAAATTATATCGATCGAGTTAAACGGTCCTCATCTTGGCAAAAACTCTCGATTCTGGATAGATTAAGATCGAGTAAACACATTTACAGGTCTGATAACCGGGCACGGTTATTGACTCGTTTTGGCATTGTTGAAATGGAGAATATTTGCGTTGGTTTTCGAGTATTTCCATTAGAACAATGAGACCATAACAATTAAAATTTGAGTCATCAGGCATGCAAATAAATGAACATCGATTAAGGTCTTTGCTACTTCCCAAACAGTATTAAACCTTATAACTTCAATGAGTCTCGGGTTTAAGACTTTATGAGAAAGTTGAGGTCGTCTCATTTCATTTACATACCAACATCTGTTTACTAACTAATATATATATATATATATATATATATATATATATATATATATATATATATATATATATATATATATATATATATATATATATACACATTAGTTATATATTTTATTTTTTTTATTGCGGAGGGGTGGGGGGAGGAGGGAGGGGCGCATTTCCTTCACCCCGACATGATACAATGTGATTCAAAATTAATGGTGGATTGAAGACACAACTTGAGACACCGACATCCACTCGTCGAAGGAAATTACGTCTCCTTATTGCCAAACAAACAAACAAAATAGAGAAAGATTGACCAGGCTGAGTATGTCGCTAAATATAAGAAAAATAATAAGTAGATAAATGGTTTTTTTTTTTGGGTTTTTTTTGGATTAAGTGTTTCTTACTCTTTGACCTTTCTCGAGAAAGGAAGTTAAGCGGGTTATGGAATTCAGCATCATGTTTGTCACCTTATATAGAGCCATCAATCAGTTCAAAGATTATTTACGATATGTTAATTTTTAATATGGTTTTACGCAAACAAAACTTTATTCGTCCCTCATTATAACTAGAGCAAATCGTGTAGTGTATACTGCATTAATTGATTATGAGCACACGTGGCTAAAAGGCTTTAAAGGTGAGATGTCAATTGTGACCTATCGTCTCAAAACAGTATTAGATCGTTGTGAAACAGGGAAAATGAATAATAGTGATGATTAATAATAAAATAATAATAATAATAATAATAATAATAATAATAATAATAATAATAATAATAATAATAATAATAATAATAATAATAATAGTAATAATGATAATGATGATGATAATAATAATAATATTAATAATAATAATAATGATAATAATGATAATAATAATAATGATAATAATAATAATAATAATAATAATAATAATAATAATAATAATAATAATAATAATAATAATAAAATAATAATAATAATAATAATAAACAAATAATAATAATAATAATAATAATAATAATAATAATAATAATAATAATAATAATAATAATAATAATAATAATAATAATAACTAGAAGTAAAAGTTATTATGAACAGGCAATCATCCATTTTACTTATTATACTACTGTATTGTGGAAATTGACATAAATCGAGACGAATCTTTTGAGCCATGAACGATCTAGGTCTGGTTATAAAATATGCAGGTGCTCGCAAAGAATTTGGCAATAGGGCGATCCCCAAGGTCAGATTTCATATTTCCCTAGCGAACGTAGACACCATTTCTACGTACTCTCTCGATTGAAAGGAAGTTATGTAATATATGAAGACATTGTCAGAAAAAAAGTTTATAGGTCAAGGCTAAGAGAAGGTTGGTTTTTTGTTTGTTTTTTGTTTTTGTTTTTGTTTGTTTGTTTGTTTGTTTTTTTTTTGTTTTTTTTTTTTTTTTTTTGGGGGGGGGGGGGTTGTTAATAATGGAGAAAACTCTCTATGTTGGTGATATCGATGACTGGTAAAAAGATGGTGAAATCGCAGTGTTTTCGGAGAAACAAAACTATTTTAATTATTATTCTAGTGCATTGAGGAAATTAACATAGATTAAAACGAATCTTTTGAGCCTTCAGCTTTGATCTGTCCGGAAGGGCGGCGTAATGATGTCAAAAAAGGACTCATGATTACGCCCAATCAGATATCCTAAAGAACCATTTGAATTAAAGGGAATAGAATCACCCTTACTTCAAGAAAGGTTTGCAATTTACTCGTATATCAATCTGTGAAAAATAGTTTTTTTAAGTTTTAGATTTGCCTGTAGTTCTTTGCTCGATGTCGAAAATTTAATATTGGCTGTACGGAGAAACCCTGTTATTTTAAAGAATATATGATGATGATGATGATGATGATGATGATGATGATGATGATGATGATGATGATGATGATGATGTAATAATAATAATAATAATAATAATAATAATAATGATAATAATAATAATAATAATACAGTCGACTCCGCTAAATCGCACACCCTCTGGAGTTCAGTTTAGTGTGTCGATTAAGGGGAGTGTGCGATTAAGCAGAGAAGCTAAAACTTCCAAGTACCATTCATGTAGGACCTTCCCTTTTGATGCTTCTACGGGCCTGGGACCGCCACATTCAAGTCATTAGACTGATTAGAAGAGACGGGGGTTTTTTTTTGTTGTGTTTTGTTTTGTTTTGGGGGGGGGGGGGTGGTTGTTGTTGTTTTTTGTTGATTTTTTTTTGTTTCTTTTTATTTTATTTTATTATTAATTGGGGGGGGGGTGTTTAGGGGAGATTTTTTCTTTTAAAATTTCTCTTTTTATTGATGTTTCATCGACAACAAAGTGTGACATTATTGTTTGTAAGAATGGTAATCGTGAAGCTTTGATTGTAATAAAACCTCGTCTCGTCTGCATTGTAAATGTCATTAGAGTCCTACTGCTGAAGAAGTTGTTTCAAAACTTCATCACTATTGACTGGCAGAAGAGATATCAGCATAGTGTTTTTCGTCATGCTCTTTTTCAAGCACGACATTCTGTCCGACCTTTCCATCTCGAAGACCAGTTTTCTAATGGGGAGAAAGACTTGCCTTAAGTTTATGCAAGTTCAGTCGCCTTTTGAGAGTATCAATGTGGACACGTACCGTATAGATCAATCAAAAGATGAGACGCGAGTCCTCCCTCTAATCCTTTCTTATGGTTTACGGCCCAGTAGAGGAAAACAATGAACAGGTAGATAATTGCAATCGAGTGGTCAGACAATGTCCACAAACACACAGCGAGTTCTGAGTCAATTAGCCCGTCGTGTGAGGCAATCCTTTGATGTCAGTTAATAATAATAATAATAATAATAATAATAATAATAATAATAATAATAATAATAATAATAATAATAATAATAATAATAATAATGATAATAATGATAATAATAATAATAATAATAATAATAATAATAATAATAATAATAATATAACAATAATGATAAGATAATAATAAAATTATCATCATCATCGTCATCATCATCATCATCCTCATTATTATTATTATTATTATTATTATTATTATTATTATTATTATTATCATCATTATTATTATTACCATCATTATTATGATGATGATGATTATTATTATTATTATTATTATTATTATTATTATTATTATTATTATTATTATTATTATTATTATTATTATTATTATTAGTAGTATATCTCATAGTTTCTTGTATTGTTCTTCAATGCGTCCTCACTTCCTCTCCAAACCTTCCTCCGTACCACTAACACGAGAAGATATCGTTATCATCCGTCTCCTTCCAACCCTCCTAATCCCAGTCCATCCATCACCATCGATACCCATCTCCAATTCTAACCAAACTGTCAAAACGCCTTTTTCTTATTTTGGCCAGAAAACATGCACTTTATATACCTATTGATTAAGATGAACTTGACGAGAATCCTTAAATTAACAATTATTTAAAATCTCGATTTTAAGACTTTTTGACAAAAACCGGCTCATATTTTATCTATCAATATATGATGTAATATTTATTCGGGTCAATTTGCGAAAACAATTTTTGTTCAGGGTAAAGCTAGTAATCATGGCACTCGTCGCCTCATACGTGAGTATGCATGCCAAGCTAGTATTTCATTTAATAAGGAACTCTTGTGCATCTTAAACAAAGTTTAGAGACCATGTATGCGTGTTGTCAGGGCACTATAGAGGCTACGGGAACATTGGAAAATCTTCATAATTGAATAACTTCTATAAACAGAAATCATTTTACCACTTCCGTAAAATCTCTATCACAATATACAAAAAATTTAAACGAAGAAGATGAAGAAGAAAGAAGAAGACGAAAAAGAAGAAGAACGACGACAACAACAACAACAACAACAACAACAACAACAACAACAACAACAACATTGACAACAGTTATCAAAGCATGTGGACACAATAAAAACCCTACTTGGGAACCCAACTAAACAAATCACTGAAACAGGACCAGCAGATTGATAATATTGTGGCTAAAGCAAATCGTACCCTTGGCTTTCTGGGGCGGAACCTGAACCAGTGTCCCCCAACCCCCCCCCCCCCCCCCCCCCCCCCCAAGGTAAAAGAACACGTATAAAATGCTTTCAGACCCGTATAGGAATACGTGTGCACAGTGTGGGATCCTTATCAACAAGACCACATAATGAATCGAACGAGTTCAAAGAGCAGGGCGGTTTGTCACCAACGATTACTTGCAGCAGGATGCGTTACTGAGGCCCTGAAATTTTGCAATGGAAACACTGGAAAGTAGGCGAAGGGAAAAACGCCTCCAACTTCACAGAACGGTACATTCCAACAGAACAGCAGTAATCCTACCAAGGTATTTCACAAAACAACACTGTATATTCACAAGAAATGATCATCACAATGTCAACACATATAATAAAACATCAAGGAATGGAACACTCTCCCACCAGAAATCCTAGATATTACCAACAGCAATAAATTTGATCAACTATCAAACATTTTTTTTCAACTCAATCTACATAATAATAGAGAAAGTCACCACATAATTGTATAAAATATGCAGTGATAGGTATTTCCCCTTTTGCACCCCCTCATGGATTTCCAACCTTGACGCGGTGAGGGGGCTTGAGGCATATCGAGGGCAAAGGTGTAAATCCCGTTTGACCGTCACGAGACCATCCCGGGTATCGACCCTAAGCGAGCCACCTGGGCTGTTCGCCTGATATGTGACTAATTGAGATCCAACCCGGTGCCCGAATGGCCTCGGCCATCCCGGGCTCTACACTATTATGTTCTATAATAATAATAATAATAATAATAATAATAATAATAATAATAATAATAATAATAATAATAATAATAATAATAATAATAATAATAATAATAATAATATGATGATGATGATAATAATAATAATAATAATAATAATAATAATAATAGGTAATAATAATAATAATAATAATAATAATAATAATAATAATAATAATAATAATAATATCTTTATTGTCCCCCAAAAAGTGGCAATTTGTCATTTGGTTACACATTTATAACAATACAATATTGGCATAGACACACTCACACAAGATGCACACTAGTAACATAGTAGTTCTCGTTTTAAAAAACCGGCATCAACAACAATATCATCATCATCATCATCGTCATCGTCATCATCATCATCGTCATCATCATCATCATCATCATCATCATCATCATCATCATCATCATCACAACAACAACCTTCCTAATATGTGTATCCAACAGATTATCAATGGCGAAGCGGTCGGCCACCTAGCCAAATACTACCGCGTTCGTGTCGCCAGGGTCGTCGGCACGTTCGATAAATTATAAGCGAACGTCCCAATATATTATATTCAACTGGGAAATGCGATACTGGGAATTACGACCTGACGCATATACTATCCCTCAATATCGAGAGCCAGAGTATGGGGAAAAAATGAGCTTTTGTCAAGGCTACTGGCCGCCCATAGAGTCGATATTCTCCTATTACAGGAGACACATCTTTACTCAGGCCCGCAATCTTCTCGATTCCAGACCCCAGGCTATACGGTGGTCCAACGAGAGGACACTTCGAGGCTCAAAGGAGGTGTTAGCGTTTACACTAAAGAGCCATCGAAGGTAAGGATCATTGAGAGCGCAACGGACAGCAACGGAAGTAGGTGGACTGTGTTTGCATAATATCTACAAACCACCTAGAGCGACTTGGCTACACCACCGGTACCGGTGGTTAGCCATCCTTCCACCTTTCTGGGAGACTTTAATAGCCACCATCACGAATGGGGCTTGCGAGACTGCAACGAGGCAGGTAGACAACTCTGCTCGTGGATGGACTGTAACGATCTACACCTAGTGTACGATCCTACAGCCAAGGGTACCTTCAGGGGTACCCGCCATAAGAAGGAGTATACTCCTGACTTCAACCTCGTCACGAAGGGAGCGAACAGTGAACCGCTGCAGAAAAAGCGGACAGTCCACGGGAACTACCGCATAGCCAGCATAGACCGGTTCTTGTCACAGCGGGGTGACAATACCGAGGATGCAGTCTCTCCCATTCTGCAGATGGAACTTCAGGAAGGCTAACTGAGAGGAATTCAGTTCCTATATCGAGCAGGTTTGCCCTAACATTCCTCCCAAGTCCGAGAATATAACCAGATTTAACAGGCTACTGGTTAAGATCGCTCACCGCTCTATTTCACGGGGCAGACGGAAATTCTACACCCCTTGCTGGACGGAAGAGTAGGAAAAGCCGTACAAGGAGTACCAGCAGACCCAGTCCCAGGACGTAGCCGATAGACTACTTCAGTCTCTGGCAGAAGGAAGGAAGCAATCATGGCAGGAGACCGTAGAAAGTCTTGACTTTACACTCTAGCCGCCATGCTTGGCGTCTGATACAGAAATTGGATCCGGAATTACGCGAAGGCTGCACCAGAATGATACGATTGCCAAGAATATAAAGAACCGTAGCAAACGGGTTCCTATCTTGCTTTTTGAGTGCGGTGTCTCAAGGCGTATCGTACGATTTTGGACTCACTACACGCGGAGGTGTCGGACTGGACATCCCCATTCAGTCCCCGAGAGGTGGGTGCAGCCATTAGCGATGTAAAGAACGGCAGAGCTGCAGGGATAGACGGCGTATATCCCAATATGGTGACGCATCTGGGCCCCAGGGCACGGCCTGGCTGACAGAGGCAATGTCTGACGTCCTTGCAAAAGGAAAAAGCTCCCACAAGTGTGGAAGCACGCAAAGATAGTTGCCATCCTGAAGCCCGGGAAACCGGCGAAGGAGGTCGATAGTTACAGACCTATATCTCTACTGAGCTGTCTTTACAGATTGTTGGAACGAGTTCTATTAACCCGATGGAGGCCAGTCCTAGACGCTGCCCTGCCACCCGAGCAGGCGGGCTCCAGTGAAGGGAAGTGCACCACGGAACAGGTCACTGCCCTTACAGAGCATATTGAAGCAGGGTTTGAGAGAAACCAGCAAACAGGTGCTGTATTTATAGACCTTATAGGAGGCGTACGATACGGTCTGGTGCGAAGGATTAGTGCTCAAATCTTCAATCGTAGGAGAAAGACAATTCCACGTCGCGCTGGGAGACGCTACGACTAAAGTTAGGAAATTGAAGAATGGGGTCCCTCAGGGTTTGGTCCTAGCGCCAATGTTTTTTTTACCGTTTACATTAGCGACATGCCGAACACTTCCTTCCTGAGATTGGGATACGCAGACGACTGGGCACTCGTTACTCAAAGTAAAGTGTAGACCCGTCTCGAGGGCGTACTCAGCGAGGACGTCACCGGACTCAAATCCTACTTCGACAATAAGTGGTACCTGAGGATGAACACTTCAAAAACCGTGGCCACTGCATTCCACCTGTGCAGTGTCTAGCACACCATAAAATGAACGTCCTCGTCGGGGACCAGCCACTCCCATATGAGCAGCATCCAAAATATTTAGGGGTGACGCTGGAACGCAACCTTACCTATCTGGTGCATCTCGAAGGAGTTGCGCGGAAGATAGAGAAACGCAACAGTCTTCTGAAGAAGCTGACGAGATCAACTTGGGGCGCTAACCAAGCGCTTCTGAGGACGTCCGCCTTGGCACTATGCTATTCAACCGCGGAGTATTACGCTCCAGTGTGGGGTAGAAGCAGTTCAACATCGCAAGTCAATGCACATAGTGTCAGGAACGCTGGCAACAACGCCTAGAGAATGGGGCCCGATAATGGCAGCAATCCAGCCCCCCCCCCCCCCCCCCCCCCCCCGATGTCCGGAGGGAGACGATTACGGTTAACTGGCTCAACAAACTCAAAGAGAGAGGGAATGGGGATACTCCTCTGAAGCGCCTAAAGGACGCCCCCCCCCCCCCCCCCCCCCCCCGTTTCGAGCTGAAATAATTCCCGGCAACCCTTGTACGCAGCTTTCCTGACAGAAATGCATATATACGAGATGGAAGTCGGTTTGGACGAATTCAATCCCTCGAGGGGGCGGGGACATACCTTCCTCTAAACTTGGTGAGAAGTTGCCAGGCCGTAAGAGGCGACACTGATGTCAGCCGTAGAGCAACGCCGCAAAGTGAGCTAGGGCGACGTGACTTGCTCAAGGCCACACAGCGCGGCGGGTGATCGAACTCGGTACCTTTTGGGTACGAAGCAAAGACCGTACCGCTGAGCCACACTGTCCTATTTAGAAATTTAAGTCCCACACACCAAAAGATTTACTCCGACATAACACCATTTCATGATGGCTAGACACAGATTGTCCATCGATGTATAGATAAAGGCCAAATGATTGTCCGAACATTGTCTGGTGAAACGAATAACACTGGGTTATCATTATTGCTAAACCATGTCGTTAACATAAGATTAAACGAATAGACCTTTAAGTCACACTCAGCATAAGATGCAGCAAGGCTCAGCGGTACGGTCTTTTCTTCATACCGGAAAGGTACTGAGTTCGAATACCCGATACGAACGCTCTGCGGCCTTGATCAAGTCACCTCGCCTTAGCTCAGATTGCGGCGCTGCACTGTGGCGGACACCTGGGTTATTCCAGTCTTCCCTTGGAATAAAACCTAAAAGTCAAATTTTCCATATGGGATGAATAAAGAGAGTTTTATTTGTTTGTTTTTTTGTTTTTTTACTAACTACCTCAAAACACTGTATCGGGAAGGCTAGTCACAAATTGTCCATCGATTTATTGATAAAGACCAGATTGCCGGAGCATTGTCTAATGGGAAGGCACAGACCATACCGCCATCTACTCAGATAATCGGCTTGAAGTGTATACCGAGGAGTTCCGTATGGGTCTCAATGAGTTAATCTCTGCTCTTATACTTATACTATTATCAGCCAACATCCTCTTACACCATAGCACCACCGCACAGACAAAACAACTTTTGCTTCATTATGGCCAGAACATTTCCTTGAGATATGTTAAGATGTCCCGAGACTTGAAACCTGTCAAATATGAGATTTATTTAGAACTGCTTTAGAAGTACCGCTGTGGGAGGCACATATACGAGTCTTTGGAAAGCACTTTTAATGATCACATTTTTACTCACATTCTGTCATCTTACGAGGGTGTACAATGAATACCTAACCGGCAACAGCATTGTCTTCTTGCAGGCGTCTTGTCGTCTCATTTTACATGTCAAGTATTGCTGTTGGCTTGGGACACCTTGTAATTCGCTTTGATCTCATATAACGGAGTATGCTTTGAATATAAAAGTGTTTTGTTTTTTTCAAGAAACCTCTGATGGAAGGCTTTACCCAACATGGTGGTAATTTTAATCAATCGATGTCTGAGGTAGGAATTTTCTTATCGAAGTGAAAAGGGTGTTTGCTTGTATTCAGCGTTGAACTCCACCCAAATGAACGCTATGATCACGTTTTAGGCTATGAAGTTTGTCCCTACTGAAGACAGTCATCAATCAATCATTTAACACCCAGACAGAATATTTTTACTAGATATCTGCAAGCAGAACAGAAACAAACAAGAAAACGCGGAGGCTTGTTGCTGTTACTGCTATCTTGGCGGAATACACTCAAATGTTTACAAAATAGTTCAAAGCGAAAACTATAACTAACAGTACATAAGAGAGAGAGAGAGAGAGACAGAGAGAGAGAGAGAAAGAAAGAGAGAGAGAGAGAGAGAGAGAGAGAGAGAGAGAGAGAGATTATTTACAAGGGGGAGAAAATCATCTTTATAAACTAACAAAACCAAGTAATCTCATTCCAAGACAAAAATAGAAAGCAAGCTACAAATATAGAGGGATAAAAGACGCAGCATGTGACCTCCTGCCTATCATGAGAGGTCAAAAGACCCCATCATCATCATCATCATCATCATCATCATCATCATCATCATCATCATCATCATCATCGTCATCATCATCATTGTCGTCGTCGTCATCATCAACATCATCAATATCATCATCATCATCATCATGATCGTCAACATCATCATCACCAACATCATCATCGTCAACATCATCATCATCAACATCATCACCACTACCAAATGGAAATTAAATGAATAAAGAAATCTACGTCGGTTTGGTAGTTCAAGCTTTAATAAATCAATTAAAATAGATGCAGGATGTGGCTACAATCCCATCGAAAGGCCTCTCTCTCTCTCTCTCTCTCTCTCTCTCTCTCTCTCTCTCTCTCTCTCTCTCTCTCTCGCTCTCTCTTTCTCTCTTTCTTTCTTTCTTTCTTTCTCTCACCCTTTCTCTCCTTCCTTCTCTCTCTCTCTCTTCTCTCTCTCTCTCTCTCTCTCTCTCTCTCTCTCTCTCTCTCTCTCTATCTATCTATCTATCTATCTCTCTCTCTCTCTCTCTCTCTCTCTCTCTCTCTCTCTCTCTCTCTCTCCCCTCCTCCCCCCCCCCCCCCCCCCCCCCCCCTTTTCATCTTCATCCACCAAATGCTACATTGTATTATAATCAAATCTATTTATATTTAAAGCCTAATTAATCATTACATATCAATTAGATTAAATAAATAATAGTGGTAATAATAATAATAATAATAATAATAATAATAATAATAATAATAATAAAGTTAAAAGTATTCTTTAAAACAAAACAAATTCTTAAAAAATATAATGATGATGATAATAATAATAATAATAATAATAATAATAATAATAAAAATAATAATAATAATAATAATAATAATAATAATAATAATAATAATAATAATAATAATAATAATAATAATAATAGCGATAATATTAATAATAATAACAACAACAAGATCAACACATTCTTTTCAGTGACACAAGGCAATAAATGCATTCAATAATAAATAACCTTAATCAAAATATACACATTGCAAAATAATGCACACATGCATTGTATACAAAATAAGAGAAATCTAAATCAATGGAGAATGTTCGATATCAAGGAACACAGCTTAAATATTTATCCTATATAAATGTGATAAAATAAACACTGATAATTATTATCAGTATTTAGTTAGGCAGAAGAGAATATCTTATAGTATAGCACCTAAAGTCATTATCGTCCTAAGTGACGTCATCTTCGAACTATCTATACATAGTTCGAAGATGACGTCAGTCGGGTCTTTGTTATTGTTTTTTGCCATCCGCGTATATGAGTAATGCTCATTGAACTGTATTAACCAGACTATAAACGTTCATGGATACACACAGTTTTGTGTGTTGGTCCGTTACACTTCCGGATGGCAATGTTATGAGCATCTTAGCCAAGCGCATAGTATATATAGATAGTTCGAAGATGACGTCACTCTGGTCTTTGTTATTGTTTTTTGCCATCCGCGTTTATGAGTAATTCTCACTAAACTGTATTAACCAGACTATAAAAGTTCATGGATACACACAGTTTTGTGTGTTGGTCCGTTACACTTCCGGATGGCAATGTTATGAGCTTCTTAGCCAAGCGCATACTATCTTTAGCCTGACACATACTTGTATTTTGATGCCATTTCCAGGGTTAGCGCGGCCCCTAGTGAGTAGTGCTCAAGAAAGCAAAACAACTGACTGATCCTATTAGTTGAAACATTAAAAGCAACTCACGATTTGTTGGGCGGGGGGGGGGGGGGGGGGTGATCTGACCATGTATTTTGACGAAAGTTTTGGTAAGTGGCAGGCTATGAAAACGGAGGGTTCGCTTTGACCACCCTTTGTGCTGGCTTTATTCAAATGTATAATATGGAAGAATGGTCGTGATTGTCATACCTTCTACTTTTCGGTTCCAAAATCATTGGAAGTGTTATGTAACCAGTCTTTCAGAGGACTAATAATGAATATTTTGCATATGGAATCCTAGGTGGTAAACTGATTTTAGTAGCAGGATGTATAGACAAATTATGAGGTTTACGGGACCTATAAGAACGAGGATTTGTGATCGTCTTTAACGCTCAGCATTTTGTTAGACTAGGAAATAAAATGCCATCACTCTGATACCATAAGATCATTTAAACAAGGTATATATTCAGTCCTCTGGAAGAGTGGTTTTACACTTCCAATGAAATTGGAACTAGTTTGTTTGTTGTTGTTTTGACATCACACTTTTGTTCCATATTGCGATGGATGTTGTGTAACATCAAATCGTGATAATTCGCATTTCAGCCTCATAAACACTGGACCACAGACAAGAACACACACACACACACACACACATACATACAAACACATATAGACCACATACACATATAGATAGATAGATAGATAGATAGATAGATAGATAGATAGATAGATAGATAGATAGATAGATAGATAGATAGATAGATAGATAGATAGATAGATAGATAGATAGGTAGGTAGGTAGGTAGATAGATAGATAGATAGATAGATAGATAGATAAATAGATAGATGGACAGAGAGATAGATATAGATAGATAGGTAGTTAGATGGCTGAATGGATAGATATGCAAGTCTTTGTCTTAACATTTACTGCATTAACTATTTAGAAACGCTGGGAAAAAAAAAAATTAAGGCTGGCATTAAAAGAACAAGTCATTACATAAAATTTCACAACAGAACTCAATGGTCTCATTACACTCGACAAATTAAAAAAGAAATTAAATCCTTTAAAGGCGACAGAAGAGCGATTATCATCTTCTCATCCCCGTATTTACTGGGCCACAAGGCACTGTAAACATTGCGGCTCTGTGTCCACAGCCCTTCTGAACATTAAAGGCTAGACATCAAATAATATTGTCAATATCATAATATCTAATAGTGTTAAATTCATGAAAATAACAATGTTACTACTAGTTAAATTTATTTAGAAATGCTGAAAAAATTAATGCTGGCATTAAAAGAACAAGTCATTACATAAAATTTCACTACAGAACTCAATTATCTCATTACACTCGACAAATTAAAAAAGAAATTAAATCCTTTAAAGGCGACACTGAATTACTTTGATATCATTTTCACTCCCGTTATTATTTGTTACATGCGCATACCAAACCACTTCTAACATGTTCAGTAACTGCAATGTACACAAGATCATAATGCTGTACGTGATGCCTTGGTAAAAATGGTAAAATCTAATGTCAAATTAGAGTAAACTCAAACCTTGCTGTTAAAGGATTAATAGCATACATTCCAAGCTAAAACGAATGTACATCAGAAGGGAAACTAATGCACAACTCGAGGATTATAGGCACCAATAACACAGACCAAATGCAATTTAGATCATAAAAAGAAAAGGATTAGACTGAACTCGAGCGACAGACAATCTATTTGTGTGTTTATCATGAAGCCACCTTTGTCTAAGTCTCCTAAGTCTCCAGCAAAGTCTCCTAAACACAATGATGTTACACTAGACTTCTGTCAAAAGGGACACGATCCGGCTGTTTCCTTAACAAAATGTCCTTGAACGAATACAAAGAGCAATGATTTACAATTTTTTAAAAGTATTCTTTCCCATTCAAAAGCATACGTAAATGTTTAAATAGAAAAACCCATACAATGCATGGGGAAGTCAATGGTACAGTTGTAAGATATTTGTCATTATATTGAAAGAACCCAGGTTCAAACCCAACCAAAGACAAACGAACATCTCATGAATCAGAGGTGTAAAGTATCAGCGTCACAGTGATCAAATATAATATATTTTAGAAAAAACTGGCCTGACAAAAAAAATCAAACCAAGACATTGGGCGTGATCATCATGACACAGTCTCCTTGGCATTGCAAATCAAGACAACCCTAATATGACATTTCCAAACAATAATTTATTTACAAACAAATATAAATAATGTTCACTTCTCGTTAACATAGATATTGTTATCACATATATAATCCATCGACAGAAATGCTTTAACTGTGACGAGACAAAACCCTATAAATGCCTTGTCACGTCTGAGGGAGCCTGGTGTTGTCAATGCAAGATAAAGTCTGAATTATATACAGTCTTTCATTAAGAGGAGTGAATGTAATTATAGAAATTTAACTTTTCAGATATAGTTAATCCCAATCTCTTACTGGTATAACCAGTTAACTTCAGGACTCTGAAAATACTCGTATTTAAAAATTTGGCCAGAAAATTTGTCCTTCAAATATCGATTGATTTAAATGACCCTCATCTTGGCAAAAACTCTCAAACCATGGATTTTGCAAAGTACTGTTTTGAGAGCTTTTGCCAAAATGAGGGTCATTTAAATCGATCGATATTTGAAGGACGAGTTTTCTGGCCAGGGTTTTAAATACGAGTTTTTTCCAGAGACTGGAAGTTAACTGGTTAATAGGAGGGTAACAATATGAAGATGTGACCCAATTAGTCAAACGGGTATAGATGGGGAAAGTTAATATGATCAGAAATATGTAATTTTGGGTTGATGCATTTTATGAAATTCTATTTACTCTACTAAATAAAATACATAACATCAACCCACTTTGCATATTTTTGACTATAGATAGTTCGAAGATGACGTCACTCAGGTCTTGTTATTGTTTTTTGCAATCCGCGTTTATGCGTAATGCTCACTGAACTGTATTAACCCGACTATAAACGTTCATGGTTACACACAGTTTGTGTGTTGGTTCGTTATACTTCCTAATGGCAATGTTATGAGCTTCTTAGCCAAGCGCATACTATTTATAAATAAATTCACTTTTTCATCATCAATGTCAAACTCCGACATAATACGGTTTAGACACGACGGGTCACAAATAACAGGCAGACTACAAACATCTAAACTTAAAATGTCACTTAAAGAGCTGAGACAGCTAACAGGATAAAAAATTTCAGTCATAGACCAAGATAAAACTGGCTACTGCATTTTATATCTATTTAAAACAGTCGTAAATTTTTAAATACTAGGTGACATTTTTAAATCCGATAACTGTGAACTCTTTTTATCCCAGCAGCAGGTTTGGTAGATGGGCTTCTCTCCCCTGAATTTGATGGTTTAGGTGGGGGGATGGGCTTAGGACTGATACCTGGTTTGTTGTCCTTCATGTCTGAAGCCACAGGGGCACCCGTGACGGTTTGGTTACGTCTGAGTAAGGGCTTGGCAGTACTGGAGATGTTTTTCTTATCCGAATCATTGCTGTTGGCATTTTGACTGAATCGTGCTGCCAAATCAGAAACGTTGGATTTTCTATTGCTGTCTCTGGAAAGAGCAGAATTGGTTCTGGTCACTTGTGGTTTTGGCGTTTTAACATTAGCTTCTTTTGCATTGTTTGGGGATGAATTTATCTCACGTTTAAGAGGAGGATTAGTCCGTGTTGTTGGTTTGGGAGCGTTTGATGATGAAATAGTAGAAGCAGCGAAACTGTTTGTTTTAGGTGCTGGGTTACTGGAAATGCTTGCTTTATTCGCTAAAGAAGGGGAATTATTTGAAAAAGGCTTCTTCTGGGAATCCGAGGTTTTAAGTTTCGATTGAAAAGCCTTCAATTCATCGATTGGGTTAATATGGGGTTTTGGCGTCAATATTTTATTGGCATTATGTACAGGCTTGGGAGATGATGTGGCATTATTTACACGTGAATCTTTTACAGAAAAAGGTGGATTTTTATTGGTATTGTTTGTATCTTGTAAACGTAAAGTTGCTGGATTTTGTGTCACTGTATTTGTATTAGTTGTGTTTTGTGTTGGAGAGTCAAAGCTATTTTTGGGAGCAGGCTGAGTCCTACTGGAAATAGGCAGGGTGTCGTTAATCTCTAGAACTGCCTTATCAAACAGTTTGTTACTGGATACGTTATAGTATACATTTTCTCCCGTCAGTTCTTGCTCAATATCTTGAAGGAGACTTCCCATACCCATCTCATTTGCATAAATTACAGTCTCTTTCTCTTCCTCCGCAACAGGAGAGGTATCCTTCAGTGACTCAGACTTATGAAGATTGGCACTGCCACTCAGGTGCGACACTGGGAATTGTCTTAAAAGATCAGGGCGAGCCGCCTGCCTGTCTGAAAAACTTCTTTTCACGGCACTGTTAGCTGTTGACCTATGACCTTGTTTGGGGGAATCTGTAGATGATTCCCTCTCTGCCTCAGGTCCTATGATACTTACCTGCATGTCAGCAAGAACTACAGAGTTCCTATTTGTCGTGCTCATAAGTACTGGCTCAGATATCTTAGAACCACGAATGGACTCTCTCTTGACGATACCTTTAGATGTTGATTTTGGTGAGTTTGGAATGTTGTTACACGATGACGCAGAGTTGGAATTTGCCCCAATATCAGGCTGGCTGCTAGTAAAAGTAGCATTGTGGTTTGAAAATTGTTCCTTGTAACTAGAATCTGAATTATCTGGGTTTGATTTGGTTCCAGACAAAAACCGCTTCAATGCTGGTCGTTTTGGGGGCACTTTTTCTTCGGTTGTTTTCACTGGATTCCAGATAGATGCTGGTTTTGGAGAGTAAGGTGGAGGGTCTACACTGGAAGAGTGGTTGGAATCGCTTCGTGACATGCCATTGCTGGCGCCTAGCAAAGATTGGGGTCTGGTCTTTTCTGATTTGTCTTTCACTCTGTGAAGCAGAATATAAAGTTGCATTATCATTTCCGGTATTTATGGCTAAATGATAATGTCTTATTTTGTGAAAATCAATCCAAACAAATTTGATTGTAGTCTATATTATGTTTGATGCTGACAACTGGCCCTGTCATTGTTTCTTTATCCACATTATCCTTCTGGAAGTGAATTACTACATGGCGACAGTGACGAATATTGTAATAGAGAAAGTGTTTAAAAATGGCAAAACAAGCGATTTGCAAGGTATGAAATGGAACATTGCTTCCATATGGTCTGCTGTGATAATAAGTGAAGTATCGTAAAGCTTAAAGAAAGAGTCAAAACAGGAAATGCACCATTAACATTGACATTTTTTTCTTTTATTTCCTTAAAATCTATTTATTTTGCATCACCCTCTCATCATTTACAGCTTACACATCCTATGACTAGAAGCCAGATATTCAATTCATTTACTATTCCCTCTGTTTATTTTCCCAGGGAAAGACTTTACAGATTAACGAGTTAAAATAATAGAGTAGATCATAGTTTCATCAAGAGAGTCAGTTACGGGAAGCAAAAGTTATTCTTTCATCTGAAGTTTGGTGGAATGCAAAAATTACTTTGTAAAATCAGTTTCTTCAAAAGGGATTTTTTAATCATTTTAAAATTGGTGGTTCCGTCTATTTTGAGGCCCACTGTAACTATACACTCACAAAATGCCTTTTCTTTTTAATTTGGAAAGACATTTCAATATTATAATATCAATGAATTTAGGAAACCTCGGCTTGTTAAACATTATCAAATCTGAGACTTCAGGAAAAAAGTCTCCAAAGAAGTCTCAGGTTTAAGAATTGTAACCACTTAAGGGTTATTTCAATTCATGAATATTAAGAGTAAAACATTTCTTACCAGAAAGAAATAAAGACAAAGGCGATTTCCCTCTGCACGGCAGTGTACTTACTGTATTGTTAATTTTTTTAAAGTGACATGAAAATCAAAAGTTGACAGATTCAAATCTTTACCTGTATTTGAGGTCTGGCATTCCCTTCACCCATATATTAAGACGACCACGGTTACAATATGCCAGAACAGCCAACACCACAAATATCAGAACAACCAGAACCACTAACAAGACTATCAGTAGGCCTTTTCTCACTTTAGCTGAAAGAAAAAAAAAGGAAAAAATGTAACCTTTCAGAAAGATTAAGATCTACTAAATGTGATAAAGGCGCTTTATAGTGGATCTCAAGCCAACGGCGACGCTGAACATATAAGATGAGATGTTAATATCTTCTTATCATAATTTCTTTCCCGACAGAGGACATGCTGTTACTGTTACTTACCAGGTTCTTAATTTACACCTACTTATGTTGATAAAATGTGAGTAACAAACCTTCTCCGGGGAATTCAATGGGATTATCTCTTTGACTTACAGGTCACAAGCCAAGAGTGAGAGCACCAGACCACGAACGCTGGGCATGACTGAAATGGCCAAATCCAGATCTCAGTGTAAAAACCAGTTTTACTTTAATCTGCAGTTCATTGCCTGTTTCATGATCAGGCTTTCTTAAGTCTTACGTCAATGAAATTTTGAGTGAAAATGCAAATTAGCAAAAATTAGGTTTGACTATAATGGAATAACAATGTAAAGATGTGGATTTCACAGAGTAAATTTAAAGAAAAATCTAGACTGGGGAATAAATGAAGCATTAGGCTTTTAACGAAATCGGGTCGAACGCCGAACCCGAACGCCGAACCCGAACGGATATAGCCTTCTCACGTGACCATGAACGAGATCTGGATAGTGAAGACTCTCAAGCGGTATGCAGCATCGGATCTAAGGTCACGTGATAGAGGATAGCTTGGGTTGCTGTTGGCTTGTGTTAGGGGAGGGGCAAGGTCAGTGTCATTCAATAGTATATAATTGTGCATGTGGCGCTCTATACAGAGAGAAAATTATAAATTGATTACGGGGGAAGGTGGGGGGGGGGGGGGGGGGGCTGGGTTGACCCACAAACAGTGACTTCTTAAATGCCCACAAACGATCGAGGTGTTGGGCTTCGGGTAGACCATGATACGAAATCAAAGAGAAAAGGCCGCTGGTACTTGGATGGTGGAAATGGTTGGGGGGGGGGGGGGTAGTGACAATCAGCATGGGATGTATATATTAACATTAATAATATAGGCAATAGATGACCAGGGATGTGTATTGTTTGTGTATTGTTTGTATATGTTTGTGTGTGTGTGTGTGTGTGTGCGCGCGCGTGTGTGTGTGTGTGAAAGGGATTACACAAAAACACCTTTCTCTGTAGCTTCCAAATGATTACGTATACGATAAATTTGAAACCCACATTGTTTGAATCAGCTCACTAATTAATTCCTGAGCCTTGAGATGGTGACGCAACTATTACATACAAGACCTTGCAGTCGAGACGGCAGGGCTTTTGGGTTACACAACCACTATTTACCCATCGGTCAGCGGTACTCTTTGATGTATACAACACTCACCGCCTTTACGCAAAGCCGCCTGCCCATAAATCAAGAGATGGTCTCCTAACTGTTCACAAGCGAACTGTCAAACGAGCAATCGATGATTGGATAAGAATCTCAAGATCTCATATAATAAGGTAAGTTTTGGAGAGGTGATATCCCCCCACCCGTCATCGGACAGAACTTTCATTGCGTTATATCATATGAGCTCCGCCTCCTCTTTCTATTCGGGAGTGACGAGATTAGACGAGAGGACGCGAGAAAAAAAAATGGTCACGTGTTGGGCAAGTCGTTCGTTAGGCGAGCTTCGGTGTCTAACTATAACTCCGTATTGTGAACACAGTAAACATGGTAAATCTGTGGAAATGTGCTATATAAATATCTACACTTATTAATTTTTTAAGTTGGAAACAAATCCAACGTTGAACAAAGTCGAATCATTTTCACTGTAATTTTCCTCTTTATTACTGTGCCACTGTTTCAGTCAGTTAAAGAGTGACGTTCTTCCACAGCACTGTGTCAAAGAAATTTGGATAATGCTCACATCTTGAGGGCTGATTAAATTTGGTGTTTTACAAATAACAAAGTAAAGTGAATGCGTCTATTGTTTTGTACATAACAAAGTAAATGTTTCTATGGTATGAAAGTACTTAAGCTTGTTGTAGCCTGTGCTATTGATACCAGGAAGAGGAGGGGGGATGGTGGTTGTAAGGAATAAAATATGGGAGAATCATCAGCCACAACAACAACAGCACCATCATTATTTATATTATAACCAATTAGGAATTAAATTCCATGCAGCTAGCCATAAAATTAATGGAATAAAAATCAAAACAAAAAAAGAGGACAGGAAATAGTTTGCGAAATTGCGCAAGGGATATAAATCTAATTATGTATGGACGATATTCACAAGGAAAATAATTCAAATCCAAGCAGAAGCCAAAAATGCATCATCGAGTGTGTTTCAAACAATGTCCTGATACAGATATAAAATAGCACACAATTCGTTAAGCATATATATTTAGGAAATAGATACCATTCAGAAAAAAACAACATTTAAATAGGTTTTAATTAGACAGATACTTGGTGGGAACTTTGCTTTCAACACATGTGCGTGCCCTCCTGACTAAATGATTCGTGGATCTTTCACAGAGCTGTGGGTGATAATCCTCATTATTTGTAGTTTTTCCAGTAGATTTCTAAGCTCACAAAGGTTCGTGAATCTTGGACTTGACATCTGGTCTTTCTCATTCAATTATTTCATCTGGTCACTGCCTTGAACAATGATTGCGTTATGGGAATTGACGTTTCCATTGAAATAAAAATGTCCTTCATGCTGAACCAAATGGTCCTTAAAACTGTTCTTCCTCGTGATAGGTAGAAACCAACAACACGTTTTCTTTCTCTGTTGGGCAATGCCGGGCGTGTTTCCTTGATCATGCTTTAATATGGGATATGTTGAAGAGTTTTGACAAACCAAGTTCAAGAGAACGTCTGCTGTATACAGACATCTTCAGTGTCTCATTGAAAGAGATACAAAGTCTGACAAATTTTCCTCTATCAAAAGCATCTCCCATCATTGACTGGCTTCAACACCATCTTATAAGTGTTTTGACAAAAAGCAAACATGATTTTGACCTGGAATCAATACGATACTCCCCGCAAAATTCAAGTTGAACTTTCTTCTGTTACATAAGATCCAGGTATCTTTCCACGTAAATTGCTTTTTGTACTGAGGTTTAAAACATGGCTACTGTGTCAATAATTTGTCAACCACGAAAAATATAGTAACTCATTTTGAAATTTGGACGTTCAACTCTACTTCCTTTCAAATTTGGTGCAAATTGGTTTGAAAATAATGAAGTTCTGAATATTCTGGTGAGTAATATTGAGGTTGAAACATTAGGTATGTCTTGTGCACATTTATGACAATTATTACAATTATATTTTTCTCTTCCTCTGGAAAGGTGTAGTTGACACAATGCAAGCCGAAGATGAAAAACATGAATAAACAAAATGTAATTAAATCAAACATATAAACTACCCTAAGAACACCCATCTTCCTTGAGGAATGAATCTCAGACTTCTTAATTACCAGTCAAACATCAAACGTAGTTTACTCAATTGTTGGGACACTTAAATGATTCTACTCTTCACAATGATAGCCCAAGTTTTATTGTCGACTTTATTTCCGCATTTATACAAACAAACATTAAACATGCAAAGACAAAGACGAAGACAACAACATAAGAGTATGTTTTATTTAATTAACTAGAAAAAGTGGAGAGCTGGCTCTGGTGTCAAAGAGAGACAAAGCAAGCGTTTATTTCGTGCAGATGAGTCAATAACTTCCTTACCACCACCAGAAGATGAATCAGTTTGATTAGTAGATATGTTAGGACCAGTTACTCTTCTATAGTCCTCGGTGCTTCTTGGTACAAGAACTGAAGAATCCGATAACAATACCAAACCACATGCAGGAGAACAAGGAAAATATCAAAAAAGTTGGAATAAAAAAAAAGGAAAAATTAAAAACAAATAATTGAAATAAAACAATCAGACTCTTAATTGTTTTAATGTGAACAGCTGGTGAAGGGCAGATGACTAATTCTTAGGTACTGAAGGTTTCATGGTTTAAATGTGAGAAATTGTTCAATTCAAGAATTATAATCCAATAATATATAATTCTAAAATTAAAAACGTAGTTTGAATGGACTTTGAAAGAGTGTGAAGCTTCTTTTGGAACGGTGCATTTCTTTTTTAACGTCTAAAGTGTAGAATTTTATTGAAATTTCAATGGGATGAGAGGTGAAAATATCACCTATGTTTTTTTATTTGTTTGCTTGTCCTTCTGTTGTTTGTTTGTTTGTTTGTAAAAAGTATTTATATATTCATTATAATGTGGTGTTTCGATAAGATATTATTTGCCTTTAATTCTCATAAAGATCTGTCTTAATAAGGGTGAACTCGTAAATTGAATTCTCAAATTAATATTAATTATCTAATTAATTATACCAATATTGACCTTAAAATGATCTGCAAATGATGGACATCATTAATTTTTCTAGCCTGATGTCCAGACATGGAATGGTCTTCATTTCAATAACAAATAACAGTTTAAAAACGCCATTACAGAATGGTTTCCAATGCTGTTCATAATGACTCAACGCTTTAAAATACGTGTGTACAGTGAGATATATTATGTTATAAGGTCATTAATACGAACACTTCTGCTTAGAATAGAAAAGTCATCATCTATGCACCAAGTTAAAGCCTTTGTTTGCCTATTGCATTGATACTTAACTGCTAGAAACTGTGGACTATAAAAGCAATAAACAAAAATGAATATAACAGCTTCAAAAAATAACAAAATACCAAACAAAACATTCATCAGCCTACAACAAAAAACAATGGAACATAAATACATTATTAAAAAACAGATCGACGACAGATGTGTTTGGTATTTTGTTTTTTTTTTCTTTTTTAAGCTGTTATATTCATTTTTTGTTTATTATTCTTTGTATACATGTGCGGCTTTGCGGTTTTGTGGTATGACACTCGCTTTTGGATCAGAAGGTCCTGGGTTCGAGCTCCGCTCAGTGCATAGTTAAGTCCTTGGAAAAGACTCTTCACTCACATTCTCTCACTGTACACAGGTGTAAAATGATTACCTGGCCGTTAACAGCATTGTCTCAGCCTAACAGGCGTCATGTCTCGTTCTATATGTTACGTGCTTCTGTTGGTCAGGGACCTTTGTAAAGCGATTTGAGCATGTTTAGTGGATATCACGCTATATAAAAGCTCAAGTAATTATGTCATTGTGTATTTATTTCGACATATCGCAGGATATTTAAAGGTCGTTTGAGCCAAGGAACCCTTAACTTATTGGATATGATAATTGTAATAGGTAAATCTATCATTCAATATATTTTTTATAACCAATCTATTTTAATCTCAGACATTTTCAACTGCAGTCATAGGCGTATTTTAACAGTGTTGTGACAAGGAATGTTTGGTGTTTGTATGATAGCGATTCCATTTCAATGAGACCAATCACAAACTGGGGTTGTTAATGAGGACATGCGGTAACAAACACTTGTCTATGGCAATGATAGTTGCAAGCAAATTGAAGAAGTAAATATCATTGCTTAAATCAGGTTGAGACATAATAAAAACACCAATATCATATACCAATGTGAGAGTATATAAAGGGTTACCAAACATGTATCTATGACAATTATTTGAAAAAATCAAACTAGGAGGAGAAAATACCATTGTTCAAATTGAGATTGAGAAAAAACATGTTTTAAACAACAATATTTTGTATTGCTTTGAGAGTTTATAAAAGGTTGTCAAACATCTATTGGTGTCAGTGATAGAAACAATCAAACTTGTTGAAATTGGGGGTGGAGGAAAAAACAAAAGCAATATCTTATACCTTTTGAGGGTTTTTAAAGTATAAGCATAAACAAGCACACAAGGACCACAACGCATTAACGGTATATTTAATTATTTTCAATGACATCCATGCGGATATATCTATTAAAAAATTCAAAATCACAAACAAAAATTCTCGAGTATGTATTAAAGTTTATCCCCCAAAATATTCCATATAAGCTATTCTTGAACTAAATCAACCATGAGTTATCGTAAAAGAAAAAAAGATATTATAAAAGTATAGAAACATAATAAAGCACCACAAATAAGACTCATTCTAAATACAGTGCACTCCACTTAATCGCACACTGGATAATCCTATAACTCACTTCTTTGCAATGATTAACCAAATATAATATTTCTTTCTTTATAAAAGTGAAGATTAAAATGGACACTTCTTTAAAGGCACGTATATCCAGATGAAGCATGCAATTAAGTGTAATGAACTGCAATTTGTAACAATGGTAAGTAGGAAGTCACATGATACAGGAAGGTAGGGTTTTTTAATATGGCTGATGTCTTTCACCGGTTGATTGGTTATACATGCCTTGTGATGATATAGTCTTATTTCTAATAAGAAGGTTTTTAAAAGACAGTTATGATTCCTGACACATCCAAACCCTTTCTTACCAATCTCCCTTGATGCATGACCACTATATACACTGCCTCCATAACCAGGAACGTCACACAGAGGGGGGGCGTAGCCTACGTCACAATGACATGTGTTGTTACTGTTACAACGCTGGTAGTGGGTGAGCAGGGGGAGGATTGTAATCCGAATTAACAGCCAGACAATTTTTTAAAAGACTCTATTATCATTACAAATGATTATATCATCATCATCATCATCATCATCATCATCATCATCATCATCATCACCGTCGTCGCCATCATCATCATTATCGTCTTTGTCACCAACATCACTTCTATCAAAACAATATTGATACTGATATACAGCATTTAAAAGAATAAATTATGCCCTTTCGCAACGATACCATTAGATCGCGTCGTCTAAGCATTCCATGAAGGAATTTAAGATATTCCATCATACAGGATGTCTGATGTCAATAGCAATCACCTATGTTAACCAAAGTGAGCAAATTATACAGCCTTTGTATAGAATAACTTCTTAACACAGGTTAGCCCAATGCATCTAATTAACATTCGTTCATCAATAGTTTTATAAACTGTAGTCCAAGAAAATAAATTACATGTTTAAATTTGTTATTAATCAGTACTAGAATATACTTAAAATAAGAAATAAATAATTAATAACAGCTATATAAGACAAACAACATAGTTATTATCTCTATCATCATCATCACCATCATCATCATCATCATCATCATCATCATCATCATCATCATCATCATCATCATCATATTTAATTATAATCACCACTGATAGGCTGTCGACCACAGGCATGTTTTCCTACGGAAGTTTTTGTCATACAAGCAAAATTTTGTCATTTTATAAGAATCAAAATATTTTGCTGGTAAGTAAACCAGGAGGACTGTGAAGAGGGTCAAAGTTGAGAATGTTGTTGACATAAAAGTCTTTCGTAACAATTCATACAAGCAGAAACCAGTGTGAGTCGTGACAATGTTAGCTACACTTATAGAAATTTGTAAAAACGAATGTTTATCTCACATATTTGAAAGCAACTTACCCCACGTCCATTGCAGTCGTTGGGACATTCCACGATATCTAGTTTGGCTAGGGAGACACATTTTTGGTTGATACAAATCTGGAGAATGGAAAAAATCAACATGCAGAGTGAGATTCGCAACAACAAAAAAAGTCACAGTAGTGTCATCTGCCGATTCTACGATAAAAGGTATCTAAAAACTGCCTCAAACAAGTAGAAGCTGACATGTTAAAAATAAAAGTTTTAAAAAATTAGAACATAAGGATGATGAGTTTAAATGTTGGCAGTTTAATAAAAATAGAAGTAGTAATAATAATGATAATAATAATAATAATAATAATAATAATAATAATAATAATAATAATAATAATAATAATAATAATAATAATAATAATAATAATAATATTAATAATAATAATAATAATAATAATAATAATAATAATAATAATAATAATAATAATAATAATAATAATAATAATAATAATATAACACCTAACACCGATATCCATGCTTTCTAATCTATTGTTTAAGTCATAGAGAGTTGTATTTAAAAATAAAAGTAATAGAAATTGTGTCGTTTCTATTATAGCATTTAGGGGCATATAGCGGTGCATGATATTTTTTGCAAGAGTCTAAGATTGTGTTAATCTCACTTTCTCTTTCATAAGTTGTTTTTTTTTTTTTTGTTAAGTCATTTTATTTAAAGTTATAATTCATTTATATTTTCTCTTTCTCATTCAGCGCAAGATTTGATGACAGGCAAAAGGCAAAGGAAAATAGATTGACTCACTTTGTAAAAATCCTTTGGTCAAAAAAAAATTTTTTTAATTAAGAAATAAAAACAACCTTCAGTGTCAATATAGTAAAATATTTATTAACATCTTTTTAAGACAGATTTGGTGGAAATAAATTTACAAGTCTGTTGGCCAAAAGGTTAGAAAAGCAAAGAATTTATTATTGGAATTGGAATTAACGGATAGGTAATATAGAAAGGCACTTTACATAATACGAATGATTATAATTTTAAGATTGTAAGCTTTAATAAATAAAAGAAGACAAATGTTATTTCGTGAAGCTCAACATATCTTCATTTTTATTTGAATTTAAATCTTTAGGCAGCAAATTTTGATAGCAAATGGGACTTAATACCTCTAGTATTACCGGGGTAACTTTGCCTCAAGCGATTTTGGAACATTCTGAGTATTCTCAGACTTTGTTGCAGTTTTGTCCCTTATTAAAGGACTTGACTTTAATCAAGAGAAACAATTGTCCCAAAAGTAAATATAATCTATTTTCTCCAAATTATTTCAGGTAGAATCATCCCTTGAGGCAAAGTCATATCTGTTAAAGGTAATTCATAAATTTTATTGAAGAAAATATATTGGATTTCTTACATTGCAAACAAACAAACAAAATGTTGTCTTTTTTACTTTAAATTGAGCGTGTGGTACACCCCTAAAATAAACAAAATTGATGAAGCTTTCAATTCCTTAGTATTATAGGTTAAACATTTCAACATGAGTCACCTTGTTGTCCTCACACTTGGCCCCATCGGGCACCAATCCTGGGTCCTTCATGTCCAACCCCACATCCAGCATGGCAGATCGACAGACAAACCGGTTGTTACCACGTGACAGGAAGGACGCACCCATGACCAATGCCAGATTGTCTTTCCAAAACATCAACTTCTCGTTCAGATGGACACAGTGAAGTAAACCACACATCACATCTCTGAATATGGAAAACAATTGTTTTATTTTTAGTAAAGTGATGTTGAGTGTTGACCCTTTTCCACTCAGGAGTGAATTAGGCCTGGTTTTAGGCATTATCAGCATCATAATTATCATCATCATCATCATCATCATCAATATAACAAAGGTGTATCCTTGTAAAAGCTCTTAACTCACAAAATATTCTCGTCATATTTGGGTGTATATTGAATACCTGGAAGGTAACAACACTGTCTCCGCAGACTTGTTAAGAATTGCTGTTGGGAGCCTTTGAAAAGCGCTTTGAACATATTAAGAGGATAATGTCCTTTACTGTGTTTCAATTAATTTTGGGTGAATAAGATTTCTGATGATCCATTGATCATGAAAACTGGGACTTCAGAGGTTTGATCCGCCAACCATCTACTTACTCTTTGTCACATCGTGTATATCGATTGGTGGTCCAGTTGTATGCACAGCTGCCATCACCATTGCCGTTCGTGTTGAGTTGCTGGAAACAGATGGGATCCGACACTCGTCCTGTCTCCCCCCACAGAAGTTTGCATTGGTTAGTGTGAGTGTTACACTTCCCCTTGTAGCAATATGACTGAAAACGTGATAAATAGGTAAAAAGAATAAACTAGGAACTTTTCATGGATTTAGGATGCTCAATGAATGCACTTTGCAATGCTTTATGTATTCCTCCAGTAGACCGTATGGAACCAATTCAAAGTTCATACTTTATGAGTTAGCCGTTAGGCAACTACCCTCGTATTACTACTCTAATATTATCTGTTGATGGTACTCATGTATATCTTAGTCAAATAAGGCAATATGTGTAAAGTGTCCTACACCAAAAATATGCCTAGACAAGAGTTTTGGGAGTATGGTCAACAATCCAGTTAATGATGACTCTAAATATTGCTTACTTTGTTACAGGAAGAGACTTCATAAAACTCGACCAGCCATATATACCAGAAAATTTCATACCTTTCCTTATGTTGTTTGTTAGTTGTTTATTATAGCCAGCAGGCTTATTTTGTCCCGCGCCTATTTCTGTCATGTTAAAAGAACATCACTGACTGCTTTTTATCCTCTGACTAAGAAATTTCTATTCTATCACAGAGTAGTTCAACCAGATAAATTGTTATTGTTAGATTCAGCTACCCAGCCAGTGCTGACTCAGAATGACGGCAGAATTTTTTTTTTATTTCAACAGGAAACTGATTTATTTCCACCTCAAAAAAATTACAACTAAATGTTGAATTGCCGTCGTATTCTTATATATTTACGGGTGTGATGACTCTACACAAAATGATGTCTGGATTTCAAACTTGATATCAATAAGTACACATAGTCTATAATCTATACTTTGATAACTAATCTCAAAGGTCAATCTCCATCAGGCCAAATTTTATCACGCTACCTCTCCATGTTGACAGACGTGTCCATCCTGCACATAGTAATCCTCAGGGCAGAATTCACTCACGCCATCACAGTATTCTGGGAGGTCACATTCTCCCAAAGGCTTTCTGCACATGGTGGCTGCTTTCTTTGGCTAAAGGAAGGAGGAACAGAGGAGGGATGTGGTTACTTTTTATCGTTTGCTTAATTGAGTGACTTAATCATTTAAGACTTTTTGCTTCCTAAACATTCAATAAGGAAGCGTCGGCTGCCTCTCTGATTGCTGTGTCAATTTACTCGCCAGTTCACAATCTGTTGCTATGGTTGCTATGGTCAGAAGACTTTGGAAAGTTTTAGGTCTTAAGTAAATTGGCTTAAGTAGTATCATACACAGATTAATCAATAAAATTGATTTAAAATCTGGCAGTATGTAGGTTTTACTAGATGTATTCAATTCTACACACATCTTTCAAGTATTTTAACAAACTTTCATAATTCCCCAGAATGCTTATTCAAAATCTCATGATGAATTCAAAGGTATTGAGTTCATGTGTCTTCATTCATTTTTTAGTTCTTATTAAAGTATAGAAAAAAATCAAGCCTAAATGAACCGTTGATCTTTACTATTATGAAAAGGAAATCATAAAATGTGGGTGGAATTTAATTGAGAGAAGTTTGATATCACACCATTTTTCAACACTCACTTAATTCATTCAATTAATTTGATAATGACCATTGTTTATCATTATTATTCTTGTTGCTGGTATTGTTGTTGTTGTCGTTGTTGTTGTTGTTGTTGTTGTTGTTGATGAATGATGATGATGAGGAGGATGATGATATAATTTGTTCAGAGACAAATTATGGCTATTGGCCAAGAAAGGCGTAAAATAAACTCTTGAGCTTTCTAAACGAACCTCGCATTGATCTAAATCACAACACATGCCAGTAGCACACTTGGCAGTCGAGTACATGCGACAGGTGAGCGGGTCACAACACCGATTGTTGCAGTCTGCAGCTAACCCACAGTCACACTCCTCTCCCTCTTCCTTGAAGCCATTTCCACAGACAGGACCCATGTAGATTTGTTCTGGAATATTCTGAAGACAGTAATCCATTCCAAGATCAAATGCTTCGGCCAACGTGTTTTGGGAACAGGTTGACCAGTAATGGGGGCTGATTTGGCTGGAGACGAGAGTGAAGTCACAATAAAGATTATTATGATGATGCAATATGTACGTTTAGGGGATTGTTGAAAACACTTTGAAAAACTCATACCATGAATATCAAATAAAATAGCAGGCATCTGTGAAAATTGTTCTGATCACTATACAATTGTATAATAGTGTTGATCAATTAAATATGAAAGGATAGGAAAGGAAGAAAGTCAGAATGATAATAAGATTTTTATAATCGACTGTCTGAAATAAAATAAAATTTTACAACAGATCCAAAAATCCTACATTGTTGAATAATTATAAACATTAACAATACTATTCAATCTGACTGAATGAGCTGTCTCATTTAAAGAAAATGTTTTGACCCTAAACATTCCCTGTAATTGTTTTTCATTTTATTGACTCCTTAAGTCAGTTTTCACCAATTCATTGACAGCCTAAATGAAAATGACTCCCAACCCGTCAAAGCATATAAACCGGAATCTTCAAAAATAAAATAAAGATGACATACCCACTGGTGTCGGCCATGATGCATTTCTCGTCCCTGCATTGACACATGGTATCATTGTCGTGCTCCATCCCAAAGTTGTGACCCATCTCATGAGCCACAGTTGTGGCTACAAGTGTCACTGGACCACCGTAGTCCTGACATGAAAATAAAATTAGGATGAAAATGAAAGAAAAAGGAATAAATTTTACAACAATTTATTTGATATGAATTATACAATAACAATATATGTCAGATACAAAATGAAACATTGTTAAAAATTGTATTGTTTCTTTCATTGGCTTGCTTTTTAAAGGAACATTGTTAAATAAATTTACACAAAAATCTTGTCCCAATTTTACATCAACACACTTTCTGACTTGGAAATTTTCCTTAATCCAAATGCATCTCCACACAACGGCTTGTCTGAAAAGATTTACTTCTCGATTACCGTTTACATGGTCAAAAGGAAAGTCATATGCTTGTCTGTAACCTCATTGGCATCGTCTGTACTGAATTTCTGTAGGTCTGTAATTATGGCTGACTGGTACAAAGTTCCACCAATCAGTGTGATCCTTTCATATTTTTTATATAGGGGAGGCAGCTCAATTAAAATTGACATAACATTATAATATATTGGTTACCACCTATTTACTCTTCTTCTACTGGCCAACTTCGTATATCAACTAGTTACCCGTATAGAACAGAATTCTTTCTTATATAAACACATTTCTAATACCCTCCCTCTTTGTCTAATAACATATGTTTTGCTGCATAAATGACAGAGCAAGTCAAACTTAATCGAACTGTCTTGCAATTCAGCCTTTTTTTTTTTTTTTGGTTTTTGTTTTTGTTTTTGTTTTTTGTTTTTGTTGTTTTGTTTGTTTTGTTGGTTTGGTTTTTTTTTTTTGGGGGGGGGGGGGGGGGGGGGGTGGAGATACCACCATGTCGTCACTGAACAACACATTCCACTAATAACCCAGTAATGTGACCAGTGTATTCAGTTTTGAATTTCATAATGTTTTGATTTTCTTCTATTGATCAATCTATGTATTGAACAAAAAAAACCGGAGATGCATCATGGATCACCAAGTCCTTTGACTTTCGAAATAACCAGTTTTTATCAAATTTAATTCAATTCAATTTCAATTAAAAATGAAATAAGGTTACCATGTTGACTCCTCCAGAATACTGGTGTGTACAGATTGGCCCTTTTATGGCTTTTCCTACAACTCCATGATCAAAAAATTTACCACTGAAATAATAAAAAGACAAAATGGTAAATAAAATCCTCTGAAAAGGTTTATGGCAATGTTTAAAATCGAATATGAATTAGATCATAAAAACAATTTCGTTTTATTATAATTGCATTTATATTTAACAACATGCTCTAAGTCCTTTCTATTTTGTAAATATCTTGAGCGTGTAAATTCGATGTATAGGATGAGACATATACTTAGGCTAGTAAAATTTTCAGACATCGACAACAGGGCCTTACACTGATGGGAATCTCTGGATTTAATGTTTATCTCCGATAGGACGAGAAAGATGTGTGAAAAATGCCTCTTTAAGGATATAATGTGCCTAATCGAATCCTTGAACCTATTTAAAGGATCCAAGATGTACCACAATACCACAGTGACACACAAGATTATAAAGTTATAAATTGATAATAAATTATGCCCATCTTAGATAAACCATAAGACAAACGTCTGATGTCAGCAGGAATTTCCCATGTTGACCAAGTGAGCAAGAGGAGGGTTAATTTTCTTGAACGAAATCGCCTGAAGCGGGGCTCTGACCAGGAACCTGCCAGGGAACAGTGCAATGCCCTAATCACTCTGCTATCTCCTCTGCCTCCTCCTCCTCCTCTCCCTCCTCTTTTTCCCCCTTCTGGTATCCCTATGGGGCATTTAATTCTTTGTACAAGGGATTGCATTAATATTAGCTTTTCAGGTTTGGTAACAATCCTTCATTTTTTTTTGGTTTTCATTTCAACATGTTTATTACAAATGAAAGAATATTTATTTATTGAAATCTATTTTTTTTTCATGTATTTATCCCCAATAAAAAATGAAGAATGCAATAAGTCATGATTTAAACACCATTTGATAAAAGCAATTCATTACAAAAAATTGTTATACAATAAAAATCAGAGTGAAATAAATTGTGACATTCAGATGCAATTTTTATGTATTAGTTTGCCCCCCCCCCCCCCTCCCCCTCCCCTCCCCCAAAATATTGCTTCACAGTCCATACATAGCTCAATAGACTCAGAGTTTATCTCAGTTACCGTTGCTTTAAACAGTAATATTTGCCTGTTCCCCTTGGGATAGGTTGTAAAGTACTTTCCTCACAATTTAATTTAGACCCAGCTACTGAAATACTGTTGAGAGTACAGAGGGTAAAAAAGAGCTTGACTTTAAGTGGACGGAAATGAGATAAATTTGCCTGTGAATTGAATGCTCCACCCAAGTGTGCAACTGGGATCCCAAAATTTATACAAAATAAAAACATTACTGTTGAGCTAATATATTACAACGTAGTAGGCCTACTCACGTGACCAGCTGTGCATTGTCATTGTGGTGGCGAGGGTTGATCCGTTCTTTGCGATATCGTAGAAAGTTCTCCATGGTACTGTCGGCACTTTTAGAAATAGTGATCAAATCACCTGCACTCCACACCTCGACTCCCACTAAGGCCACGTAAATATTCAGTTGACGATACAGCTACATACAAAACAAAGAAAGAAAAGGGGGGGGGGGATATAACTTGGCATCAGCCTTTAACCCTTTAAAGACATCACCATCATCATTATCATCATTATAACAGAATTGTTTCGAATAAAAACTCATCAATTCTAATATCCTACCTCTTTGTATAATAACATGCTAATAACATGACAGAGCAAGAAAAAATTAATCATCATCATCATCATCATCATCATCATCATCATCATCATCATCATCATCATCATCATCATCAACATCATCACCATCGTCATCAACATCATCATCATCCTAATCATCATCATCATCATCATCATCATCATCATCATCATCATCATCATCATCATCATCAGCATCATCATCATCATCATCATCATCATCATCATCATCATCATCATCATCCTCTTCACCGTCATCGTCCACATTTAATTTTGTCGAGAAAAGTCATAACCCTATAATATATTGAAGCATACTTACACCACTGACAATATTGGCAATATTCTGTGATCTCCTGATGACAATGTCCATATTCTTGCCATGTCTCTCATACTGAAAATAGAACATTGAAGAATAAATATATGTAATGATATGTTCTGACATGAGTATATAAAAATTAAAGTCTTTTTAAATACCAGATGGAACGAAAAATATGTCATTAAGCTTTTTGTTAATGTTTTTAGACAGCTATTTTAATAATAAGTCATCATTAAACTAAAATATATCAATAAGACTATAAAAGTCTAGGCATAGTTTTGTGTGTGAATCAGACAATGGCAATTGCTTGCTACCATTTGGATAGGATGCTAGTCTTTGGCAAAGAACTTTCCACGAGATCTAACAGACCCAGCTACCCAATCATTGCTGGGTAGACAGAAGGATCAGAGGAAAAAAATCACGACTGCACCCAGGATCGATCTCAGTCCCTTTGTGGATGAAGCGATTTCTCTACCAACTGAGCTATCAGGACCTCCATTAATAGATCTGTAATTTAATTAAAATTTTCTGTTCAAAATGATAATAGTGTGTTTTATCAGTGCAACAGCATTCTGTCGTACTGCACTGACCTCAGTACCTGTAGAGAAAATAAATTCCTACCGTTCTATAATCGTTTACTAAGTACAATTCCACATAGCGAGTGTTCCTGTTACTATCATAAGGAGCTCTTATGGGCTTGTGGTGCTTGGGGGAGATATAAGGGTTATGTTTCACACTCCTCTTTAACTGAAAGATGAAAATAAGAGAAGATTATGCAAGAAACAGACAGGACTGTTGAATGATGATACTTTACTATGTCGTAGTAATAAATAATATGGGTTTTATTGATTATACAGTTATTTTGAAAGTAATTAGTCATAAGAAGGAAGATTCAGGTTTCAATAGCCTTTGACATGATATCCCATCGAAATATGAGTAATGAAACTGTTGCTGCTTGAAGCTCGAAGGAAAAAAAACGATAAGGATTGAATTGTAATCAATATTCACCTTAACAACGCCACTATCACATTATCACATTCATTCTGTTTTTTGAGAAAGGGGAAACCCGAAACGTCAACAGTATCTGTCTTCGCCTAATAAATTGAAGCTTACAATTCAATCCTTATCGTCATAGAAATATGAGCTAAAATGATAGAAATGTATTAATAAGAGTTTAGCAAATTAGGTACTTAAAACACTTACAACTTGAGACTGAACTATAAAATGATGCATGTGAGACCTGAATCAATATCCTTTTTAAAAAAACAATGCGCCTTTCTGGCAAAACATGATATTGATTACCTTTCTCAAGACAACTTTGGTAAATTTTAAGTTTGGTTTTCATCCTGTAACCTTTTGTTCTCTAAACACTGTTCAGTAATTTGAAATCTGATCCTTGCTTTATGAATGGAACACTTTCACTCACCCTTTTAATAACTTGTTTGTGACTATGTAGTCTGTTTTCATGGCCCACAGTGCCTGGTAAAGAGAGAATATAATATCTTATAGGCTGATTGTGTCAAAACGTTTGCGTAATTTGAAAGCCCTGTACAAAAGGGAATACAGTAAAATTACGATTAGTAGCTTCTATAGTATAAACAATCTGATAATTTTTAATGGATGTAAATATATACATCCGTGTAAAAAAAAAAAAAAACAAGGTTTAAGGTATATTATAATCAAAGACAGTAAAAAGGGGGACACAAAGAAATGAGTACTATCTCCCTTTAACCTTCAACAGTATTTTTTTAAAATTAGAACAAGTTTTTTATTTTGAAAACATAGGAATATTAACCAAATACCCCCCCCCCCCCCCCCCCCCCCCTTAATCCTCTGTCATCAAAGCCAGAAAATCTTCTTTTTTAAAAAAAATCCAACACACCACATTTAAATGGGAGCTTTCTCTGGTCACTGTTCCTGTACACTCTATGAATTCTGCCTTTCAACGGTTCTATGTGATAGCTGTCTCGACGATCTGTGATGTAACCACTGGGGAAAATGAATAGACAAATATTGGATATGGACTCAAAGGATGATAATATGGATGGAAAATGAGAAGGAGAAAAGAAATCTAGATATCTCTAAGACTTGAAAACCTTTCCCAAATTGTTCGTGTTTTTGTTTTTGTTGTAATTCGGGTTTGATTTTTCTTTTCTTTTGTTTTGATTTTTTTTTTTTGTTTGTTTGTTTGTTTTGTTGTTTTTTTTCTTTTTTGTTGTTTTTTTTTTTTTTTGGTTGTTTTTCAAGTTTTGTTTTTTTTATGTTGTTTTTGGTTTCGATTTTTTTGAGTGGGGGGGGGGGGGGTGTTTTTTTAATATGCGTGAATGTATGTATGCATGCATGTGTGTGTGTGTGTGTGTGTGTGTGTGTGTGTTCTTTGTGGTTTAGTTTGGTTTCGTTTGTTTTGTTCTTGTTTCGTTTTTGCTTTTACTCTTTCACTTTCACAATATAAATTTAGCTCTGCGACACTCCATGAAATACATTACTGTGTCTGATACAATAAGCAGCCATATTCTCGTCTTTGTTGTCAGCAGTCTGACAGAGAGAGAGAGAGAGAGAGAGAGAGAGAGAGAGAGAGAGAGAGAGAGAGAGAGAGAGAGAGAGAGAGAGCAAGTTCAAAGGTGAAAATCCGACTTGGGGCTAAAAATAAAAATACAAAATATTGACTGAGAAGTCTTTTTGTTTCGATTTTTTTTTCGTGACCGCTGATCTTATATCACCTTGAATTTACTGATAATAATATAGGTCCAGAAAATATCTTTAAGGGCATGATTCTGTTTTACTCTAAACATTATAAAGAAAAGAAAAAAAAGAGATATAAAAGACTGCCAATCCTGCAATGAATGAGTTAACTCACCTAATACCTCCAAGGCAAGTACTAATGGCCGCCTCAGACCTAGGCTGTCCACGAACAACACCATGGTAGAAACAATTCTTTGGAACCTAGAATCGAATTTTAAAAATAAAGCTTTCGATTAAAACGACCCCCATCATTCAACAAAAAATTTAAAAATCAAACAAAAACACACAAAAAAGAACGCCTCTCAAACCTAGGAATTGACTTGACTTCTGGTCTGTCCCCTTTGTGTGGTCTTTGTGGTGTGATATATTACATTATTTTATGTGTAACATCTTATTGTATACATGGACTTATGTTACTCCTTTCAAAGCGTGACGTTACGACTTGTATCATGCTTTTTTTTTAAAACAATCAATCAATTAGAAACAAACGAATATATGATGTATTGTAACTCCTGAACGATAGCTCCAGATGATGAAGAAAGATAGCCATTGAACAGACTCTAGTGGCGGTAGATTATCACAAGGGAGATAACCCTATACAGATAACGTTTTGTCTACAAATGCTGGGTCACGTCCCTTTCAAAGAGATGCCTGTAGTATCAAAAAGATTGAACATTATATTATTATATAATCAATCTAACTTTCGACAACATATGGGAATGTACTTGTCATAAAACAGAACAACTATCAACTATGATTATCTTTTAGAGGGAAAGATTATTTTATAAATTGAATATTATCGTGCACTCCGCGATCCCTCTCACTACCCCTGACTTCCTGTCTTATTGTGTACTTGCATATATTAAGTACAGCCAGTACAGCTGCCTACATCCATTATGACGATACGTAGGATTTAAATGCTTTTAATCATTGTGTCAGAGTATGTAATGTGTTGTCCATTTAACATGTAATGCTTGTTTTTTGGGTTTTTTTTTTTTTTTTTTTTTTTTGGGGGGGGGGGGGGGGGGGGGGGGGGGGGTTGGGTTTTTTTTTTCATTTTATAAATGTCATGTAGTAATGTTGTCTAACATTGTGGATTATTGAGGTTATGCTGTGATTACTCATTAACGTGTTGACGTGGAGGAAGAAAAAGCGGTGTACAAATGTATATTATTCTAGCTAGACCCCTCTCCCTAAATAGTAAAGCGTAATGATAATATGTTATAATTTATGACGTCAGATTATAAATCGTTAAATTTCGCTAAAAATTAGATTCTTTAAAAAGAAGTAGATCATTTAAGTATCTTTGAACATATCTGCAAGCTCATAATGTGGCGGTTTGAGAACACGTCCGGAATTCCAAAAAGCAAGAGTGTAAGAATCGTATATACGATGTCTAATATAATTAGGATTCTTGAGGCCATGTGGTCTTGTGGTATGACACTCGCTTTCGGATCGGAAGGTCCTGGGTGCGAGCCTCGCTCGGTGCATAGTTGAGTCCTTGGAAAAGACTCTTTACTCACATTCTATCACCGTACTCAGGTGTAAATTGAGTACCTGGCCATGAACAGCGTTGTCTCTGTCTGGAACATTTTAATATCGCCTAACAGGCGTCATGTCTCGTTCTACAAGTGTTGCTGTTGGTCCGGGACCCTCTGTAAAGCGCTTTGAGCACATTTTATAGCACCCGACGTGTACTGAGTAAGTACACAAAAAATAGCAGCACCCCATTATTGAATGTAGAAATAAAATAATGAGATATTCCAATGGATTGTAATGCAAGAAATAATATTTACTTTCTACCCGAATGGTCAATTTAGAGATAAAATAATGAGATATTCGAATGGATTGTAATGCAAGAAATAATATTTACTTTCTACCCAAATGGTGAATTTAGAAATAAAATAATGAGATATTCCAATGGATTGTAATGCAAGAAATAATATTTACTTTCCACCATAAAAAAAAGAGAAACTAAACCAAAGATTCATGTTTGTGGCTATAAATTGAATTTACAGCACTGGGTTCATCCCGACATAATATCGTTTTGAGACGGTGGGTCACATAAATATGGAAGCATGAATAATGTGACCCCTCACATCAGTCTGGTATTATATCGGGGTGAAACAGTGACGGAATTGTAGGTTTGAAACGTTCGAAAGTCAAAGTGATCAAGACTATGAAATTTTACTTTTTTTTTTTTAACCGGTTAACAGCCACCTCTGGAAAACCATGTGTTTAAAACTTTAGCCAGAAAATTCGTCCTTTAAATATTGATCGATTTATATGACCCTCATCCTGACAAAAACTGTCAAACCTGGGACTTTAAACACGACATTGCGAAGTCCCATGTTCGAGCTTTTTGTCAAGATGAGGGTCATTTAAATCGATCGATATTTGAAGGACAAGTTTTCTGGCCAAAATATTAGATACGCGTTTTGTTGTTTTTTTCAGAGTATAAGGAATGGTGAATCCGTGGAAATTCGCCATATAAATTATTTAATAGAATGAGGGGATTTTTAACTGCCGAAGTAGACTGTTTTATATAAACACTTACCGGCTTTGTGCTGTGGTTTGTCAAGATTCCAGACTCGTTGTTATGAAAGACTTTCTCTATGTACGATTGGGGAAATAGATGCCTGCAATTGAAACATTAGAACTTATGCTCATATTGTCGTTAGGAAACATGTATTAGTCTCTCTCTCTCTCTCTCTCTCTCTCTCTCTCTCTCTCTCTCTCTCTCTCTCTCTCTCTCTCTCTCTCTCTCTCTCTCTCTCTCTCTCTCTCTCTCTCTCTCTGTCTGTATATATATAAACTACTACTACTACTACTACTACTACTACTACTACTACTACTACTACTACTACTACTACTACTACTACCCCTACTACTACTACTATTAACACCACTACTACTACCTTACTACTACTACTACTGCTACTACTACTACTACTACTACTACTACTACTACTACTACTACTACTACTACTACTACTACTACTACTACCACTACTACTACTACTACTACTACTACTACTACTACTACTAGTACTACTGTTAAAACTATTTCTACTAATACTATTAATTCTACTACGACTACTACAACAACTACTACCACCACCACCACCACTACTACTACTACTACTACTACTACTACTACTACTACTACTACTACTACCACTACTAGTACTACTACTACTACTACTACAACTACTACTACTACTACTACTACCACCACCACTACTACTACTACTACTACTACTACTACTACTACTACTATTACTACTACTACTACTACTACTACTACTACTACTACTACTACTACTACTACTATTACTACTACTACCACTACTATAGGATCAAATACAACAACCACACCTCAACTACCACTAACAACAACAACAAAAATATTATAATAATATGTAACAAGAGATTCAAAGACAATAACAATGTAATAAATAATTAGCGGAAATGCAACCTGAAACTATTCGTTCCCCTCCTTATAATATAAAATGCTAACGTTTGATTACTGCTCTGGGAAATGGGAGATCACCCACTTAACTGATAAGAACTTTGGAGGAGTCGTATAGATAGAACGAAGATAACGTCACTCAAGTCTTTATTATTGTATTTTGCCATCCACGTTTATGAGTAATTCTCACTAAACTGTATTAAACAGACTATAAACGTTCAAGGTAATACATAGTTTTGTGTGTTGGTCCGTTATACTTCCGGCTGGCAATGTTGTGAATTTCTTAGTCAAGCGCACACTATCTATAAAAATAAAAAGCATTATCAGTGTTTACGAATACGTACTCATCTCGTAGCCTTCGCAAAATCATGGCCTGAAACTGACCAAAGAGTAGGGAATAAAATAAGAGTGATGTAAAAAAAAACGTGTTCCTATTTCATTTGAAGAGTAAAACCACTCTTCCGGAGGTCTGGGTACATGCCTTGTGTAATTAATCTTCTGGTGTCAGAGTGATAGTATCTTATTTTCTAGTATAGATAAAGGCTGGTCATCAAGAAAGATCATCATCACTCTTTTACTTCCCGTAATCATAAGAATCTGCCTATACACCCTGCTACTGAAATATTTGACCACCTTTATGTAACCTATTTAATATAGTTACGATCTGCTTCGAAGGACTAGTTACATACAAACTCCCAAGGACTTAGGAACCAAAAGGAGACAACGGGTGACTGCCAACTACTACTACTACTACTACTACTACTACTACTACTACTACTACTAGTAGTAGTAGTAGTAGTAGTAGTAGTAGTAGTAGTAGTAGTAGTAGTCGTAGTAGTAGTAGTAGTAGTAGTAGTAGTAGTAGTAGTAGTAGTAGTAGTAGTAGTAGTAGTAGTAGTAGTAGTGCTGCTTCTGCTGTTTCTGCTGCTAACACTTCTGCTATAAAAGCAACAAAAACAACATCTACACCTCTACCACCATCACCACCAAAATTAATAACAATAATAATAATATAATAATACGTGCCGTCGTTGACGGGGACTTTAGTCTGTTGTCTCCTTTCGCTGGAACAGAACGAGGAAAGCTTCTTTTCAAGTTACCAAGGAAACAAGTTCCCGCTCTTACGACCATTGTTCTTCAAATTAGATACACTAGACAGGTAGATAAACACCCTCTCGGACAATCGTCATAATGTAGACAAAGGCAGTGATTGGAAGACACAGCAAACTACACATGTTTTACAATCGGTGGTATGTGTTTAAGTAAAATTCCTACTGTTCTACCGTTTGATCTATTAATAGAACTAACTCAGAAAACGATGTGTAAATTTAAACGCTCATAATCTGATCGAGGAAATCGTATG
>NC_088361.1:33893077-33913077 GCF_034508935.2 Berghia stephanieae
ATTGTGGTGATACACGTGCACCATATAGCAGAGCTGCCTATTTGAAATTTCAAAAATTCGTACTTTCCAAGGGATTAAATAAGAAGTCACTCTAAATAACTTTATAAATATATAATTTGCCCTTAGCATAATCCAAAAATGCTTCAAAGGCCTGAATGCAGGTTCTAAGGAACTAAACTTTCCTTTTCAACAAGATTTATTTGAGTCAAAGAAGAGAATGTTGTTTTGTAACTGGAGCCAAAAAAAAAATCGTATTTCTACGAATTTTGCCTAGTACTAGGCCGGTCTTCCCTATGGTAAACGACCGTGAGCGTTTTGCCTTAATTCTAGGAGGCTGATTCAATAAGATATTGTACTTACACCGGAATTTCCAGGTTCCATTACGATTGTTTCGGCATCTCGTTCATTCATTGAGAATAAAGGCGCTTCTTGACGTTTTGTTTATTTGTTTCTGATAGATCCTCAAGACAAATATCATATCGATAAAAGAAATTTTATTTATTTTCTTTTCCGCTTTTAAATCTTTTCAAAAAATGTTCGCATTCACATCTATGTGCACATTAATATTATTTGCAGGTCAGGTAACCGAGCGCAATTGTGGGCTTGATTTGACAATATTGTATTAGACTATACATTGCGTTGGTTGTATTTTCATTAGAACAACGAATGGTCAGTCCTGTATTATTAGACAGATTCACTATTCCGCCACTCCATCATTAGATACCATCGCTTATGCATTCCATGAAGGAATTTAGTTAATCCATCAAACAGGATGTCTGCCCATGTTGTCCAAAGTTGTTTTTTAAAGGAGAAAAAAAAGGCATCTGCGGTCAATCACCTACGGAAAGACATTTGAGATTTCTTATACCAACCGACTAATCAAGTACCAATCCTATCAGAGTGAAGCTCGTTGGTTTCTATTTTACTTCAATTATGACGTAAGCTGGGAGAAAAAAACATGTATTTACAATTTTTGCCACAAAACTTTTCCTTCAAATATCGATCGATTAAATTGACCATCATCTTGCCAAAAACTCTCAAAGCTGGAAATTACGGAAGTCCCAGGCATGAATTTTTGGCAAGATGACGGTCATTTTAATCGATGGATTTTTGAAGGACGAGTTTTCTGTCCAAAATTTGAAATACGTGTTGCTTTTTGTTGTTTTTTGTTTGTTTTTTTGTTGTTTTTTTTTTTTTTTTTTTTTTTTTTTTTTTTTTTTGCTTTGTTTGTTTGTTTGTTTGTTTTTTGTTTTGTTTTTTTGTAGAGTATGACAGTTTTGCATTACAAAATAGTTTGGAACTCCTATAGCTGTTGTCTAAGAGAGAGATTGGCATAATGGTTGGTTGGACTTTTTAGGAAGATATTAAAAGGTTAGCACATTCTACCCGTTATCATTCCCAAATATATACAAGGTAAACGAGGCGTATTTTCAAAGTATAATTCATTTTTAAAGGTTATTGACAACCCTTCCTTTGTAATCCCTTTTTTAAAATGTTTGGTATTGAAATTGATTGTCACCCACATCACGACAAACTCATAGCCTTCACCAATCTATTAGCCCCAGCAGTTCACTAGGCTTCAGCACAAGCCATCCGCCATCCAACAAGCCATTCTCATGACTGGTCATTCGCCAATCAAGTTTGGTCCAATTTGACTCGTTGTCCAGTAGACTGGATCTGTTCAATAACTTGCTGGCACTCGAGTACTGCAGCCACGGAAAACTATGCAAATTGCGTACGATTCTTGTAGTGCTAGACTACCGGGCTACCGGGTGTAGGCGACCAGTCAAATTAACAACCATTTTGTTGTTCTTGTTGTTGTTGTTATCATTATTTATTTTTTTTTGATTTTTTTTTGCAATACATTTTTTTTGTTTCGTTTTCTTCCGTGAAGTAAGCCAGGTCGAGGTGTCTTGATCAAGACACACAGCTCGGCAGGAAGCTAAACTTGGTACCTTTCGGGTACAGAGGTTTAGGCTGGAGTGTGTGCGTGGGGGGGGGGGGGGGGGGGTATTGTACTTTGTTGTCACTGATGATTTCAAAAAGTTTTCATTTACGGCATGGAAGTGTTAAATTTATTTCTCTAGACAATTCGAGCCTTGCATTTCCCTTTCATTTTTTATCAATAAGAATCCAAGATTCGCCGATAAAGGGTTAAATATAATTATATTTATATTTTTATTTCCTGATATTAGCAAAACATGAGCTAGAATTATACCACTGATTTGGGTGCTTGCCAAACTAAAGTGCACTTTAACCTAAAAGCGTATAAACTTCAACTGTTTTATATTTTGTGTTTTTATTTTCAATAAGAGACATAGAATATCAAACCATTGCATGACATCATACGGTACCCAACATCAAGTTGGCATGTCTCCAAAAATCACGAAAATTGTAATAATATGCCTTAGGGCGATGTAGATAATATTATCGTCTTACTCAAGATAGCATTGTGGGATTTCTATGTACCTAATCAGATCATCAAACTGGCAGTATTTATTATTAATATTGGCTGTTGGATCACGTGGTATGGATTCATTTAGACGGATCGAAATTGACGTCACTCAGCTGATTGTTATTGTTTTTAGACAACCATTTTGGTGATTAATTAATTCTCACTAAATGATATCAAACAGACAATACACATTCCAGGTTACACATAGTTTTGCGTGTTGGTACGATATATCATATTGGCAGATGTTGTGAGTATTTTACCTGAACACATAGCATCAATACTTTCCCTACCTTCCTCCCTCATATCTCCGTCCGCCCCCCCCCCCCCCCCCCCCCCCAACTCCTAACATCGAGTCCACATCTAAACTATGCATGCCAATGTCTATATCAATGACCTGGCTCTTCGTATCGATCTATGTAACTTGCTCTACTCATGCTTTTTTTCTGCCCCCCCCCCCCCCCCCCCCCCCCCCCTCCCCACGTCCAACCTGAATGTCATTAGATCTATAATAATCTATTACGTCCCTCCATGTTCTCATTCTTACAAGCCTTCTTGATAAAGGTAACATAGGAATAGTACTCCACACAATCGTGGCCATCTGCTGTTGTGCTAAATGTCGTGAGCCCGATTGACTCCGGGTTTCTGTTTTGGTTTGGTTTTGGTTTTTTGGTTTGTTTGTTTTTAATTTTTTTTTGTTTTTTGTTGTTTTGTTTTTTTGGGTCTATTTCTTTGGTTTTTTGTTGATGTTGATTATTGTTTGTTTGTTTTGTTTTTGCTTTGTTATTTTGTTTTATTGTTGAAGGGGGGGGGGGGGTGGTGTTGTTTGTTGTTGTTGTTGATTTTGCTTTTCGGAGGTTGGGGGGGGGGGGTGAAAACTTCATAGTATTTTAATTCGACTGACTAGTAGCATACCAAAAATAATACATGAAAGCGAGTGTCATACAACAAGAACAGAGAGCTGCAGACGTTGCATATCTCATTCTTAGACTTCAATAATATATCGATGGTCGGCGGATCAAACCTCTGAATTCTCGATTTTCACGATCGGCGGATAAAAACTCTGAAGTCTACATACGAGCTTTGCGCACCATGTTTTTGTTTTTGTTTTAATTTTGGGCGGATCAGACACTGATAACATCAGAGGTCTGATCCGCCCAAAATTAAATAATGTACGTATGGTGAGCAAAGCTTGTATATAGACTTCAGACTTTTGATCCGCCGATCGTGAAAATCGATACTTCAGAGGTTTGATCTGCCGACCATCGATATGTTTTTCCAACATCAAGATATCACCCTTAAGTCCTGCAGTGAATAAGCGATAGTTACATAAAATCAATATTTCTTATCCTCTCTTCCATAATAGATCATATTGTGACAGTATCCTTATCTGTATTTACCAAGAGAGCAGTAAAGAACAGCAACATCACTCGGGTTTGAATTAAATCAGATTCAAACATCAAACCAACCAAGACATATTCATCAAGAGAGCAGCAAGGAACAGCAATGCCACTCGCGCTTGAACTAAATCTGATTCAAACATTAGATCTGGCCGTATTCACAAGAGAGCAGTGAGGGCAATGCGATTCGGGTTTAATTTCCAATCAATAACAATGCAACCCAGGTCTTGTATTCCAATCAATCAGAATGTCCAGGTCCAGCCTTTTGCCTGTCAATCAATAATGGGAGTTTGGTTGGAAGTTGTCTCTCTCAACTCTCCATCTTCTCCATTCGTCACTATCCGAATCTGTTTCGTAATTCGTAACCCGTTCAAGGCGTGATTCGAATTTATTATATTACTAACTTGTCATATTATTGTACCATTTTCACTGAGGAGTCGTTACAGCGCTGTCACACATGCTTTGTCTAATAAGCCCCAAAAGCATCGTAGTTCTTGCTCTTTTTTTTTTTTTTTTTTTTTTTGTGTAAACAGGATTTCGTGTGAATGATCGGAGGAACAACAAGAAATAGGTGGCATGTACTCTAATGACTTTTAGCCCCTTTGATCTTAGCCTTTATTTTTCCGAAAATTATATATGGTTATGTAAACACAATTATATTTTATTATCAATTGTGCAAAGTTATATCGAAGTCTGAAATCGGAGAGATATATTGAGATACTTTTTATATGAAGCATTAAGATCATAATAAATATCAAACCAATACGATGGAAATAAAAATAGCATAACATTTTGGTAGTCATTACAAATCCAAGGCCTTTTTGACATCAAACTTAACACTGTCTTGAGTCACACAAAAGATCCAGTCGGTCATTGATCATTCTGACGCAAGTCTGAGAAAGATTTGACTTAAATAGAACTTTTCGACCCCCTCTCTCCCATTCCCACCCAAACCTCTCCTTTCTTTTTGATTCTTCATTTCACTTCATCTTTCACTCATTGTTAATCATTCACTCATCCATCACCCCATCCTTTCACACTAACTGCTAATGAATGAAAAGGACGACGAATTCACCCTCTTCACGGCAGACTGAAAAGTCATTTAGAGCTATAAGGCCCAATTGCTTGCTACCATTTTGATAGGACGCTAGTCTATCGCAAAGTACTTTCCGCAAGATCTAAGAGACCCAGGTACCCACTCACTGCTGGGTGGACAAAGGGTTCAGAAAAAAAATCTTGATATCCCTCAGAATCGGTCTTGGTTCTTCATCCGGGATTGATCTTGGTCCATTTTAATGTAGGTGAGTCCTCTACCAACCTCGCGAGGTTCCAAATTTGAGAGTTGATTTTTCTTGAGGGTTTGTTTTTTGTTTTTGTTTTTTGTTTGTTTGTTTTTTGTTGGGTTTTTTTTTTTCAGGATGAGGGTCATTTAAATTAATCGATGTTTGAAGGACGAGTTTGCTGGCCAAATTTTTAAATTGTGTCTTTTCATAATACGGCAGATAACCAGTTAAGGCCTTGTTGACAGCCCAAGATCTAAACAGTTGTTTTAATTCCATTTTATGATTATATAAATATATTTAAATCGTAATTTTCACCCGTCTCGGTATGGCAATTAAATTCTTTGATCTATATTTCTTTTACGTCATTAAAGACACTTGTGCATGTGTCTATCTGTTTATGTTTGTATTTGTGTGTGTGTGTGTGTGTGTGTGTGTGTGTGGGTGTGGGTGTGTGTGTGTGTGTGTGTGTGTGTGAAAAGGGGTTCCTTTGGGAAATAAATTAATATCTCAGAAATAACCACAACTTTTTCGACATGAATCAATACATTCTCTCATTATAATGTTTACATCCTTACATCTAGGTGCTATTTTTAGATCTCAGGTTAAGGTCCAAAATAAACTAGATTATAGAATAAAATGTAGGGAAGATAACTCGGAATTGCAATTTGTGTATTGATTCGTCCGTCTTCAAATAAGCATTGTTGTTCTATTTGTGGTTGCTAACAAGGGCTACTTAACTGTGTTGAAATAACATCATATATAATTAATTTCGCGCCATTAAATTTCACACTTTGTTTTCATCTTAGTGAGATTTACAAGAATCATAAAAAAAAAAAATTAAATTAAAGAACACTTATGTGGCGCATTACAGAATACTTTTTTGCTCAGTGTGCTCTGTCGATTCCCGATTTTTTAAAAACAATTTTTATAATGGGTGACGTCGTGGTGTAATGTGATCAGTTTCCGGTTCGCATTGATCCTATCACGATGTAATCTGGCTCTATCCCCAATTCGAGACATAAGATTACTCGTGAACTTTCGTGTAAAAGAACATTCGATCCTTTAAACTCGGATTTTTGCGTTGTAGTTTCTTCAGTTGGTCTTCAAAGTCCTATTCAGACTCTTGATGTGCCCAAAGTATTTCAAAATTTCGTCTTTTACATTTTACAATTTAAAAACAAATTATGTCAGTTCTTGCCAGCACATATTTGTTTGTTGTTTTACTTTTCAGAGTATTTTCAAAAACTTACTTCAGCGCTTTATATCAAAATAAGTGGTCTTACGAAGTTATTTTCTGGTGGGAATAATAACAGTATATATATATATATATATATATATATATATATATATATATATATATAATATATATATATATATATATATATATAAACATTTGAAATATAATTACGATAGTTTGACTTCTACATCGTTGTTATCGAGCGTTGCTCTCATCACTTCCTGATGAGAGCAACGCTCGATAACAACGTTGTAGAAGTCAAACTATCTTAATTATATTTCAAATGTTTATAAATAGCTCCTTTTATACTAAAGTTGAGCACTATTATTTCATGGTTTTTGTTTTATAATTTATATATATATATATATATATATATATATATATATATATATATATATATATATTATAATTTTTGTATAATCTTTGTACATTGTCCCCTGCAAATTGTTGTGACAGTCTCTTACTTTTCAATGGTTATTGACAGTCCTCTTATTTCTGAAGTAGTTTTCTCACTGGCTTTCATGCATCTTTTCTTTATTCACATATTCAGAGACCAAATCAAAAGTAGATGAAGGTCAGAGGCCAGATGTCAGGCGTCAGGGGATTTCAGTCCCATGGTTGAAAGTTTTTACCAAGATGAGGGCCATTTTAATCAATCAATATTTGAAGGTCGTTTTCTGGCCACAATTTTAAATATGTGTTTTTTCAGAGTACGCTAGGCATAAAACATCGGCTCTTGTGTTCATTGCTGTTCACTGCAATTTGTAAAACTTTCCTATAATGTGTCAACGATTTCAAAGGCATCACTCGCTTATGTTCTTTTGTTTAGTTCCCGTGTTTCGATACTATAAATAAATATAAACCAGGTGTTACCAAATTTTGTGAATCCCATCCTGGTTCTAAAAGAAACGCTTGTATTGGTGACTTATTCTTCGTTTTAATCTCTTTGTCTGATCTACCTACCATCTGTTGTAACCGGATGACCCAGATATCATGTTAATTGGTCTAGACATCTACTTCTTGTACCATTAGAATTTCGTCTACTTTTATCATTATTCTCGTGTGATCATTATTTCTATTTTCAGCCTCATTATTCGATATTGGTATTAATATACTGTTATTTTCATTCTTTATTATTTTATTTACTGTTGTAAAATGTTTTGTGAATCTGCTTTATTTCTCATTCTAGTGGCAAAAACATTCCCCTTGAAAAATCTGTGACGTAAATGTAAACAATACATTTGTGACGTCAAATGACGTCGTCATCATCATTATACATTCTTTGTCAAAGAAGCGGATTTGTTTGTGTTGACAATAAGAGATAAAAAAGATTATGAAACAAGATGTGAAGACAATGCATAATATCGTCTATAATACGTTGATAATTTATACCTTTTCAAGATTATTTCATAATATCGTCTATAATACGTTGATAATTTATACCTTTTCAATATTATTTCAATGTGATCAATGTCGTCATCATAATTTGGGGCAGCGTGGCTCAGCAGTACCTGCGCTTTGCTTCGTACCCGAAAGGTACCGAGTTCGAATACCCGCTACGGTGTGTGGCCTTGAGCAAGTCACCTCGCCCTAGCTCATTTTGCGGGGCTTCACTGCGGCTGACACCTGGGTTATTCAAGTCCTCCCTTGGAATAGACCATAGAGACAAATTTCCCCTTTGAGATGAATAAAGGGATTTTTTAAATATCAATTTGTTCTTTATCTGAAATGGATGAGGTTTCTTGTATTAACCCTTTCATGGATGGAATGGATTATTTTTGAAATTATCTATGTATTCAATTATTTATATGGTTTTTGCTTTTTCCTGATCATTTTCATAAAGACGGCATTAACAGTTATATGCTTCAATTAAACCCTAGTAGAATCGCTGTTATTACTCTCTTGGTGAAAACGGTTAGATCTGGTTGTATTCGGACAAGATATAGGAGAAATTATCTTTAACTCTGGCTAAAGTAGACTCAAACCCCGCTTGTAAAGATTTTAATAAGTGTTGATAAATAAAAGAACTTCGAATATGCATTTAATTGGTGTGCAATTACGTGTGTGTTGGTGTGTGAATGTGTGTGTGAGATAAAACCTTTTAGGGTTACTTACAGCAAACAGGAAAATGCAACAAAAGATAAATAATAAAAATATACATTACACACGCGCGCGCGCGCACAAACACACACACACATGCATACACACACATACACATAATGTTGATGTTCAAATAACATAATATACTCGTAGTTATTCAACAGATTATTGTAATATAATTAATACTTTTCATACTCATGTCTCTCCCATCCCACAAATGTTTCAAATCGGACACAAACGGTCAAAACATTGGCAGGTCTGATCGCCGAACGCAATTATGGTCTTGATTTTAAATTGTTGTGATGTGTGAGAGAGAGAGAGAGAGAGAGAGAGAGAGAGAGAGAGAGAGAGAGAGAGAGAGAGAGAGAGAGAGGGGGGGGGAGGTTGATTATTACTCTTTTGTTTGAACAATCAAGAAAAGAATAATATATACGTGTTTCTCCTTCTGTATCAAATTATACATATTATACCTGCTTTTGCATCTTCCACACACTCCCCCCCCCTCTCTCTCTCTCTCTCTCTCTCTCTCTCTCTCTCTCTCTCTCTCTCTCTCTCTCTCTCTCTGTAAATTCTAATCTATCAATTTATGAATGAATTGTAACCTCTCTGGCAAAATAGACAGGCTGTCAATGTATTTAACCACATATCTAACCTTAAAATTATAGTTTGTAAATTCATCCTGGTGTAAGTCAACACAACAAGCCGGACGCGACTCGTTTTTATCACGCCAGGGCCACTTTCTGCACGAAACATGTTAACTTGTGAACTGTCGTACTTAAACATTTGGCTAGAATACTAGTCCTTCAAACATCGATCGATTTAAATGACTCTCATCTTGGCAAAAACTCTCAAAAACCTGAGAGCCGGCGAAGGAAACGTTTCTGGCCAAAATTTTTAAATACTTGTCTTTCCAGAGCACGTTAGTTAACTGTTTGAGGAAAATGGGATCAAATCCTTGGGCCTTCGTTAACCTATACTGCCGTACTCTGAAAAAACCCATGTTTTAAAATTTGGCCAGAAAACTCGTTCTTCAAATAATATCGATCGATTTAAATGACCCTCATACCTATGGCAAAAAAAACAACAAAAAAACTCTCAAACCTGGGACTTCGCATCATGTGGTATAACTATTTTAGTAGCATGATGTATGGGCAGATTCTTACGACAACGGGGCGTAAAAGAGAGAGGATAAATGATCTTTATTGACGACCAGCATTTATTTAGGTTTAAAAAAAAAAAAAGAAAAAAAGATGCCATCACTCTAAAACCATGGGATCAGTTGCATAATCTATGTTACCCTATCTTCCGGATTACTGGTTTCACACTTCCAGTGAGATTAGAACCAGTATTTGGGCGTCACACTATTGTTCCCTATTGTTTAAAGTTACTAACAATTTTGTGTGATGGTACGATTGATCTGGCGGGGGGCAACTAGTAAGCAATAATATTTACTTAAACGTATACCACCAATAGTGACCGCCAACACATTCGGTGACGTAATTATATTGGAAGAAGTAGGCTAGACTATCATAATGGCTACAACGTAATGACTGTTCCATCAACCCTACACAAGGAATTCCCGTACATCTCGGACACACCGCCGATAATCAATGGTAAGTGAGTGGAGGGATGGCTACTCGCCAGCACAGCACAACACATTGACAAAACACCTTTCTTTCTTTTGGCCAGGAAACGTTAAATTCAAATATACTATAGGTATATTTAGTTTGTCAAGATGGCCCATGGCTTAGCAAAACGTCTCAAACTTGATAATTATTTGTAAGTTAGGAGTTTAAGATGTTTTGACAAATTGACGGGTCATCCAAATTGATCAATATAATTTGGTGTATAGTTTTCTAACCAATGGTAACATTAAAAAAAAAAAAAATAACAAGTCTCCCTCTTTCATTTATTCGTTTATTTTCTTGTCAACTTTCCAACTTCAAGTCATTGGTTTCTGAAGAAAGGAACGAAATCCGCCTTTTCATGAGTTGGTCTTTTTTGTTTGTTTGTTTGTTTGTTTGTTTTATCATTTGTTTTAGGGTTCGGAGAGCTCATTTGATAGAGCAGTAGCTCCGTAAATTGTGGAACAGGTTTTTAGATATCGCGTCGAGTCTAAGTTTGTTTTTTGTTTTTAATTTGACCTTTTATGTTTTGTTTTGTTTTGCTTTGTTGTTGTTTTTTTTTTTTTTTTGTTGTTTTTTTTTATGTTGTCTTTTTTGGGGGGCGGAGGTATTTGTTATGTTTCTGTTTCTTAGTTTTGTTGTTTTGTTGGGTTTTTCTTTGTTTGTTTAATTTTGTTTTGCTAGAGACGCATGCTATTACTTATCTCTTATCAATAACCGGGGAGGGGGGGGGGGGGGTAATTACAACGTTTGATCGACCCACACACTCATGCTCACCAGTTCGTGCGCCGAAAGTGGTAAAATTGACCGACTCATTATTTAATTATCTATGTTTATTTATTATATTCTATGGAGGGGGCGGGGGTTGAAATTGTAACTTTAGATTTACTTCTAACATACAAAAAATTATATCCGGGTAGAATTTCTTTCGATTGACTTTTAACCTGATATCCCGCTAGAATTGTATCGCCTTTGACCCTTTCAACACCAAATTCGATTTCATTCTATCTTGCGTTCATCTTATCCTTTTAACCTTTCTCTATCAGTGACAGCGATGTGATTATGATGTCAAGGCAGCAAGTCATATCAATATTATAGATCTACTAATTTGTTATTCAAAAGGAGAATAAAGGTAGATTTTGAATGACTTACACACTCATGAATAATTTTGAATTGCGAGATTACAGCACTAAAAAAACTGATTTTTTAAATAGCGCAATATCCACTAAATGTCAAATCGCTTGACAAGGGGTCCCTGACCAACAACAGCAACACGTAACATGTAGAACGAGACGTGACGCCTGTTAGGCGATATTACAATTGTTTTTCTGACAAAGACGGTGAGCAGAGAATGTGAGTAAAGAGCGTTTTCCAAGGACTCAACTATGTGCCGAGCGAGGCTTGAACCTAGGACCTTCCGATCCGAAAGCGAGTGTCATATAACAAGACCACATAGCCGAACAAGGTTAGAGCGCTAACACATAATGAGTTCCCTAATCCGATAAATGGAGAAGAATGATGATAGAAATAAATATCCCTTATGCATTTAAAGATTAATTGAGCTTTTTTTTTCTTTTTGTTTTGTTTTTTTTTAGCTTTTTACATAATGCAATGTCCACTAAACATGCTTAAACTCAACGCGGTTCACAAGGGGTCACTGGCAACACTTAACATGTAGGACGGACATGACGCCTGTTAGGTGATATTACACCTTTTTTTTCGGACAGAGACAGCACTATTAACGGTCAAGTACTCATTTTACACCTGAATACGGTGAGAGAATGTGCAAAGAGCCTTTTCCAAGGACTCAACTACGCGCCGAGCGAGGCTCGAACCCAGGGCCTTCCGATCCGAAAGCGAGAGCCATACCACGAGACCATATAGATAGTATGCGCTTGGCTAAGAAGTTCATAACATTGCCATCCGGAAGTATAACGGACCAACACACAAAACTGTGTGTATCCATGAACGTTTATAGTCAAGATAGTATGCGCTTGGCTAAGAAGCTCATAACATTGCCATCCGGAAGTATAACGGACCAACACACAAAACTCTGTGTAACTATGAACTTTTATAGTATGGTTAATACAGTTCAGTGATAATAACTCACAAACGCGGATGGCAAAATATAACAACAAAGGCTTGAGTGACGTCATCTTCGAACTATCTATAGATAGTTCGAAGATGACGTCACTCAGGCCTTTGTTATTGTTTTTTGCCATCCGCGTTTATGAGTAATGCTCACTGAACTGTATTAACCTGACTATAAACGTTCATGGATACACACAGTTTTGTGTGTTATTCCGTTATACTTCCGGATGGCAATGTTATGAGCTTCTTAGCCAAGCGCATACTATCTATAGTCAGGTTAATACAGTTTAGTGAGTATTACTCATAAACGCGGATGGCAAAAAACAATAACAAAGACCTGAGTGACGTCAACTTAGAACATTTATAGCCGCACAAGATAAAACTCTTTGATATTGTTTTTAGCCAGACTTTTTATGAGTAGTTGTTACCAAATTGTATCAATCATAATATAAACGTTCAAGGTTACACACAGTTTTGTGTGTTGGTACGTTATATCCGGATGGCGGGTTTTATTAGTTTTTTGGATAAACGCAATGCATCAATAATGATAGGACTCGGAGCTCTTCTTATCTTTGCTGAAAATAAGTAGTTAATGTGAAGTGTCTCATTAGATTACTTTTAGAATAGAAAAAGAAACCAGCAATACTGAAAATCACATGACATATCGCGTTTGTTCACGATGTTAAAAAGAATGTTGTTATGTAATGAACACGAGTTTTCTCTAAGTCACTGACTTTCCGCTGACCTCTTATTGGACACAATAATAATAGTGGTGTTTTGTCCCATTGAAGTGTCCACCCTCTTGCAGACCTGCCAATTTTTTAGAGACAAAATTCGGAAAAAACAACATTTGGAAAGCCTGAGATTTAAATGATGATGATGATGATGATGATGATGATGATGATGATGATGATGATGGTGGTGGTGGTGGTGGTGGTGGTGGTGGTGGTGGTGGTGGTGGTGGTGGTGGTGATGTGATGATTGATGACGATGACGACGATGATGATGACGATGATGATGATGATGATGATGGTGGTGGTGGTGGTGGTGGTGGTGGTGGTGGTGGTGGTGGTGGTGGTGATTTTTCTGGAATATTAAAGTTCTGTCAAAATCGGGAAAATTACTGGAAAATTGGGGGAAATCGGGAATAAGAACAAATTGTATCAGGAATTTTCCGATAAAATCTGGAGTTGGCAGGTTTACACTTGTAAACTACATGTTATGTTATTATGTACCAAAGTACGCGTGTATAATTATTATTATTATCAACCATTTGGTTTCCTCGTAGTCCATCATGTGTAGATGCGTTTGGTGTGGTGGGAAGAGCTAGTAAGTGTTGTTCTAAAAACATACATTTAATAATAGTCATTGGTGTGTAGTTCGCTCGCTCGATCAGTCCAAAGGTTTGCGTTCCCTTCCACCACAAGCTTATGAGGTGACATGAAAGAATAATATATAACCTAAGATAAACAGTTTCGGTTTTATAGACTCGTTCCCGGAACATATTGACGGCAGTAATAGTTAAATCATTCCTTATTGATGCAATGCGTTTAGGGAAAATACCAACAACATCCCCCAGATTAAACATACCAGCACACAAAACTGTGTGCATAGCCTTTAACGTTTATAGTCTGGTTGATACATTTTAGTGAGAACTAATCACTAAAATGAGGTCCAAAAAAAAGTAATAGAAAAGAGCTGAGTGACGTCAACTTCGTTCCTTCTATTGCTACTCTGAGTTTAGGTAAAGTGATATAAGCCTAACGTACCAACATACAAAACTGTGTAATCTTGAACGTTAACGGTCGGATTGATGCAATTTAGTGATAACTAATCACCAAAATGGCTGTCTAAAAAAACACCAACAAAGAACTGAGTGACGTCAACATCATTCTATCTGTTGATAGACCCCACCGTATTAAAAACGTTACAGAAGGAACGAGATTGACGTCACTCAGTTCTAAAATGACGGCCGTATTTCTGTTTATTCTCACTTTAAATTATTGCATTCCCCCAGGCATTTGGTACACACCTGATATAGCACCGGATTGAGACCTGGGTCACATATTTTATGACAGGAAGTTTGAAATAATGAAAGTGACAAATTTGGTAGTAGTCACTGGTGTATGGCAAAAATCAGAAAAATGTGTATGAAATAGTACCAGAAAAATGCATCCCAAAGGCTGGCTTTTAGGTGTGATTTTTTCCTTGCATTTTTCTTTCTACATTGTCTAACATTGTTTCTATGCACACCTATTTCCAATCTTTAAATTGAAATCACGAAAAGTGTGATTCATGTCAATAACAATGAGTTTCAATGACGTCATTTGAAAAAACAAAACAATGGGGATTCCCTTGGGATTTTCCAACATAATACGGCCTGACCTTGTGACTGTTTCCCTGCTTTAAATCATTATCCTGTAGAGCAGTTCTACCCGTAACAGGCATAATAGCATTTATATGTCATACAGGATAGGTTTTATAAAAACATCTTTAAAATGTCAAATGCCACGCAAACAATTCTCTCTCTCTCTCTCTCTCTCTCTCTCTCTCTCTCTCTCTCTCTCTCTCTCTCTCTCTCTCTCTCTCTCTCTCTCTCTCTCTCTCTCTATATATATATATATATATATATATATATACTCTCTCTCTCTCTCTCTCTCTCTCTCTCTCTCTCTCTCTCTCTCTCTCTCTCTCTCTGAGTATGCAAATCCCAGGTTTGAAAGTCTTTTTGTTTGTTTGTTTTCCTTTGTTTAGTCTGTTTTGTTTTGTTTTGGGTTTTTTTGTTTGTTTGTTTTTTGGGTTTTTTTTTTTTTTATTTGGTTTTATTTGTTTTGTTGCTAAGACGAGTCTATCTATATTTAATCTAAAAGAGTTTTCTGGCCAAATTATTAAATTTTGTTGTGTTTGAGTTTTGTTATGTTTTTTTCAGACTATGTCAGAATGGTTTACGGTCATCTTAATCGATCGATATTTTAAAGAAAGATTTCCTGGCCAAATAGAGAAGAATAAAACGTGTTTGGCTAAAGGACGATAGGATGTGGAGACCATCCAGATAGGAATGGGCGTTGGCAACAAATGAATCACGGGTGTCTTCAAGCTGAGATGGACAAACGGATAAGGAAATATATTAGATAAGGACCGGAGTTCACGCCTCACTGTATGAATGTCATAATATTTGAGCACGAGACTTACAACTCACTTTGCATCTATGCTATCCGGCTAACGACCCTCCCTGAAAAAAAAAGAACATTATTTTCTTTTCTTTCCTGTTTTCATATTTTTGTTGTTGTTCTTTGTTGTTTTATTTTTATTTTTATTTTTTTTATTTTTTTTATTTTTTTTTTTTTTTTTGGGGGGGGGGGGGGTTATAGGGGGTTAATTTCGTTTGTTTTGTTTGTTTCTTTGTTTTGGTTTTGTTTTCTTTGTTTTGTTTTGTTTTTTGTTTTCTTTTTGTTGTTGGTTTTTTTTGTGTGTGTTTCTTTGTGATTTGCTATTTTTTTCTTTGTGTTTTTGTTTTTGTTTTTTGGGGGTTTTTTGTTTGGGGAGTGGGGGGGGGGGGGGGGCGATTTTTTCTACTTGTTTTTCCCCCGGTGTATTCATCATTATGAGAATCGTTTTTCGTCATGTGACAAGAACCTCTCTGGGTCTCCGTGAACACAATCCTATGAGCGAGGGCGATGTGACTGTCTCAAGGCCGCACAGCCTCTTAGATCCTCCGTGATATCCACAGAGGGAATGCTCGTGACGCTTGAGTATCGATATTGATATTGACTTACCTATTCAAAGATAAATCCACTTGAAACACACGTCCGAATGCTACGAACTTCAAGGTGACTGTTTCAAGATGGTGGCCCTGTGGATTCAATGCAAATATGAGGTTTTGATACAAGATCGAACTCATTTTCATACATATGATACTGGAAGAGGAGAAGAGGGTGAAAGGAATAGAGGGAAGGGGAATCAAACAAGAAGGGTCGGGAAAAGTAGAGGAGAGTGAGGAAAAGAGGGAATAAATGAATGAGGGTGGTAAAAACGAGGGGGTGTAGAGGAGGAGGAGGAGGGGGGGGGGATAAAAAGAGGAAAGGAAAGGAGAGAGTAAGGAGGAGAGGAATAATAGGAAGTGATGAGGGTGATTAGTACATGAGGATAACGCTAATAAGAAGAGGATTACGTAAATAGAAGGAGAGGTGAAAGAGGCGAACACGATGAAATGTAAAGAGACGAAGGATTAAGCGATTGTAAAAATAAGGCAGTCATGAAGAGATAATTAGAGGTGAATGAGATAGTGAGAGTAGTCGAAGATTAGGTTGAGGTGAATTGTATATGGCGTGTGGTGATGAGTATGATGATAATGACGACGACGATGATGATGATGTTGATGATGATGATAGTGATGATAATAATGATGATGATGATTATGATAGTGATAATAATGATGATGATGATGATGATGATGATGATGATGATGATGATGATGATGATGATGATGATGATAGTGATAATAATAATGATGATGATGTGGTCTATGGTGATGGTGGTGGTAGTAGAGGTGATGGTGGTGGTTGTGGTTGTGAAACTGTTGATGAAGGCCCGCGCAGTATCGACGAAGACGATAATGACAAATAGTGATAGAAGATAAAATGTCATATTCTTGATGAAATCATGTGAGATAGAGAATCTATTTTCGCCGGACACCAATCGATTCAGCACCAGCATGGAGCTGAAGCCAGCAACACATTTAATGATTAAATAAGCCAAAATTTACACGAGTCATCCCTTTTGCTAATGTAAACCTTTACATGCCGCGTTCGATTTGACCCTACCCCTACTAACTGCAGATCTAACATAATATTCACCGAGAGATCTGAAAAAGAAAGAAAAAAAAAACCTACATGACCCAGGATTAATAAGAATCCCATTCACATCGATATTTCTGTATAGATAGTTCTAAGTTGACGTCACTCAGGTCTTTGTTATTGTTTTTTTTGCCATCCGCGTTTATGAGTAATTCTCACTAAACTGTATTATCCTGACTATAAACGATCATGGTTACACACGGTTTTGTGTGTTGGTCCGTTATACTTCCGAATGGCAATGTTGTGAACTCCTTAGCCAAGCGCATACTATCTATACTTTATGAAAACGGTTTTTAACATACCACGTAAATTATGAGTAAATAATTACGTAATGAGGGAAATTCTGATTTGAAAGAGATTAGTTATCTCCGTGAAAGGTCAATTTACTCTCTCCTAACCGGCCATTTTCAGCATTTCTCCCGGAATTGCATAACAACTTCTTTTTTTTAACTTAAGCATTTATATAAGGGGGATAAAACGTGCTCAAAGCGCTTTACAAAATGGTTCCCTTGCCAAAAGCAGCATTTAACATGTAGGACGAGACATGATGCCTGTTAGGCAATATTACATTTTTTTTTTGCCGACAGAGACAACGGTGTTAACGGCCGGGTACTCATTTTACACCTGAGTACGGTGACAGAATTTGAGTCAAGGCCTTTGCCAAGGACTCAACAATGTACTGTTCAGAGAGGGATTCGAACCTTGGACATTCCGATCCGAAAACGAGTGTCATTTCACAAGACCAAATCGCCGCACATAACATAAAAATTGTTGGTTTTTTAAAATTCTTAGCTCAAAAGCAACACTCTACATGTTATATTCATTCTGTTCACGAAAACGAGATTTACAAAATAACTTAAAGTTCCTAATACAACAAAGCTTTTTCTTCAAATTTTGTGATGTACAAGACAAACCTGAATAAGAAAACAGTTCATTACGTCATAACGAATGTGACGATTCCCCTAAAGTTATGGTAAGGAAAGAGTTAAATCATCAACTTGATAGCAAATCTGACCGTAGTCATATACAAAGCTTGCTCTTACACCTCCCCCCCCCCCCCCCCCCCCCCCCCCCCCCCACCGCCTTCCCCTCACCCCTGTTCCCTAAATTTATGCTGTCGACATATCGTTTTGGGTTTTTTTTTTGGTTTTTCATTGAACAAGAAACTTAGCCCCTTTTGCTCATTTTGAGGCGCTGCTCTGCGGTTTATGCTCTGGTTGTCTCGGTCTTTTCTCGAGATAGACCCTCAAGGAAAAGTTTTCCTGTGAGTAAATTAAGGGAATTTAATTTTTTGTTTTATTTAACAGTGATGATAATAGCAATTTGTCAAAAAAAAAAGAAGGAAAATGCATCGGTCCATCGGTCAAACGCAAACAAAATCATAACATAAAATATAATAGTTTCGTATTTTATATTAGATACTACTAGTTCTAGTGTACTTCTGTTCTTAATAGTAGAGATATAACTTACTCTATGTAATTTTTTTAATGAATTGTCCTTTCCTTAAAACGACTTTTAAAATATACCTTCTATTCAAGAGATTTAAAATTAACTTTTGGTCAAAAGGCCTGAAAGTATTTGTTTTTACTTGTTTTATCTTTGTTACCGTTTCCCAGTGGTTATAGATCTCACAGATAAGACTCAAGTATCTTAAGTGATGTGTATCATGTCAAGCCATGTCGAATCACGAAACATCCTCTCGTTAATCGTGTTTACTGTAATAATAGGACTAAAATTTGGCTTAAGCCTTCACAGTCTCTATCTTCGGTTAGAGGATTACTTTTCATCAAATTGTCTCTAACAGACTATATTATTTTGAGTTTAAAACTATAGATTGGTGAATTTGAACGATTGATATGGCGGGCAGAAATGGTGAGTATCATTTTACTTAAACACAAACCATCAATACTCAAATGCTATATATATTATTTTTAAAGAGAGCTTTTATGTAGTGCATTATCCACTAAAAGTGCTCAAGGCGCCTTACAAAGGGTCCATGACCAACAGCAACACTTAACATGTAGGACGAAACATGACGCCTGTTAGGCGAAATTACAATTTTTGTCAGACAAAACATTGGAAACTCACAAAAGAACGGACCCCTAAGATTCTTGTCTCGATATTGTAATTAAATTATTATTAAATCATTAAATTGATGGTTCCTCTTTGATCTCTTGTTGCTATGCCGGTCAAGTCGTAGCCATCATTAACTTATAGCCTGACACTGTGTCGACCCTATACTTAGAATGCACTGATCCACAACGAAAAAGAGGATTGTTCTGTGTGTTTCTAGTTAACAAATCACTCCGGATGTATGGCACTTAGAATGTGTATATATAATAAATATTTTTGCTGTGTAAGTGTAAGGTTGTCTGTTCCTTTTCAGAAGAAACCCAGAAGTAAATTGCCATATAACTTATCTATCTTTGACTAAAGGGGAGAGATAGTGAAACTGGTGAGTACATTTTTATTATAATTTATTTATCAGTATGCAAATTGATATTTTTTTAATGTGATATTTACAACCCATATTTTTAATGTCTCGTTGCGCTTTAAATGAATATTCATGAAAATTCCAATGGCGTCCATCCAGGGCCTTCTAAAAATAGTATCTCTTTTGGTCGCCTCGCGTCCATCACTTCCATTACAAACAGTAAATACTACAGGCTACGTGGCTGCTCATATTGAGTTATGGTTGTATTTATCAAAAGAAACAAACACTGACTCTAGTAGTGATTAATACCAGGTAAATTTTGCAATTACAAATATGATTTTTATTTTACAAGGCCAGGGTTGTAACGCGGAGGAAGCACTTGGAATATCTACTGAATATTCATTTATTCCGCCAGCAGCAGGCCATAATAAAGAAACATACGTTCCGGCTGTTTTTCCGCGTTCATATCACTCGCTACGCTTTGTTATTAATTGTATCTACTATTTTTTGTTATTATTTAGT
>NC_088361.1:33915577-33928077 GCF_034508935.2 Berghia stephanieae
CTACTACTACTACGACTAGTACTACTACACTACTACTACTACTACTACTACTACTACTACTACTACTACTACTACTACTACTACTACTACTACTACTACTTTTTCATCATCAGCACATGAAACTGCAATATCTTTGTCATTTAATTAGATGAGCTGAACTCAACTTCTTACTTTCGTTTCATCCCACCATTCCTCAGGTACGCGCCTTGAGATGTGAAATTTTAGAATTGCTCAAGTCCATCCATCCAGACAAACACCAACAGCTAACAACACAACATCAACGCGACCAATTCGCTGTCATCACCCCAACCTTTCCTTACAAATGGGGTGATCTCAGCATGCTGACTGACGAGGAAAAGGTAAGTTTAACCCCCCCCCCCCCCCCCCCCCCCCTTGCCCACTCCCACCCTCCTCTTCAAAATAAATAAATAAAGGGCAAAAATCTCCTTAAAGACATCTTTTGTTTGTAGGCAAATACATCTTACCCAATCCCAAAAGGCATGACAAAGTACATGGCTATAGACAGTCTGATTGATATTTTAAGAATAATAATACAAAATAACGCACAACGTCCTGTATGATGGAAATTTGGTATAATATGGCCTGCCGGAGGAATGAATGAAGCGTTGTGAAGCACATTAAAGCATGACGAATCCGTGGAAAGTCGCCATATAAAGAAATGTTTATATTTATTATAAATATCTGAACAAAAGTGTATGAAAGGTGCCAGACAAAGCTAGAAAGAAAAATACAAGAAAAAAAACATTCCCAAAAAATCAGTCAGGTTCGACTGGGGATCGAACCTCAGACCTCCTGATTACCGGTCAGACTTACTACCATTACACACTTGTTCAGATCTTTATCTTACACCGGTGCCTACTCCCTTGTTTCTCATATTTATTATAATCTCTTGGCGCATTTTAATGACTTCTAAGCCAACACTAACATTTGACATGGAGGGTGAGACATAAAAGGCACTATTATCATTTCTTTTCCACACATACACCGCTGTTTGGAATCAGGTACTCATTTTGTTTCTGGGTATGTTGAGAAATGTAACTTACTTACTTACTTAGGCCGCCCCTTGGGGCGCCCAACATGAGCCACAAGTCTTCGCCATTCTGTCCTGTCCTCCATAAGCGTACGCAGCTCCCGGGTGTTGTCCATTCCTGTGTCATCTAGCAGTCAGTCAATGTATGTTTTATCCTGCCTCCTCTGCTTCTGGTTCGCTCAGGTGGTTCCCATAGAACAAGACTGCTTGCAATCTCCTCCTTGTGTCTCCAGCAGTGCCCCGCAAGTCTCAGTCTTCTCTTTTGAATCTTCGAGGTCACTGGGGGGAGGTCACTGTAGAGCTCTTCATTTGTTATGTGCTCTTTCCAGCTTACATTGAGGGCCATCTGCAGCATACGGGTGTAGCAGCCGTCCAGTTGCTTCTCAGGGGCTTTAGTAAGGGTCCATGTCGCTGCTCCATATAGAAGCACTGACTCTACCGTTGCCAGGAACAGTCTCTTCTTTATTTCCCTCTGTAGGTTTGAACTCCAGATTTTCCTGAGTTTGTGACAGGCACTCCAACCCAATGCTTTTCTGACAGAAATATCAGAGGAACTGCTTTGGGTCCAACCTCCTAGGTACTTGAAGTTGTCAACTTCCTTCAGCCATTCTCCATTCTTTGCCTGTATGCTAATTGGCCTTTCTTGGTTGTAGGTTTGGAAAACTGTCTTCTTAGCATTACAGCATAGTCCTATTCGTTCAGCCTCCGTTTCAAGTCTGTTGAGGACTTCTTGTGCCTGGTCCATCTCCTCGTTCAGTAAAGAAATGTAACAATGATGTCTTTTCCATGGACTCACCTTTGCAACGATCAAAACATGATTCGAACCTTTGACCTACAAATAGCAAGCCACGTTCAAGACCACAAAGCTGCACTTTTTAATTGAGCTATCTCTTTTGAATCATTTTCCTATTTCTTTACACATACCAGACCTCCAGTTTGAAATGTGCTCGGAGAACCTGACATCGAATCTCTTGGATGATCCGTCCCGATTCTACGAATTCGTTAGAAACGGTGAGGAGAGATACGACGATGAGGACTATGACGACGGCATCACCAACAGGTGCAATGGGTCATTCACCACGCCCATTAATGGGCAGTACCGCTTTGATGTGAAGGGGGAAATGGAAATAGACGAGGAATGTATCGCCAACTGGTACATCTGCTGTGTCCGGGTGGAAAATTACATATTATTCCCGAGCCCAGTAAACCCTTTCAGAGACAGCGACCTTGACGTTCAGCAACGGGAGATGGATAAGAAGAGAGAGGAAGTTTTCCTTCAACAACGTAAGCGACAGAAACTGTTTACAATAACGGAGGAAAATCAACAAAGAGAGATTAGTGTCGGAATTGACTGTGATAAAGGCATTCGTGTCTGGCTTGAGGTGGAATTTGAGAAGGGAATATTCCTCAATAGATCTTGCTATTGTCTCTTTTCAGGAAGATTGACGAACTGAACACAGGGCTATTGCTTCTCCATCTCCCATGTGTACACCCTTTCATCAATTCTGCTTAGATCTAGAGTAAATTATCAGAAACATAGGGACTTTAATTTTCAATTATCAATGCATTGTTTTTAATGTCCATGACACATTGGGGCACCAGAAAGTTGTTACCATACAGGTTCTCAAAATGTTGTTTTTTTTTTAAGAATGCAAGCTTCAAAGAGTGGAAGTTTCCCGAAACCTTCTGATCCATATCAAAACGGCTTAGCGGAGACACATCTTTTTGTAGGGCGTGATGGAGACTTTCAAGGAAAAATAATCCGAAAATCAAATGTTTTAACTTATACACCTATTTGGGCCCTAAAAGCGTCATTTTAGGGAGACTGAGGTTCGCGGATGAAAATTATCTTCTTGAGGAAGATTAAGATTGTTTTCCCGAAGTATGACGTTGGATATCTTTTCGTTGTTGTCATGTTAGCAAAAATGCAGTGATTTGCATGGAAAGTTCATGGGAAAGTAGATAAAAAAGTGACTCTATCCATAATAATATGCGAGTTCCAAGTGGATGTATTAAAAACTTTATGAAATCTTAATGTTTAAGTTTAACTCGATTCCTGTTTCTTTTCGAACGCCCCTCGTTATTTCAGAGTCTACCACTATCATATTCATACTACTGACATTATTTATTTTTTTTCATGCCCCTTTCGATAGAGCTTTATTATTGCTATCTTATCTCCGTCAAAAATAACTTATCGCCATCCAATAGCTTTGATTGCCAAAATAGCTATCACTCTGCTCTTGCGATGGTATATTTGAATGTTTAATATTGAGTGGAAAGTATAACAGCGTATAACCTTAAAATGACGACTTGAAAACCAGTTAATTGCTGTACTTTGGAAAAATCCGGATTTAAAGGACACTTAGCGGAGTCCCAGGTTTGAGAGTTTGTGCCAAGATGAGGGTCATTAAATCGATTAATTTTTTAAGGACAGGATTTCTGGCAGGTAACTGGTTACAACGCTTTGATTAATTTCGTCAACTGCCGGTTCGGTATAAAAAGTATATTTCTTACAGAACACTCAAAACTGATCATTGAAGATCTTCATGTAATAAAGGAATAATTTCAAAAAGCTTTATATATCATCTGTCCCACAAACTAAAATATAATTGCAAAAAAATAAGATTTAAACCTTTAAAGTAGGTACATTGCCTTTATATGAATGTTACTTTTTTTTTCAAAATGTCAAAAATTAATTGATCTTGATCTGTACGATCGAAAGGAATCATTATCAATATTTTCTTTTCGGTTGGATTCTATATCATTATCACAAATCGGAAGAGCATTTCAATGTCTTCACTATTGTCATTATCATTGTCGTTATTACCAATATTAATCATATTATTATTATTATTATTATTATTATTATTATTATTATTATTATTATTATTATTATTATTATTATTATTATATCATTATATAACGATCGCTATTGTCATTATTAGAAATCGTGCGATTTCTACATCTGAGTTTATCTCCACACAAAGTTTGTATCCTTTGTTCATTTCCGAGTCTTCCAGAAATAAATAATAACATGTATAAGCTTGACCAATAAAGTCTATTTTATCACCCATGTCGTTAATTTTCAATTTATTTTCTTTACCATTCAATTGACGGGTCCTCTGTGACCTCTTGTTGCTATGTCTGTCAACTGTCAAGCTATTGACATGGATGTCTTTTTAACTATTATCGGAGACTAAAATGTGGAATCGTGAAACTTAGGGGCTCCTTCCGTATGTAGTTGTCCAATGTCAAGTCGGTAAAGATGGCATTTATGTATTGGATGGTATGTGTTTAAATAAAATACACACCATTTCTTTCCGCGTTGTCAATTATATACTAATACCAGTGATGATAATGGCAATTTGTAAAAAAAAAAAAAAAAAGAAAGAAAGAAAAGAAAAAAAAAGAGGAAAATTTATCGGTCCCTCTGTCAAACTCAAATAAAATCATTTATGGTGAGATCCGACATGGCCTCAAGTTTAAGTCACTTACACATGAGAACTAATCACCTCCCTGGCGATATAAAATCAATAACAAACGCGTGACGTCATCATCATTCATTCTACGAGCAGTGAAATCAACAGCAATATCTCTCTTAACAAAGTATAATTGTCCAGTAGTGGCGGGGAGGAGGGGGTGGGGGCGCAAAAAGAAGTTGCCAACCTGGTAAGTTTGATTCCGTTATGCATGACAGCTTTGTGTGTCATCACAATAACGAATAGCCGACACACTACATACACACTGTCGGAATGCCCAGCTGATACAGAGCGTAGCCATCGTACAGAGCCGGAGAGAGCTACTGACAGCTTGAACATCAATAAATCTTAACAAAATTATAATAATTAAAATTTGTTTAGACCTTGTATTCAAAATGCATTGATCCACAACGAAAAAGAGAGGATTGTCCTGTGTGTTTCTAGTTAACCAATCACTCTGGATGTATGGCAATTAGAATGTGTATATATATATAATAATAAACATTTTTGCTGTGTAAGCTTGTCTGTTCATTTTTAAAAGAGACCCAGGAGTAAATGGCCATATAACTTATCTCTCTTTGACTAGGAGGGAGAGATAGTGAAACTGGTGAGTGCATTTTTACTATAAACTTTATTTATCAGAATGCAAATTGATATCTTTTAATGTGATATTTATAACCCATGTTTCTAATGTCTCACCGTGCTCACTGCGCTTTAAATGAATATTCATGTCCACCACTTCCATTACAAACAGTAAATACTACAGGCTACATGGCTGTTCATATTGAGATATGGTTGTATTTATCAAAAGAAACAAACACTGACTCTAGTAGTGATTAATACCAGATAAATTTTGCAATTACAAATAGGATCTTTATTTTACAAGGCCAGACTTGTAACGCGGCGGAAGCACTTGGAATATCTACTGAATATTCATTTATTCCGCCAGCGGCAGGCCATAATAAAGAAACATACGTTCCGGTTGTTTTTTCCGCAAGTTCATATCACTCGCTACGCTTTGTTATTTAATTGTATCTACTATTTTTTGTTATTATTTAGTATTATAGTACTTATATCAATATAAAGGATGGGGGTTCCGTAGGAGGGGCTCATTATTGTATTTTTTTCCAATGGGACGTTTACCCTTTACCGTCAGGTATCCATTCACACATGAATCCAGCGGGGTTATGTTCCTGAAGTGTCTTCTTCAACGACACAACTGGTGCAAACATAAGTTTATGGCAATATCTCTCTTAACAAAGTATAATTGTCCAGTAGTGACGGGGAGGAGGGGGTGGGGGCGCAAAAAGAAGTTGGGGGGTGGGGGTTGCTGGGGTTTTTTCTGGTTTTTTTTTGTTTGTTTTTTTTTTTTTGTTGGTTTTTGTTTTCTTTGTTTATTTTGTTTTGGTTCGGTTTGGGGGTTGTTTTGTTTTTGTTTTTGTTTTGATTCTGATTTGTTTTTTGTTGTTAGTTGTTTTGTTGGTTTGTTTTATGTGTGTGTGTGTGTGTGTGCGTGTGTGTGTTTTGTTTTGTTTTTTGTTTTGCTTTGTTTTTTTTTTGTGTGTGTGTTTTTGTTTTTTTTTGTGTTTGCTTTTTGTTTGGGTTTTTTTTTTTGGGGGGGGGGGGGTTAGTATTTTGTGTGTGTGTGTGTGTGTGTGTGTGTGTGTGTGTGTGTGTTTGCGTGTGTGTTATGGATATTGTACGATTGTTCATACAAATGGCGCCTCAAAGACGAGTTGCACCGAATGATCTGTTAAGAGTTTTGCGCATGGTCAGATCCTGGAAATGAGCTATATGAACATGCATAGTTAGTAACTGACATTGTCGCACGAAGTAAAGAATAATATAATAGACCTTCATATTGAATATAAATTGTATATGTTTATTCCCATCACCGCCTACTCCAAACGCCCTCTTCGGGTTTGCACTTGATGATACTTTGACAAAGCCATTCATTTGAACATAGTGATAAACATCCACCTCTTTATCATATTCGCCACCGCCATAGACAATATCCTCATCATCATCATCAGCAGCAGCATTTTTACTATTATTATTATTATTATTATTATTATTATTATTATTATTATTATTATTATTATTATTATTATCATTATTATTATTATTATTATTATTATTATTATTATTATTATTATTATTATTATTATTATTATTATTACCATTATTACCACCACCACCATCATCATCATCATCATCATCATCATCATCATCATCATCATCATCATCATCATCATCTTCATCATCATCATTATTATCATTAATAATATTATTATTGTAGCTATTAATCTTTTTTTTTTTAACGACAAACCAAAATATAGGTACACACAAGCAAAAGATCAGCAACAAAACATCCATTCAAACAAACAAACAACCAAAGCAACAGCAACAAAAACAACAAAAGAAAACAAGAAGCAAACAAAACAACAACAACAACAACATCATACATACCTACTTACCTACCTACCTACCTACCTACCTACCTCCTACCTACCTACCTACCTACCTAACTACCTACATACCTACCTACCTACCTACATACCTACATACCTACATACCTACATACATACATACATACATACATACATACACACATACACACATACACACATACACACATACACATACACACTTACACATACACACATACACACATACACACATACACACATACACACATACACACATACATACATACATACATACATACATACATACATACATACATACATACATACATACATACATACATACATACATACATACAAATTAAAAAATAAAAGAATCAATTTAGCTATCAATATATTTTGTATCCACCCCCCCCCCCCCCCCTTTTTTTTTTTTTTTTTTTTTTTTTTTTACCCAGAACACAATGGAGGAAATTACACAACACATGGAGGAGCTCAAGATATCTCTGGATAACTTGAAGGCAGATAACGAATCTCTAAGGAAGGAGGTAGCTAAATGATTTTATAATGACCATAATAATACTTCTACTCGGTCATCGCGATCGTCATTAGTATAAAAAATAACACGATCACTCCTACCCCATCATCTCCACCATCACCGCTACTAAAACTCCTCCTCCTCCTCCTCCTTCTTCTTCTTCTTCGTCTTATCATCATCATCATGATCATCATCATCATCAATATTATTGTTATTAATATTATTATTATTATTATTATTATTATTATTATTATTATTATTATTATTATTATTATTATTATTATTATTATTATTATTATAATCATTATTATGATTATTATTATTATTATTATCATCATTATTATTATTATTATTATTATTATTATTATCATTGTCAATATCGTTATTAATATTATCATTTATTATTATTATTATTATTATTATTATTATTATTATTATTATTATTATTATTATTATTATTATATCATTATTATTATTATTATTATTATTATTTATTATTATTATTATTATTATTATTAATATTTTTATTATTATTATTAATATTATTATTATTATTATTAACATATCATAACATAACATAACATATGGTATAGGGCAAAATAGGATAAGATCCCTTGAATGCCCTTAATATTAATAGTAATGCCATAAATCTATTGATTAAAGATTACAATAATGATACACGTGGTAAAGATAGTATTTCAACTTAAATGTACTCATGTGGTGTACAAACATATATCTTTAACCGTGACATGCAAAGCACACACACACACACACACACACACACACACACACATACACACGCGTATAGAAGATAACCATAATAATATAATAATGCATAATATATACATACAAGATTGAAAGCCATGTCAACAGCAGTGCAACACGTATTATTCGTCATATATAAATATCCCATCATATAATTCCCTGTCTACTAACACCTTGAAATAATCCATAGATTTTGCATTCTTTGTTTCAAATTTCAAACTGTTCCATTTCTGAACAATACGAATACCGAACCAGTTTTGTCTTTTGTTTGTTTTGCATCGAGAGACAAAAATCTTAAACTTGCCCCCTCTAGTAAAAGTAATATTAGAATAAGAAAAAAAAATCAGAAAAGTCAATCCTATCCATACCATGTACCAATCTATAAACCTGAATTAAATCCCCACGAATTCTTCTATATTTCAAACTGGGTAAGTCAAGAAATTCTAACTTTTCCTTATAAGACAAATACTGTATTGTATAATTTTTTTTTTTTTTGGGTAGCTCTCCTCTGTACACTTTCAATAGGTACTAATAGATTGTCTTTTATATAATGGGCTCCAGATGCAATTTCCGTATTCTAGAATTGGTCGAACGAGCGATTTATACAAATATAAAAATGTGGTTTTATCAAGACTTATAAAGGTTTTATGTATTATTCCCATCATTCTGTTTGCACGGCTTACACAATTATCAATATGTAGATCAAAATTCAAATGTGAATCAAAAGTATTAATATTATTATTATTATTATTATTATTATTATTATTATTATTATTATTATTATTATTATTATTATTATTATTATTATTATTATTATTATTATTACTATTCATCTTCTTTTATTTTTCTATTTCTTTTTCAGATGCAAGTGATAAAAGAAGTTAAGGACGAAAACTCGCATTTAAAGGGGGAAGTATGTATATCATTTTTCTACCATCATTATCATCGTCATTGATACAATCGTCGTCACCAGCATTAGTTCCTCCTCTCCTCCTCCTCCTTCTCCACCTCAGCCTCCTCCTCCTTCTACTACTACTACTACTACTACTACTAGTACTACTACTACTACTACTACTACTACTACTACTACTACTACTACTACTACTACTACTACTACTACTACTATTACTACTACTACTACTACTGCTACTACTACTACTACTACTACTACTACTACTACTACTACTACTACTACTACTACTACTACGACTACTACTACTACTACTACTACTACTACTACTACTACTACTACTACTTCTTCTTCTTCTTCTTCTTCTTCTTCTTCTTTTTCACCATCACCACATGAAACTGCAATATCTTTGTCATTTAATTAGATGAACTGAATGAGCTCAATTTCTTACTTTCGTTTCACCCCACCATTCCTCAGGTACGCGCCTTGAGATGCGAAATTTTAGAATTGCTCAAGTCCATCCATCCAGACAAACACCAACAGCTAACAACACAACATCAACGCGACCAATTCGCTGTCATCACCCCAGCCTTTCCTTACAAATGGGGTGATCTCAGCATGCTGACTGACGAGGAAAAGAAAGGTAAGCAACAGGCGACTCGTACTGTATGATGGAAATGTGGTATAATACGGCCTGCTGGAGGAATGAATGAAGCGTTGTGAAGCACATTAAAGCATGACGAATCCGTGGAAAGTCGCCATATAAAGAAATGTTTATATTTATTATAAACATCTGAACAAAAGTGTATGAAAGGTGCCAGACAAAGCTAGAAAGAAAAATACAAGAAAAAAACCTTCTCAAAAATCAGTCAGGTTCGAACCTCAGACCTTCTGATTACCGGTCAGACTTGCTACCATTACACACTTGTTCAGATCTTTATCTTACACCGGTGCCTACTCCCTTGTTTCTCATATTTATTATAATCTCTTGGCGCATTTTAATGGCTTCTAAGCCAACACTAACATTTGACATGGAGGGTGAGACATATAAGGCACTATTATCATTTCTTTTCCACACATACATCGCTGTTTGGAATCGGGTACTCATTTTGTTTCTGGGTATGTTGAGAAATATAATAAGAATGCCTTTTCCAAGGACTCACCTTTGCGACGATCAAAACATGATTCGAACCTTTGACCTACAAATAGCAAGCTACGTGCTATACCACTAGACCACTAAGCTGTACTTTTTAATTGAGCTATCTCTTTTGAACCATTTTCCTATTTCTTTATACATACCAGACCTCCAGTTTGAAATGCGCTCGAGGAATATGACAAGTTATCGCTACGAAGAAGACGACGACGATCCGTCCCGATTCGATGAATTCATTAGAAAGGGTGAGGACAAATACGACGATGAGGACGATGACGACGGCATCACCAACACGTACTTTGGGTCGTTCACCACGCCCATTAAAGGGCAGTACCGCTTTGATGTGAAGGGGAAAATGGAAACAGACGAGGAATGTATCGCCAACTGGTACATCTGCTGTGTCCGAGTGGAAGATGACATATTCGACCCGGCGAACCCAGAAAATTTCAGACGCGGCAGCGACGTTGACGATCAGCAACGAGAGATGGATAAGAAGAGAAAGGAAGTTTTCCTTCAACAACGTAAGCGACAGAAACTGTTTACAATAACGGAGGAAAATCAAAAAAGAGAGATGAGTGTCGGAATTGACTGTGATAAAGGCATTCGTGTCTGGCTTGAGGTGGAAATTGAGAAGGGAAGATTCTTCACTAGATATTGCAATTGTCTCTTTTCAGGAAGATTGACGAAATGAACACAGGGCTATTGCTTGTCCATCTCCCGATTTGTACACCCTTTCATCAATTCTGCATAGATCTAGAGTAAATTATCAGAAACATGTGGACTTTAATTTTCTTCCTTGTGAAATTTCAGCACAATCAATGAACGCATTATTAAACGCTGTTGTTTTTTAAGATGGCGACTCCAATCACAGAGTGGTCAAAGCTGGAAGTCAGAGCTGATGTTCGCTTCTTGTTTACAAAAGAAAGAAAACCTGAAATTCATTATGACATAACGAATCATGTTACGAGAATGCAATGGTCTCAGATTTACCAATGGTGTTCTTGGTTCAAAGACAATCATACAGCTAAAAAAAAATTTTTAAACCCAAGTCTGGTCGCCAAAAACATCACAAAGTCAGCAGACAGTTATTCCAGCCGTCGAAATCATAACGTGATAAGAGAGCAAAGATTAGGGAGATTGTTTTGAAACACGAAATTCCGAGAAGCATTATCAATGCATTGTTTTTAATGTCCATGACACATTGGGGCACCAGAAAGTTGTTACCATACGGGTTCTCAAAATGTTTTTTTTTAAGAATGCAATCTTCAAAGAGTGGAAGTTTTCCGAAACCTTCTGATCCATATCAAAACGGCTTAGCGGAGACAAATCTTTTTGGAGGGCGTGATGGAGACTTTCAAGCAAAAATAATCCGAAAATTTGATTTTTAACTTTTACACCTATTTGGGCCCTAAAAGCGTCATTTTGGGGAGACTGAGGTTCGCGGATGAAAATTATCTTCTTGAGGAAGATCAAGATTGTTTTCCCGAAGTATGACGTTGGATATCTTTTCGTTGTTGTCATGTTAGCAAAAATGCAGTGATTTGCATGGAAAGTTCATGGGAAAGTAGCTCTAAAAGGTGACTCTATCCATAATAATATGCGAGTTCCAAGTGGATGTATTAAAAACTTTATGAAATCTTAATGTTTAAGATTCCTGTTTCTTTTCGGACGTCCCTCGATATTTCACCCTACCACTATCATATTCATACGACTGATATTAATTTATTTTTTTTCCATGCAGCTTTCGATTGAACTTTATTATTGCTTTCTTCTCTTTATCATGATTTAATTAATGTATCGTCATCCAATATCTTTGATTGTCAAAATAGCTTAAATCACTCTGCTCTTGCGATGGTATATTTGAATGTTTAATATTGAGTGGAAAGTATAACAGCGTATAACCTTAAAATGACGACTAACTCTCGTACTTTGGAAAAATCCGTATTTAAAGGACACTTCGCGAAGTCCCAGGTTTGAGAGTTTTTGCCAAGATGAGGGTCATTAAATCGATCAATTTTTGAAGGACAGGATTTCTGGCAGGTAATTGGTTACAAGGTATTGGTTAATTTCGTCAACTGCCGGTTCGGTATAAAAAGTATATTTCTTACAGAACATTCAAAACTGATCATTGAAGATCTTCGTGTAATAAAGGAATAATTTCAAAAATAATTTTTATCA
>NC_088361.1:33930577-33958077 GCF_034508935.2 Berghia stephanieae
TGATGGTGATTTGATGATTGTGGTATAAGTTAATAAAAATATTAGCATTTATATAGACATTTCCAAGGATTAACCATGCGCAAGTCGCTTCACAATGCTTCATTAATTCCTCCAGCAGGCATATGAAAACATATTTCCATTTCATACAGTACCATTCGCTTGTCAAGCAACCTTTTTTATATTAAAACTTACAATTCCCGTCAATGCTTGTAGTCAGGTACCCATTCACACCTGTGTCGAGTGGACTAATGTGAGTTAATAGTCCTTCCCAAAAACACAACTTATCAAGTATTTATAGTTTGAAGGGTACGAGAGTTGGGTTTGTAATCTACCTGCAGGTGATGGTTTAATCTTATTTTACTCCTTTTCTTTTTAATAATTTAAGTGACTATTTTCAAAATAGTAGAACGTCGAAGGATTAATTATTTTAAGTAGTGGTAGTAGTAGTAGTAGTAGTAGTAGTAGTAGTAGTAGTAGTAGTAGTAGTAGTAATAGTAGTAGTAGTAGTAGTAGTAGTGGTAATAGTAGTAGTAGTAGTAGTAGTAGTAGTAGTAGTAGTAGTAGTAGTAGTAGTAGTAGAGTAGTAGTAGTAGTAGTAGTAGTAGTAGTAGAGTAGTAGTAGTAGTAGTAGTAGTAGTAGTAGTAGTAGTAGTAGTAGTAGTAGTAGTAGTAGCAATGATTAGTTATAATAAATGCCGTCTACTTATATTTTTTTAATGAATTTAGATTTTTGTTCTGAAATGTTTAAAGGTTTTAAGTCGAACCATCGTAACCTACAAGAAATTAGATTCAATACCCCTGATGTTTCAAATGTAAACAATGACTCAAGTATTTATTTCAAGAGTAGTACCGCGCTCTTGTAGCCTGTCAACTTAACTTGGGAATTAAGAAAATAACAAAGATCAAACTTAATTCAGCACAACCCTTGAATCCTCTCTCTCTCTCTCTCTCTCTCTCTCTCTCTCTCTCTCTCTCTCTCTCTCTCTCTCTCTCTCTCTCTCTCTCTCTCTCTCTTATACGCTTATTAAGTCAGGATCAATAAATGTAATGAAAGCTTGTCCTTAATTATTAATAATAAAACGACAGGTTTTACGCCAGCCTTAAAGACAAAGCGCATATCAATGCCAAACATTACTCAACATCATGTGGGAGATGTACTCATCCACAAATGATTTCTGATAATATAAAGAAATATATTTTTTAAAAACAAAACAAAAAAACATTGGGCCTGACTGGTGAGTTTCCGGGGTTCTCTGGCTTCGTGCTGGCTTTTAAAATCCAACATTTGACAAGAAAATAAACTATCAAAAGATTGTAAATTCTACAAGAATTAAATAAACACAACTTACCTAATAATCCAAACAAAATAAATGAAATTAGTGTCAGAAAATGACAGAAATAACTCCAATATTTTTCCATTTCTTCCTAAAACTATAACGTCCTACGTAGGACTCCATTACCATCGTACCGTACCCGCTCCCCTTGCCTTTTCTACTATGGTTGTGTTCGCATTATATTTATCAGGACTGTTTCCCTTCCTCCCTTCACCTCTCCCTTTCTTTCATTCGCACACACAGACACACTCAACAGGGAACAGTGAGACCGTGCTTCCTCAATTCCCCTTTACTCGCCGCCACTGAACACTGCTATCATCACACATAGCTCTCACTCTAGAGCGCACGTGAGAGCACACACACACACACATACACACACACACACACACACACACACACACACACACACACACACACACATCAAGTTTATCGACTGACTCACAGAGATATGAATGGCAACTATTTTTAGAACTGTGATATTCAATGAGGACAAAGACAAAATAATTAATAATGCAAGTAAAAACTAGATAATGACAACTGTTAATTATTAATGAATGAATGGAGTGTCCTGATTTAATTCACGCTAGTATGCAATAAGAAGCTGTCCCTACTGTAGTTCTTATTTGTGTCTGGAACTGTTTTAAAAAGTGAAAATAAAAATCATCATCATTAATAATAATAATAATAATAATAATAATAATAAAAATAATAATAATAATAATAATAATAATAATAATAATAATAATAATAATAATAATAATAATAATGATGATGATGATGATGATGATGATGATGATGATGATGATGATAATAATAATAATAAATAATGATGATGATGACGATGATGATGATGATGATGATGATGATGATGATGATGATGATGATGATGATGATGACGACGACGATAAAGCAAAATGTGAAATCAAAAAGGCGTGGTTAAAAACCTGACAATTCTCACACCAAAATTAAAAAATAAATAAATAATTAAATAAATAAATAAATATATATATATATATATATATATATATATATATATATATATATATATATATATAAATAAAAGAAACAAACATACAATCTTTTTTTAATGTACCAAGAGATTTTTTAAAGAACAATCACATGTTGGATATTTTTTTCTCTCGTGTTATCAGTTTTATTTTCTTATTAGTAAAATGTCCGTGCTTCGCTACGGAATATCTCTTATATTATGCTATGAAAGAAATATTGGAGAAAGAAATATATTATGTAATAATATAGATAGAGACTTGCTTCCAGCATAAACAAATTATTCAATCAAATTGAAATTCACTATGTATGCATATCTACGCGTAATTACATCAATTTCGATCGTATTAATAGGAAGGTCGAGGTGGTAGTGTTAACCACAGACTATGGATGGCCCCTCTCTACTCTGTGGTGTTAACGGACTATTTGTCTCCAGGCGCCTCAACACGGTATTATGTCGGGATTTGAATTTAGAATGAAAATTTATGAGAAATGTGATCTTTCAGTAATTTTGCAATGTGAGAAATTAAATCCATTCTCTATCATATCGAATAGAAATTAACCTCAAATGTCATAATTGATGGTTCCTCTGTGACCTCTTGTTGCTATGCTTGTCAAGCTATTGACATGGATTTTAACTATTACTTATAGTTTTTGAGCCTTCAGTTCTTCAATCAACATACAGTGCAATCACCGGGAAAAATCACAACAAACAGCTCGATAATGTTGGTTAGAGCATATAAAAATAAATAAGTTCACTCAGGTATATATGCTCATCGTGAGTGAACTTATATATATATATATATATATATATATATATATATATATATATATATATACATATATATATATATATATATATATATATATATATGTGTGTGTGTGTGTGTGTGTTGTGTGTGAGATTGTGTGTGTGTGTGTGTGTGCGTGTATGTATTATACTAATCCCGAAGGCATCGACTTCTTAGTAGTGGTGCAAGGAGGCCATGCACGTGCATTTTGTTCCTGCAAAACAAATAACTCTTGTGATGCATCGCCGCATGGTATTTCTGCAATAATCGCACACATTTTTGACAACGGTGAAGAAAAACCCAATTCGTACGCTTCAAGATCATTAGACCCCGCAGAAAGGAATTAGTCCCAACTCGATAAAGTAGCCCTCAGTATCATTTTCGGCTTGAAAAGGTTCCACAAATTTCTCTATGGTCGACACAGCATCATCAAAACCGACCACAAACCACTGGCTAGGTTTGTTTGGCGAACACAAGCCAATTCCTGAGCATTCGTCTTCTAGAATACAACGATAGGCACTGATATTGAGCGCCGAGGACTACACTATAAAACACATACCAGGTCATCTAAACAATGCAGATGGTCTCAGCAGACTACCATCTTGTACACAAACGCAACCAGCACAACTACCCGAGGATGTTCTACATGTCTTCAACGTAATCAACTCAACACCACTGGCGAGTTCAACTATCGCCTTCGAAACGAAGATGGATCCAACGCTTAGCAAAGTCTACGACTGCTGCCTGAATGATTGCTTTTGACTGTTCCATGTAATAGTTTTTCGTATTTGCTCTGAGGAAATGAAGTTTTGGCCATTTTAGTGGGCCAAGAGCTGCCGTCGAATGCAGTGATTCTGTCTTGCTGCAATTTGCCGACTATCTTCCAGCTGCCTTATGAATATTTATGCTCTTTATCGTGTATTCTGTTCACAATATGGCTAATAGGATGGTCTCACTGTAAACTTTTATTAAGGTGGACACCAAGGTATGCTATGTTTTTTGGGTTTTTTTTTTCACTGTAGCGTCAGTAAGACCAAAAAATAGACTATGAAATCAGAAAAACAACTATTTATTTTTTTAAAGAATTTAACAAAAAGAAATAATAAACATTTTAAAAAATGAATAATAATAATAATAATAATAATAATAATAATAATAATAATAATAATAATAATAATAATAATAATAATAATAATAATAATAATTTGGATAGCGATTTCCGTACAAATTAAAAAAAAAAAAAGTAGCATCTCATGACGCTAAAAAAATTCATGGGCGGTGGGTTTGGGGGGTTATCGTATCACAAAGAAATAAACAAGGACAACGTGTAATTTCGAAAGACTTCAACCTGCACCTGTGATAAACCAGAAAGCCTATTCCAGAATGAGACCAGAATGCATTGCCTAAAAGTTGAAAAGTTGGAGCCTTAGTTAAGTCCTGTTTCATTAGCGGCAAACAATCAATCGTTTCGATCCGTAACAAGTGTTTGCAGCCTTGTCGATAGGACGATAGTTATTGCAAAATACTTTCCGCTTGATCTAAGAAACTCCAACTATCCAATCACAAGGTGGACAGAGGAAACTGCAAAGTGTGACCCATCGCGTCAAACTGGTATTATGTCGCAATAAACTAGACGAGCGCTTATGTGGTCTTGTGGTATGACACTACTAGCTTTCGGATCGGAAGGTCCTGGGTTCGAACCTCGCTCGGCACGTAGTTGAGTCCTAAGAAAAAGCTTTTTACTCACATTCTCTCGCCGTACTCAGGTGTAAAATGAGTACCTGGGCATTAACAGTGTTGACTCGGTTGGAAAAAAGTTGTAATATCGCCTAACAGGTATCAGCGTGTCTCATTCTATGTTACGTGTTGTTGTTGGTCAGGGACCTTTAGTAAAGCACTTTGAGCATGTTTAGGGATATTGCGCTATATAATAGCTGAGGTATTTTGAGGTTTTTTAGATGAAATAAATTGTAGCTTTGGACAAAACGGTTGAAGTAGGAAATTTACAATTATTTGTAAATTTTGTCCGGAATGAAGACATAAGTTTTTACTCAATTTTCAAAGCTTATTTTTTGTTTGTTTGTTGCTTTAGGTCTCTTCCAACACAATTGAGGTTATATGAGAGACCGCTGAAACAAAAAAACAAGCAATCTAACAAAAATAGTACAAATGTAAATCAAAATCATAACCTAAAGATATCATAAGCTAAATTATAAATAACCAAGAACAAACAGGCAGAAGATTTACAGAAAAAAAAATATCCCCTGTCAAAAATACAATCACAAACCAAAGAAGCAGGATAGGCTAGTAAAGAGAAGAAACGACATCACTATCGGATCGTACACCCATGCGAACATCATAGGTATATGATTCAAGGGTGATGCTCCCATCCAACCACCCGCTTCAAAGCTTAAAATTCAACTTTAAACATCAAGCTTAACTCAACATAACGATGTTTTGAGACGATGGGCACATCCTCTAGGTGTTTAGTCAACGACCCCGACCCTCGGACTTTATCCAAGGCATGATGTTGATCCAAGACCTTACCTCTATATTACAGCGGCGTATATGTCATTCTGTGTGTTTTGTTTTCTTTCGTTTTTCGTGGTTTTGCACAACCCGTGACACTTTAAGTCATTTCGATGCCAGTAAAAAAAAAAAGAAAATGATGGAATAATGAAAAGATTGTTTTTTGTTTTGTTTTTAAGGGTTTTACGGCGCTTCCAACACATTTCGGTTATATCAGCGCCAGTAAAAAGGAAGAAAATAGGATAGTAAAAAGTTATAGAATTACAATTAAAGCACCCAAGAAAAAGTAAGACGTAGGGGAACTAGGAACAAATAGGGATCAGATGTAGATTCCAAGAGCATACCACCAATGTACTTAGTTTGAGATCACCTATAAGTCTCATCCGGACACAAGCACAAAATCCAACAAAGAGGAATACACTCAAATGCTTACATTATACATTGAAAATAACAATTATAATAATACATAACAGAGAGATGATTTACAAGGAAAAAAACATCATCTCCCAAAACAATAACTATGCATTTGACTGTTTCCCTCCGAGCTAGGACTCCGGCCAGGGCCAGGATAAAACCAAGTAATCTCATTCCAAGACAAAGACAGAAAGCATGTTGAAAAACAGTTATAAGGTGATAGAAGACACAGTATGTACCCCCCTGCCCACTATGGGAGGTCAGGAACCCCACCCAGATGAAAAGATTGTAGATTTGCAGTTAAAAAATTCCAAAGCAAAACAAAAACAAAAAAGAAAAGAAAAGTAAAATGAAAAAAAAAATTCGGACAAAGGAGACCAATTCAAACTGAAGTAGATTCTAGGAGCAATCTATCCATAGAGACCATTTAAAAGTCAAACACAGATATTAACACGAGATCCAACTGAGTAATACATTCAAATATGATATTATAATATTATGATGACAATATTTTTAAAATCTCCCAAATAATTAACTTTACATTTAGGTTATTTCTCTCACAAAGCAACCTGCCAAAATGCTCCCCCTAAGAAACTGTCAAAGAGGAATCCCCACTTCAGCATCATCAAAGGAGAATACCCACTGAAAAGAAGACAGTCGTAGGATTTTAAGCAAACACTCACAACACAGCGATACATACAAACACTTTTAAAATAAATTAAACCAACGATGTGATTAAAAATAAATAAATAAAACCAACATTGCTGAATAAATTTTCTCAAGCGATTTATTTGTAATAGACGAATACATGGAATACCATTGGAGGAATAGGTTAAATCTAAACTAGCAGATTAATTAATTAATGTGATAAAATAATCTTTAAAAATAATCCTGAAAAAAGAAGTTAGAAAATAAATAGGCTTAAAAATCATCGAAACACAGAAAGTTAAATTGTGCGTGATGGAATATCTAGATAAAAATATCTATATATAGTATGAAAAATATATAATCTTGCATAAAATATCATCAATACAAAAGCAAGAAAAATTGCATAATTTTCCACACAATTTTTTTGGGGGAAAAAATCCAGAAATAAATCATGAATACATTGGCAATAAATTGGCCCGAAATCTCAGTTGGCGAAGACTGAATTATAAAAATATTTTTTAATGATTGTAAAATATCCACCAGTTATGGGAGTAGATCTTGTGCTTTCAGATGAATAAAACAAGACCATAGTAAAATAACTATTATTTGTATCCAGCAACAAAAGAAATGTGACTCTCTACCTCCAACTGGTATTACATTGAGGTCGAGCTGACAGGGTGGGGATAAACCGCTGTCTATGTGATCTAGTTATTCAGATCACCTGGACCCTGATGATTTGAAGTAAAAATAATTAGAATTGCCCATTTATAATTTATGACTTTTTCTCTCACTATATGGATATTAAAATTAATAAAAAATTTGATAACTTAGAAACAAAATTCCCCTCCAAATATCACATTCTGTGCGTTGGGATCATATATCAAATCACATGGTTTTGATATCATCGCCAGCAAAAAGAGGTAAAAAAAAGCACCTGAAAAAAGAAATATATGGTAATAAAAGAACAGAAAAAACCCAACCTCCTCGCACACCATGGGAGGTCAAATGAAACCAAACATTGGTTTTGATTGGATGTTGGTGTAAAATAACACGATCATATATTATAATACGGTTTGGTCAAAGGTAATTAAAAAATATAATAAATAAATAATAAATTCCCTTTATTCATCCCATAGAAAAGACTTGAATAGCCCAGCATCAGCCACAGTGCAATGCCGCAAACTGAGCTAGGGTGAGGTGACTTGCTCAAGGACACACAGCGCAGCAGGTATTCAAACTCGGTACATTTCCGGTATGAAGCAAAGAGCGTACAGCTGAGCCACACTGGCCCACAAGTCGTGATCATCTAAATAGTTAAAATTGTTTAAGATTCAACAGTCCATTATGATATGACAATGGCATGAGAATTTTTCTTTTTAATTTTTTTTTTTTTTAGATTCCACCATTTTAACAAATCAAATCTTAACTGAACAGATAAATAATTATTTCGAATAGAAATTCATAGTCTCGCTCTAAAAGGGATAAATATTATACATTATATTGCAAAATAATACAAATATTTACAACTTTTACAAATTTTACAAACAAACAAAATTACAGTCAAAAGCATAAAAACAAAATCACCACCTCATCCATCAGTTTTTGCATGACATGCATTTTATGGATTCAAAAGAAAAAGCAATTAATAGCCAAGTTCCTTGTGGGTCTCAAGCCAACAGCAAGATGTGATCATAGGGGATGATATGTGATGCCAGTATAACACTATCATAGTTTATTTTTGATAGAGACTTCATTGTTACCAACCAGGTAATCGGTTTAACACACGAACATGGTGAGAAAATGTGAGAAAAGAGCCTTTTTCAATTAATCACCTTTGCAACTATTTACTTCTCCATCAAACTTAATAGCAAGTTGGATCAAACAGGGTGACAGCTGTTACTTCTCCATCTAACCGTATAGTAAATTGGATCAAACAGGGTGACAGCTGTTACTTCTCCATCTAACCGTATAGTAAATTGGATCAAACAGGGTGACAGCTGTTACTTCTCCATCTAACCGTATAGTAAATTGTATCAAACAGGGTGACAAAGATTTACATCTCTATCTAACCTAATAGTAAAGTGGATCAAATAGGGCAACAACTGTATACTTCTCCATCTAACCTAGTAGTAAGTTGAATCAAATAGGGTGACAACTGTATACTTCTCATCTAACCTAGTAGTAAGTTGAATCAAATAGGGTGACAACTGTATACTTCTCCATCTAACCTAATACAGTGGAGTTTGGTTATAATGGGAACCTCCGTACGAAGCATAAATTCTCGTAATTCCCCGAGTTCTCATTATAACTGAATTTCAAGGAAAAGAACCACATAATCTTATTTTGACCCTTTAAATACATCGATAATCCTTCAAAATAGTATACATAGTCCTGGACTTCAAAATAATTATTATTCCCCTCCATTTCTTCTATGATGGAGAAGTCTCAATAGTCAGTCTCATTCTTTTTTGTTTATAAGAATCCATAATGTTGCTATTGTTACCGAGTTGAAAATAAGTATGATGAAGCTTGACGATATGATTTTGACAAAAAGTGTGGTGAAAGTTTGCATTGAAATCAGCAGACAAGGTTACAGTTGACAGCAGGAACCAACACGCTATGACATAAAAAAAAAAGCAAAACAGTCGTGATCGTGGTGTGATGTTAATGAACGGTACCAATAGGTGCATTGATGTTACACATGAACTCGTCCATTAATAGGTAAGATGGGTTATTTCATTTAATTTGGAGGGGTGATATCATGTCAAAGTCCCTTATCTACACGTATAGGGGTGTACGGATAGTAATAGCTATCCGATTGCTATTGTATCACTGGCCGATATCGATTGCTTTGCTTTGCATCATGTGTGTGATTGTGATGTTTGTTTGATCAATAAACGTGTATTTTTGCTTTTTAATTTAGATCGAGTTCTCGTTATTCCCGGTCACCGAATCGCTCTTTCTCATTATAACAAGTCTATTTGCAATAGAGAAATAGTGGGGGGTTTAAAAAGTCTCGTTATTGCCAAGCTCGCGTTATTTCCAATGCCATTACACTTAAAGAACCACTGTAGTCAATTGAATCAAATAAGGTGACAACTGTTTACTTCTCTAACTTAAGACAATGGTTAGAGGCATATTTTTCATCTCTATGTATCAGATCTTACGATTAATTCTCATAATTAAAACTTTAAAAATATAGTCAACAATGCATATTGTTTTAGATGAAGTCAGTTTTAAAAAATCATGCCTATAGTTTGGGATGGAACTCAACGATTACAATGGTATAGTTTTGTAACCAAAACTACAAAGTCATTAATACAATATTATGACAACTCTCACCATGGTAAAAATCAGGTGATTGATGCATCCAATAAAATAATTAGCCCAACAATAGAATTTTACACCAGTCTATCATCATAGGGGCATGACAGCTCTATCTATTTGTTAAAATTTGGCTGTCACGATAATGTGAAAAGCAACCCCCTTCAGCCAAAATGTTCTGTGTCTAGCTACCCTGTATTTACATTGGTTACCATTAAAGAACTTTGCCCAGCAAGTCATTATACAGGTAATTTTGATCACAATCATTATCTTAGGGATGATAACATATTAGTCATATAATTTGTCTTGTAGGGGCTTTTTCAACATTTAAAACAATCTCCTTGCAGCCTTGCATTTTCATATATGGCTAATTGGACAAAGGGAGCTGTTCAACTTCGAGCTGTTCAAGCTGTTCGGTGACTGTCAAATAATAATAATAATAATAATAATAATAATAATAATAATAATAATAATAATAATAATAATAATAATAATAATAATAATAATAATAATAATAATAACAATAATAATAATAATAATAATAATAATAATAATAATAATAATAAAAATAATAATAATAATAATAATATGGCATGAATGAAGCACTTTACCCAAAAATAACATCTAAGCACTTCACATAAATAGCTGACAATGAAAAAGACAGTAAAATTGTATATAAAACGACCTAAAATTGGTATCACATACAATGCATAATTAATGTGTTATTACTAACCCACAAAAGGAGCACACAAAAAAACGTTTCAAAACAGCAGTGAAAGGATCAAGGGACTATGAACATCTAAGATGAAGTGGAAGGCATATCAGATATGGGCCACCAAGAATTCAAATGATTGCTCACCGATTTTGCGGTTTACTTTGTTTCTCATTGATCTGAGGGATCTACTTAGAGTGAAGAAGTTTAAGAGTTCCCTGATGTATGAAGGGTTATCCCAAATTGGTGGTTTATAGATGATTGTGCATATATCTTGTAAATAATTCTTTTCCCAACTGGCAACCAGATTTATTGGTGTAGGGGAGATTATGCAGGTGTAAATTTACTTTCCTAAATATAGATCAATCTAGTAGCATTGTTTTGTTGAACTTTAGGTTTCTTATGTGTTCTTTAGTTGTTTGGGCCAAAAGGGAATTACAGTATTCTAATTAAGAGAGGTTTAAAGCATTAATATCAACTCGCTATGCTGAAAGGGAGGAGGTGATGAATTTTAGCAATTTTCAAAATCTTAATATACAGCTGTATACATCTCCAAAAGGATAATTGATATGGAGAGACATGGAAAGTGAAGAATCAAAGTAGACACTAAGATTTCTCGCACTGAAGGCAAAATCGATAACATTACCACCAAGGTTAATATCAGTGGTAACAATTTTTTCAGTGATGGTTGGTCTTCTGTTGTTTTTGTTTTTTTATATAGCTAAAGTGGTAAATTTCTGTTCAGTAACCATGCAATGTTGTATTCAATGATGTTCTCCGGTGTATTTCTATTACCAAATCACATCAAAATTGACACCCAGCACACAAACAATTCTTGGTTTCAGGCAGTGCCATAACCAGGAGTTCAAACCATTTCAGACGTTGGTTGTAGTTGATTTCATCTCCATCCATCTTCTTTAGCTCAAAGTGCTTGAATGTTATCTGTAAAGAAAATGAGTTGAGTTTAGAACTTTAGTTCAAGCAGTTTAATGGCAATTGATAAGGTTGTCGGTCTTCAGTGTGCCTAAGAAAAGGAAGACAGTGCACAAAAGGACAAATTGATAGTGCACAAAAGGACAAATTGCATGATATATTTAGAGTTCAGTGTCTACAAAACGATTGGGTTGACTTTATAAGTTTAGTTCAAACAGTTTAATGGCAATTCATAAGCTTGTAGGTCTTCAGTGTGCCTAAGAAAAGGAAGACAGTGCACAAAAGGACAAACAAATATATTTAGTGTTTAGTGTTCAGGTTTGTAGTCCACACAAATTTGTCATAATTACAGAATTTTCCAGAAAACGGAATCCCAAACTAAAACCTCCGTTTTTAATCAAAATAGACATGACACCCATGTGGACCTGGTTCATTTCGCAAGATTAACTGCTTTATTAATTCTCTCTTTGCCTGACCTTTTCAGGCTCTTACAAAAAACTTCACACACAACTGACACAAAAAAAATATTTTTTTATCACTCAAACACAAAAGCAGTAAGTTCTTGAGATACATTATTTCTTTCAAAAAATAAGCTCTAAAACACATATACTTTCTTTAAACAAATGACGGAAGTTACATCTTGCTGAACTGAAAAAAACAACCAATATATCTGAAAAGAGACTACAACAGTGAAAATGTTTTTTTAACGTTTTGGACTATAAAAGTTATTGTACTATCTAATATAATACTTTTAAAATTTAAAACATGATTTTAAGTTTCTAGAATTAATTTTTAAAGATTATACCCTGTTTTAATCCATTGAAAGAGTGATCATTTTGACGTTAGTTGATGACACATTAAGTTTAGTAAAAGAATGCCAATCTGGTAAAATGGTACTTTTTCCTAAAGAGAAAATCCATTTCTACGTTCCCAAGAATATTTTTATCCATTTAACCCCATCCAGTGTTCGAATTAAAGCATCGGAAAGAGCCTTGTAATGTAATCAGAAGTAGGCCATAGATAGATAGATAGATAGATAGATAGATAGATAGAATGAGAGAGAGAGAGAGAGAGAGAGAGAGAGAGAGAGAGAGAGAGAGAGAGAGAGAGAGATAGAGAGAGAGAGAGAGAGAGAGAGAGAGAGAGAGAGAGAGAGAGAGAGATAGAATGAGAGAGAGAGAGAGAGAGAGAAAGAGAGAGAGAGAGAGAGAGAGAGAGAGAGAGAGAGAGAGAGAGAGAGAGAGAGAGAGAGAGAGAGAGAGGATGAGGATGATGCTGATGTTAAAATGACGATGATGATGATGATGATGATGATCATGAATAATGAATGGAAAAAAAAAACGAGTGGGTAAATACATTTTCCTCTGCGCACAGGGCACACCCACCGCTTCATTCTCTTCCTCCTCCTCCCTTCGACCATAATGCTTCAGCTGCTCTCACCAGTTAACAATGAAGTATTTTCAGAACTGGAGATCTTGTTAAATAGTTCTTGAAGGTCCCATAACGCATTTAAATTTAAATAAACCTTGCACAAAGAACACACGTGCTGTTTGTTTTGTTCATTTGAGAGTCAATACAGGAAAATATTGCTATTAAAAGAATGAGTATTGTGTAATAACTATTGGAGCGAATTTGAAATAAATTGTGTTCACATGCTATATAAAAAGCACTTCAACTACACCATGGTCATTGCTATCGTGATGTGTGCAAAATTTCAAAGCAAATTTCTCTGAATTCTGAAGCTGAGATTCGCAGGAACTTCCTGTTTTCACTCTTGTATAGTATATTAAAGCGAAAAGAAAGTATCAGCCATAACAAAGGTCAAAATGTCAAAAATGTACTTTCCGGATCATGCCATCATCTGTCGTCACATAAAGTCACAAAGATATGAGCAGTCTCGATAAGCTGTTCCAATGGAGGGTCACAAGCAGAATGGTTAATTGGATAGCCACTTAATCGGAGCGATTTCTGCATAACAGTGATGTTCACATTAAGCAACTAGCAATGCACTTTAAATATCAATATATTTAGATGACCCCTCTCCTTGTCAAAAGCCTCAAACCTTCTTCTTCTTCTTTCAGCTTATCCCGCAGTTTGCAGGGTTGCCATAATGAATGCCACATCTCCATGCATCTCGGTTCAGCGCATCATCTTCCTCCAGGCCCAATTCTTTCATATCGTCCTTTACCTTATCCCACCATCTAGTCTTTGGGCATCCCTTTTTCCTCTTTCCCGCTATTTGTAAGTCCAATACTTTCCTTCCCACGTACTCCCTTAAGCCTCACACCTGACACTTCTAAATATAAATAAACATGTCAAAAACAAGTCGCAGGTTTGATACTTGTTGAAAAGTTGGGAGGTCATCGTAGTCAATACTGGAAGTAAAAGTTTTGTAGCCAGAATGAAAAAAAAAAAAATTAGCTTTGTCAATGTATAGCAATTGTCTGTGACATCTCAAGCAATGAAAAGTTTTACTTACTTTATTTTTAAAATCGGAAATGAGATATCTGACAGGTAATTGTTTCTCTTTCTCTGTCATACGGTATGTCATCATCACTTCTCCATTCTCATCATACAGCGTCAACTTGACACCACCTTAAGGAAAATACAATAATAACAATATTGGTTACATAATACTTGGATTACTGTTATAGTGAATAATAAATGCTCTTTTTGAGGCCAATACGAGATTTTTTTATAATAAAAATGGAAAAGACTAAAATCCAGTGTTCCACACAACCTAATTAAAACATCATACGATGACAGGTCTCTGTAAAATTCAAGAAATTGCATCTAATTCATAAAAGTGGAATCAAATGATATACAGACCGCCTCGAGGTCTGAATTCAGCCGAGGGCCATAAGTTAAGCTGGTTACCAATCATATACCAATCTCAGGCTTGTTCAAAATAGATCCCAATGACAAATTTCCATATGAAATAGTAAAGAAAATGTTATGCATCCATGTAACGATTTATCTTTTTTAAGTTAATTCAACCATAAGTAAGACTAGCAAAGGCATGAGAAAGAAGAAATTACATTTATAAATATCTCATTTAAATGGTGCATATCTACTGGTCTTTCCAAGCAATAATCAATTCTCCAGAAGGACAAACAAATATTTAAAGAGCATACCAAGAGATTTCTCATCAATGTTTTCCTGAAGACTTTTGATGGTGCGACGAATTTTTTTCTGATTTTCATTTTCCTCTTGGGCTTTGTCACCATGATCCTCACTCTGTCCAAAAGAATAAATATATAACACTTTATCAAAAGATCAAAATGCATTATACATTCAGCATATACAATGCTCTGTGAGATTTACTAGATCTGCCAACCCACAAATATCAATAAAATAGGGGAAAAAAGAGGTTTTTAAAACCAGGATTTTGATTTTTTTTAAACTGGATTCACCCCCATGACATTAAGAACTGTGAGTCTTTATAATGATGTCCAATATAAATATACCATAAACAAAAGTAAACATACTATCAATGATATAAATATATATACATCAATAAAATCTTCCGAGAAAAAAAAATCGAGTAAAAATGGGGAATTCATGAATCATTGCAAACTGAATTTGATCATGGTCATACCCTGGTAAGTTTATGTAAGTAACTCCTGGAACAGAGTAACATAACCAAATTCAAGGGGAGAGGGGGAGAAATTACTCAACTTTTGCACTGCTAAATTGACAGGCTTGTGACCAAATGTAAATTGCTTTACAGATCATTTTCTTTGTTTTTTTCCTCTTTTTTTTTATGGCATGAAAAAGCTTGAAAAATACTCACATTAACAGATCCAAAGAAATCTGAAATGAAAGAAAAATAAGTAGAATACAGAATGTTGAAAGTGGTAGTAAACGAGTAGCTGTACTACCAGTTATGATCTAAATATATTTATTTTAAAGAATCAAAGTTAAATGAAATTTGACTTACATATTTTTAGAAGTCCTTATTCAGCGCGATTGGCTAAAACACTAGCCTATTGAAAACAAACAACCGCTAGATCTAGCAGACATAACCACCATATCACTAGAGCTCAGAAACTAGCAAAGAACAAAAGTCTGAAGAGATATCTTGAATTCATTTTTTTAATGTCTTTTCAAAACGTTTCATGTTAAATACACAGTTCTTCATTTGAAGTTGTTATATTCAATTTTGTTTAACATTATTTACAGACTTATGAGAGATTTAACAATGTGAAGCTTTTTCATATCATATTTCTCCCAATATTCATTAAATAATTTTTTCAAAGATGAATAAAAAAGATAAAATTTCCTTTATTCTTCCTCAAGCAATTTTTCTCTTCAGGGTTTATCGAGGGAAAAGACTGAAATAACCCAGACATCAGTTACAGTTCAACTACTAACTCTTGGGGGGAAAAAAAGATGAAGTCAGCGGAACTGAAAGCCAGTTCTCCAAAGTCAGAGTTAAAGATCTTAAAAAGTGTGTATGAAACAGTGCCAGACAAAGCAGAGAGAAAAAAAACGGTAATCAGAAGGTCTGAGGTTCGATCCCAAGTCACAGCAGGCTGATATTTTGGGATATTTTTCTTCTTGTATTTTTGACTCCGCTTTGTCTGGCATTGTTCCATACACAGTTTTTCAGAGTTTTATCTTACATCAGTGCCTGCTCCCTAATCTGCCCTGGTGGAAATGCAATGCTTTATCATCTGCTCAACCATCTCACCCTTGATGATCCGTTTTCCCAAAAGAGCAGTAACTGTCATGTGACTCAATTGTTTTCCTCTATGTGAAAATGGCATGATACTTTGTAAGAATAAACAGAGTCCCCTCACCCCGCTGCCCCAGTTCCCTTTCTTAAAGGGTATAGAGGAATAACTGGCTCTATGGTTTCTTTCTTCTTCTTCTTCTTTTTTTTTTCTTCACTCAATAGGATATTCAGATTTTACCATTTTCACCATCACCAATTACATATCTGTAACTGCTTAAAAAAAATTGTAATCAGTGTCATCATTTACAGGTTAAAGTTCAAGCAAATCAAATTCCTACCTTTGAAATCTCGGCCCCCTCTAGCTCCACTTCCTGTAGCAGATCCAGGGAAAAACACAGATCCATCCGTGGAGGAGGTTGTGCCAGCAGTTGATGTACTGTTGGATTTTCTCGAGGATGACATGGTCAGCTTTTCCTTGGAACCTTGATGTTTGAGAGGTGGGTGAACTACATTCAATCTCAAATCCTCTGGCTTTTTCTCTATGAAATGCTTTGAATGCGCATTATTTCCAACAGTGACTTGTGAATGTACTTCTTTATTCTCTCCAGGTGCAAATAACTCTGAACTATTCATTTCCCCTGAACTGGAGTGGTTGAAAATGGACAAGTGTGGGATTTGATCACTGTTACTGTTTCTAGAATAGCTTGTTGTGGTCGGATTGTAAACTTCCAATGTCTCAGGGAGATTATTGTCCAAAATATTGGCACTGGTGTTATCGGTGAGAAAAATCCTGGTAGAATCGTCCCACCCTTGCAATAGCATGTTGAAATCAGGAAGATTAACTTGGCTATTTTGAACACTCTCCCCTGTGTCTATAAGCTGTAAAGAAGAATTTGTCCACTGATTCGGTAGTATTTCTGGCGAATCTATTTTTTCCCTAAACCTATTTTCAACTGATACTACATTAACTGATAAGAAATCACCACCAGTTGCTTCTCCTAGTTTATCATCATCTCCCATATCCTCCCCATTTTCTACTTCATGATAGTCAGTATTCATCCTCAGTGGTATAATGCTATTTTCCAGCTGTGGTTTAAGAGCGAGGCCTGAACTTAATCTATTCCCAGCACTTTGCGGTAAACTAATTTCATAGAGGGATACTTCCTCCTCTTCACGGTTTTTCTGTATGCCTCCAGCAGTGGGAACTTCTTTGATATCCTTTGTAGCCCTGGATGTGACGCAAATGTTGGATTGAAATCCTGATGCCAAAGCAGAAAAATATGTTTCCTTTTCCTGGTTAATAATGTCGAATGCCTCGTGCTGGAGAAGCTTGTGTGCATCTGGTCTTGTCACTGGGTCCTTGATGAATCCTTGAGCAATGAGATCTTTAACAATAGCCCTGATGTTGTCAGGCACATCATCCAGTGGTGGAGGCTTCATGTAAATTGTAAAATTCAAATAGTCCACTTTCTTGAGATACTTGTGCCAAGGTTGTTGTCCACTCAGCATGTGTACCAACACACACACACATGCCCACACATCAGCAGGAAAACCATGACCCATGGAGGCAGCTTTTTCAGGACTGAAATGAGTTGGTGTGCCAGCTGGTGGTTTGTTTTCAAATTCCACTGCTTTTTGAAGACGGAGGCAAAGACCGAAATCTGTGAGGACAATTTCAAATGATTTTGCTCTCAATAAAAGGTTGTCTGCTTTGATGTCCTCGTGCAGTAAGTTTTTAGACTGCAAATACAACAATATATTGAGCAATTGTTGGAAATATCTGAGAGCTAACCAATGACTCAAACGCTTTCCTTGGCTCTTGTATTCATCAATGCAATGTCCGAGATCTCCACCTGGAAGTTACAATAAAAAAAAATAATTTTAATATATTTAATTAAAAGCTGTAACTCGAATGATTTTTTAATACTTTTTGAAGACATCCTATTCATGCTCCTGCTCTCTTAACATTTAACAGACATTTAAAATTGCTTGGTACCCTTTTTATAAGATATTCGTCTATATAAAATTACTTTCTCCTAAATCTAATAGAATGAATATATTAATTCCCTGACACTACATACCATCAATGTACTCTGAAAACAAATAAATTATATCCGAGTGCCGAATCGCTCCATATAAGGTGACAACATTTGAATGGTTCAAGTCTGACCAAAGACAAAGCTCTTCTTTGGTGTAATCAACCAGGCTGATCTAAATTAGAAAATCAAATATAATATATAGGATTACTTTGATTAAACTACCAACTGGTATTGAATTATTGAACAACAATAAGGCTCAAAAAACAGAATTAGAGTATTATTAAACTATTAGAGATCCACCAATCATTTCACACTTGTCTCATGTCAGTGCTAATAAGATTCTGTACAGTAAAACTCAAGTCAAATTGTCATGCTTTATTTAAGACAATAAATAAAGTTTCTTAAACCGCAAAATTCCAAAATTTAGTATTTTTGTTTTGTCTTTTAGGCTTTATGATGCTTGCAACATTTTTGACATTTCAGCGCCAGCAAAAATGAAGAAGAAGAGTTAGACAAAAAAAATTGTTCATATATTTATATTAAAATCACCCGAGGAATATAAGACAAAGGAGATGGGTTCGAATCAGGATTATACATAGGTTCCAAGAGCAAACTGCTATCAATGTGCTTAAGTTTGGGATCACCAAAAGTCCCTTCCATATATAAGCGCAGGATCCCAGTTAGAGGAATGCACTCATATGCTTACAAATTATTATATTCAGAACAAAAATAAAAGTAGAAAGCAGAGAGATGATTTACAAAGGAAGAAAATAAAATTCCAAAACAATATCAAACATTTGACTGTCTCACTCTATGCTAAGGACTGTGGCCATAGACAAAAAAATAAAACCCAAGTAATCTCATTTCAAAACAAGAATAGATGGTGAGCAACCTGGGAAAGGAAAATAGATATCGGGGAATAGAGGACAGCCCCCACCCACAAACTGTATTTCTATCAATTTTATTTTAAATTCACAATGACATAATACAATTCAGAAAACCAAGTGACGTCAGATGAATTATACTTTATTATTCATTCCACCTTATACTGAATCTAGACAACTCACCTTCTTCACACAGAATTTAAAATTAGTCTTCATGTCCATAGCCAGGTAGCATCGTCCAGTCATCCCACTCCCCAAGGCTGTCAATTTGTGCCACTGATAGTCAAGCTGGTAGCGTGTGCCCAGGATTTGGAACTTGTTCTGTGTTATATGCAGGAAAGGATGAAACATGAAATTCTATCACAGTTTTGGAAAAATACATAATGATTAACAAGGACAATTTGCATTCAAATCTCTTTTTCAGCTAAACATTAGCACTAAAAAACAGTGATACAATTCTTGAAAATGTCATAAGGTCCATCCGTTTAAGCAGCATAGCATTAGCATTAGTAATATTTCATTCAAATATAGTCTCAAACACATAGCGAGCATTCTGATGGATAGTTAATTCTCTCAGATCTGGAAGAAAGTACTTTGCGATATCATAGCAACATATCCAAAGGGATCAATCATTTGTTGTTGTAGAGTCCATGCTATAAAAACAAAAATAACAAGCAGAGGCCTTTTCATGACACACACAAAAATGGAGTTACCTTGTACTTTTCCAAAATAACACCTTCTTCTGCCCGTTGATATGGACGTTTGCGAGTTGTATTGTATTCCTCTTTCTTCTGGTCCCAAAAGTCTGAAACTAGACGTAACTGAGCTACATTGCTGTAGACAACTTCACCAACACCTTTCACTCCTTTGGCTTCACTGACCAAGGAATTAAACTGCATCTGATCATTGATCCGACCACCTTGAGGCAGACTATAGATGTTTTCCCTTTCTGTATAGTTAGCCATTGCTCCCTCTGACTGAATACAAAAATGGATTATCTATTTCACTTGAAATACATTCATTGGAGTCTTTTCTTTTTTTTTTTAAAACTAAATTTTAAACATGAATGACAATCAGTTTTTAGTATAATTTAGATGATTACTTCTTTACATGTGAGATTTTTTATTTTTTTTAAGTGAGCTTTTCAATAAAATTTTTTATTAAATGTGCACAAAGTGCTTTACAATGTTGTTAGGCTGTTACCAGCCAGTTACTCATTCTCTTTCCTAATGCGGTGAGAAAATGTGAGTAAAGAGCATTTTGCAAGGACTCAACTTTGTGTCACCACTTGACTCAAACCTTTCACCTGTAGATTCAAAAGCAAGTATTACACCACTAGACTAGAATGCTGCACTGATTTTATTTGAATATGAGAACAACGTGAACCAAAATATAACACCAATTATTCAATTAGTACTCTTCTTTTTTTTTTCTAAGATGATTTAAATGATAAATTTGACCTTTCAACCCTATACTAACCTTGGGTCCAAATTTTCTTCTCAGGATGGCCTCAGCAGAATCATCGCTTGTTTTCTTTTCACCTGAAAATGTTTGGTTTTTGTTTTGTTTATTATTTAATGGAAAAAAAAAGAAAGAAATAAAATGTTTAATTTAAAAAGTCCCTATTTGAATGGTGTGGATGCTAAGGTCCACACACCCAGACAAAAAAAAAAAACAAAAAAAAAACCATCGGGTTGTATTTTTTTTTTTTCATTTTGGCCAGCTAACGTTTACGTAACATACCTATAAATTATTATAACACCAAAATTGTTAAAAAGTTATAAAACTGAGACTTCAAAAAAGTGTCAGGTTAGAGACCTTTTAACAAGTTGAGGGTCATCATTATCAATTGATAAGTGAGTAGCAAAAATGAAAAAAGGTGTTTTGTCGATAGACAACTGACCTGTACACTTTATTCAACAAATTCAAACTTTAAAAAAAAATAATCTGTTTTTATCATAGTTGAGCTAATTTGACGAAAATTTAAGCCTTAGGGCCTGTGATGCCAAAGACTGCGAGCTTTGGTGACTTGTAACAGAAAAAGGCAGTGGACAATAATTTAATATGCTTTGGACAAGGATGTTGGTCTTTTTACCAAATAACTTTATGCCATATCTAATTAAATCCAGCAGCCAATGTTGGGTTTAAATTAGTGCCTGATAATTTTTTGTTTACTTATTGCAGGTTCAAACCTCGGTTGATCACAAATCATTCTGACCCTCTTTAGAAGGCCTTACAGACTGATCTCCCACTATGTCTTTGTTTCAAGAAAATGATAGCATCATCAATATAAGGTTTAGGAATTCAAGCCATTATTACGAGTATATCAATCTCAAAATTAAAATGGTCTATTATAGATTGTATTGAAGTGGTGAGCTACAAATTTTGAAAGACTTCCACAAGTAAGTAACCTGTAAAAAAAAACCCAACAAACCTTCAAAACCATAGGGAAAAATATCTTGAATTGGCAAAATAAGGCCTCTAATATGTCTATATGACACAAAATACGATTGTTTTTGAGGGTTTTCTTTTAACAATCTCTATAAACAGTTACAAAATTCCTCAACTATACTACTTACCTTCTTTGTCTTTCTCTTCATTACCCTCCTCCTCCCCCTCCTCCTCATGTTCTGTGATTGGTGGTGGTATCATGTTGCGTCTACTAGTGCTCGGTTTCCTACTCAATTTAGTGTGACTGCCTGATGACCTTAAAATGTTCTGACCTGGTCCTGTCGATGGTTTGGCATCATTACCAGCAACTGCAATGGACTGTTCTAATTTTGGTCCAATATCTGACTTCTCTATTTCTTTCTCCGGAAACTGTTCTTCCGGAGGTTGTTCATCGTCAATGTCTTTGACAGAGGTTTCCAAATTAAAAACTTCTTTATTAAAGGGCAAGGTCAGAATCTTGTTACAATATTTTCTAATCTGCAAGATAATTGAAAAACAATGCATTTCATCAGATTTTTAGAAGGAAGGGAATGGTATTGCACGATATCAAGACAAAGGAAAAATAAATCATGGTTTTATAAAGAAGGAAATGGCATCAAACAATTTCTAATCAATTCAAGGCCCATCATTCCATTTAATTATTATTTTTCTTTGGAAAAAAAAAGAAAAAGAAATATAACAAACAAAACCTAAAACAAGAACCAAAAAAAAATCAAGATTATAACAATGCAACACACCATAATTTTGTTGTAAATCTTGTTGGAGTCAAACAACCCTTTGACACACCATCGTGCACTTTGACACAGCTTGAAACACAGATCCATTCGACTACAGGGTGATGCTAGTCTCTTGGTCTCGATGCAAATTCTGGTGTGATGAAGAATTACATTGTAGCCCTGCATACACGGGAGGCAGCTTGAAGAATTTATGTCACAATTGGCAAGATGCTTTAGCAGCAATGCTAAGAAACTGCAATGCTGGCAGTCTTGAACTGTTGCATCACCTTCATATGCCAAAGACATGTTATGGGTGAGGACAGTGAGGCATGGATTCAAAGATAAGAAAATGTCATCTTTTGGCCAGCTGTCTTCCTCTGACTGAAATGGATTTTTTTAAAAGGACGAAAAAATAAAAGATGTAAACATAATATTAAGATTAAAGAGCAACGCTCCACCTAAACACTTAATTGGCTTACATAGCTAAATGGTCACAATGACAATGAAAAATAAAATGATTAAATAAATAAATGATTAAATAAATAAATAAATCAATCAATCAATCAATCAATTAAATTAATGAATAAAAGAGAAAATAAATTAATAACATGAGCTTTACATGGTAGTGAGCATGCTTTATACGGGGCCCCAACAACACTGAAAATTTCCCACCTCATTATGGTGTAGAAATGTGTGAAAAGAGCCTTTTCCAAGGCTACAACTTTGCATCGACGACAGTGGGGCTCAAACCTTTGACCTTTAAGTAAGTGTCATGTTCTTTTGGTGAAAATGATTTGGTCTGTAGCTATCACCACATTTTTTTTTAAATGAACGAAATTTTGATTTCAAAGAAATTCAGTCTTATGCCTAAAGAATTAGTATAATATCATTGTTAAAGTATAAACATAGGGTATGCATTATCAAAAAGTCAAAAGTGCAGATTCATAAGAAATGTTTATCCAGTTTGATAAAAAATTTAACAACTTTGCAAGCAGGGTTATTTTTAAAGGGACTGCTTGCCAGATTTCTCCATAATTGGTAATTTTTTAAAACAAGTTTTTAAAAATTATTTGAAATTATAATTAATAAATGTATCCCATCTCCTTTTTTTAAAAATTAATTTTCCAAAATAAAACAATATTGAGTAAGATTGTGTCAAAATATTTTCTTGCTAAATTTTCTTTGGGCTAGGGATGCCACCTGGCAAATTTTTAAAAGCCTGAAAAACTGTGTGAACGTACCCTTTATTATGTTGAGTACGGCTTCAAAGTATCAAAAGGAATACTTTAACAGTATAGCATAGTAAGTACTTGTTATTGTATTTGAGTGTAAATAATACACAAAAAATAAAGGTGAACAGATTTTAAACTATCTAAGTTGACAAAAGAAAGAGCTGAATTTATTTTTTGAGTTCCGGCTTGTGTCAGGCCATCACAACCAGAGAAGCCAGAGGATCCGATCAATTGACAAAAAGCCTAAGGCTAAAGCAGGAAAAGCAGCATCCCTGTTATACATATTACAAGTTTGATACATTACCCAATTTTCTTAATATCAATTTTTTTTTTTTTAATGGATTCTCACTCACAATGTACATGGTCAAACATGTTCCTTCAAAATTTTAGTGCCATTTGCTCCCATAAATAACTTGAAAAGTATCGAGGCATTTTTGATATGAAGATTATAATAAAAATATTTCTAATATTCTAAATCTATGATATGCCTTTTAAAAAAAACAAAAAACAATTTTTTAAAACATATCACTCAGGTCCATGACTAAAATCTGTATTTCCTTAAAACGTGCCCATATATCAATAGATAACTCTTTTTCTTTATTATTGTTATGTTTTATAGATAACATGAATACCAATACCTAACCAATATCTCTAATGGTTTCTGAGATATAAACATCACATGACAAAATCCGGGATTTTTGACAATGGATCTTTTCAAAGGGCCATAATTTTTTATCTTTTTTAATTTGAAAACAATCTGTTTCTCTCTTTAACTTAAAAAGTATTTTAAGCCCTATCCTCAAAACAATAGTAATGTTGATGAAAACTTCTACAATTGTGAACAAATAAAAAAAGTTGAGAAAGTATTATTGAATGCAAGAAAACATTCACTTTTAAATTTCAATCCATTAAATTAACCATCAACCTATCAAGAAGTTTTAAACCTGAGACTTCAATGAATCTTTAAAGAGAATCTCAATTGAGCAATATCTATTGAAAACGTTTTCTAGATAAAATGTTTTAAAAAATGAGTTTGATCAAAGAATAGCAGTTTACTTACAGCAGCCCCAAGGATGTAACAAAGAGTATCCAGGGATATACAGGAATGGTCCAAAACTGCTTCCTCCATGTCGGTTTGCTGGGGTAATTCTTCAAGCAACGAATGAATACTGTACTGCTCCTCCATTTGCCAACTAAAGGCTCCTTTGAACTCTGAAGACTGCTGTGGGAGTTTAGAATCCTCGCTCAATAAAGGAGTCAGATCTTTGTCCATAGCTTTATCATGGACAGCAGCCGTTGCTGGTAATAAATTGCCCGCAGCCCCAACTTCTTTTTTGTCTCCGTCTTTCTTGTTGTCCTCATCACTCTCATCATCCTCCTCCTCATCCTCATCTGTAGGCCGATCTCCACTCCCTTTCTTTTCTCCATCATCCTCGTCCTCATTTCCCCCACCACAAGCACCACTGCTACCTCCATCACCGTCTAGGGAATTTCTCCCATTGTTTGAATCACTGCCACCTCCACCACTTTTACCACTTTTTCCACTCTTTTGCCTTTTTGAACGGTGACGCCGTCCTCGAGATTTGCCCTGAAATGTTTTTCAAATAGGTCAGTGACTTGAAATGTGGAAAGTAAATTATGACATTTTCAACAATTCTGAGCCCCAAACATACGAATTTGAGATTAATCTGGACCAAAGAAAAAGAAAAGGATAAATGATATCAGGTATAAGCTCCTAAAACTATTTTGAAAAGATCAAATTTTAGTCAAACCAGAAAATTGGGAACTTTTGTTGAAGAGGGAAAAGTTATTAGGAAAATGATATTTGTTGGTAATTTTTGTTTAGTTCTTTGGATTGTTACATCTAATTGTGGTCAACAGTCTCCCGTGGATTTGATATTTCAAAGAAAGACAGTACAAAATTATAAACAAACAAACAAACAAACAAAAAGATGCACGTCCATAAGGGGTGTCGCCATGGTCTCATTATACTCATCACGTCTCATATTACTTTATTTATTGGGCTCCATGAAAAAATAAACAATTTTATCTATTACATGTTACCTGATAGGCTCTCTAGCAATATTTGTGATTCCTTATAGCCATGTCTCATTCACACTTGTGTCATGTAGGGCAATATGAGTAAAGTGTCAAACCCAAAGTCGAGCTGGAGCCAGGTCCTTGTGATCATTAAGGCCCATCTGCTAACTGAACACACTCAACATTTCTTGACATTGTTACAAGGCAAGGTGATGTGCAGCTTAGTAATCATTGTCCTCAAATTAAGCAAAAATAGATCTGTATATTTAAGTTTATCATTTTACGTTTTTTTTTTACTTTTCATTTTAAGCTAGACAATTGGGATAAATCTGGGTTAAAGTGATGTTTCAAGGAATATCTCTTTTACCATAAGTCTGTAGTCATAATAAAGTAGTCGTTACTTTAAGAGCTGTAAGGTCCATGGAACCAAAGTTTGTCCCAATTTTCATAGTGCTACAATGCAGAGTTACAATTGCCTGCTACCTTTTGGATCAGATGTTATTACATTGCAAACTATTTTCCACCAGATCTGATATGCCTCAGCAACCAAATCACTTCTGGGTGGACAAATGGAACTATATGCAAATTGCCTTTGCTAAGGACATAGTGTTAAATTTCCTTATTGTCAGCTCAAACACTCAGACCTAAGGAAAATTATTTTTATGGTATATTTTAAGGGGAGACTGAACTATCCCAGGTCATCAGCCCCTATGGCATCCAAAGCGAGCTAGGGTGAACTGACTAGCTAAAGGCCTCACAGCACGGCAGTTGTGAGATTCAAACTCAGTACCTATCATATGAAATGAAGGCTGTTCCGCTGTCATGTAACCCTAAAGGTCGTGTTCTGGAGTCAAAACTGTACTGCTATGCTATAGCGAAACACTCCTTGGTTATAGCTTGATAAATGATAACAGTAGAAATGATGAATTGAAAGTGTAATATATTAGAAAAGATAACTCATCTGGATTATCATGTTACAATTTATAATGAGTTATCTTGTCACTTCAATACTGATCACAGACTTGATAACAATAAAGCACTTCCGTTTTAGTAATTCACCCAGATTTTTTGTCCTGGCTGAAGTCTGCCAGTAATAATAAATACAATCCATAACAGACAGAAATTCAGTCTTGTCGTTAAAGGATGAAATTATATACAGGGGTTTAGTGTTGCTTGAACAGCATAGTTTATACACCAGCCTATTTATTGAGTTATGTCCAAGAGATTTGTTTTTAAGGGTTTTACAGTGTTTGAGAAACATTAAGGTCAAATCAACACCAGTTTTAAGGAAGAAAGGTGGATAATTTTTAAAATTCATGATTAGCAATTGAAAGCGCAGGAGACAAATTAGGATAATGGGGAATGGTTAAATTAGGGAATAGATGTCTAGATGCTAAGAGCACATTATCAAATTAGTTTGAGATACCCTATAGTTCCATCCAGACACAAGCACAGGATCCCACTAAGACGAATAAACTCAAATGCTTACGAGTCATTATATATTCTTAAAAAAAATTAACAGGACATAACAGAAATTAAGAAAGAAAAATAACATCTCCCAAAACTATAACGAGGGGGTGAAGTGGCCAAGTGGTTAAGGCATTGCATTGTGATCCGAAAGGTCCATGGTTCGAGCCCCGCTTCAAACACTTTCATTTTTTTACCTTAGGCAAGATGATTAACCCCCAATTTGCTTACTTGTACAACATTGGTGATTCCTATTGACATCAAACATCCTGATTAATGGATTATCTATTTGCCTTCATGACA
>NC_088361.1:33960577-34060577 GCF_034508935.2 Berghia stephanieae
GGCTATTAACAAGTAGGAATCCTCAAACACTGAGCAACCAATGTCAGAAGGTAGAAAATCCAAGAGCAGAAAAAGTTAACAAACCTGATTCTCCAAGGCTGTTGTGTCCTGGTTTCCTTGGACCAAATTTGTTGAGTTCTTGAGATTTGCCATCAACTGATTGGCTCATCAAGTGACGACTGTCTCTAGACATTGTTGACTTTTTGATGACCTCTTTATCCTGGATGTTGTGCATCATGTTCACAGCTACTATAACCACCTTCTGTTCAGAACCTTCGTTGAAAGATGATGTCCCAACATCCCCGACTGAGGACATGTTAATATTCCATTCCACTCCATATGTGGCGTCTTGGTGATATGCAGCGCAGAACTTTGTTAAAGATGACAGATGGTTGAAACAGCAATTAACACATTTCATGCCTTCAGATTTCAAGTCTCTATCTGAGGCATGACTGTCACTTTGATGTGAGTGACAAGGGCGATCATCAACAAACTGCCATTTCTCATGACAATCAATAAATCCTGTTTCATGTCCCTCTGACCCATTCAGCATTTCTTCACAGTTAGGATCTGGGTCAAAGGATTTGATGATGCTGACCGATTTCTCTGAAGGCTCAGTGTCCTCTTTCAACACAACATCATCCTCCACAGAATACATATTGTCATTGTCTTGGTTTTCTAACTTGACCCTTCCTATAAGATCTTCCGAAGCAGCACTGATATATTGAGAATCATTAGACAGAAAAACCGAGCTGCACTTCTCTGCTTCGTCAAATTCTTTTAAAACACCATCTGATGCATCGTCATTGTTCTGGACCTCGTACATCTCACAGGTATCTTCATCAGCTTTCTCACAGGTCTCATCATCCTCGTTCTTTTCCTTGTCACGTTTCTCTTCAGTCAATTCAAATGGCTCACCTAGAAACTCTTTTCGGTATGTTTGGTGGAAATCCATGTTCCTCTGACACATCGATTTGATCTGATCCTCAATCGACTGATCACTCCAATTCGCCGTCAAGGTTAATTTTTGTTTTATTAGGGCACTGTTTTTTGCAATCAGATGATTACGCTCATCTCGACTACTCAACTCGTCCGTTCCATTGAAAATTACTTGGAACAGCCACTTTTTGGATAGCTGAGTATCACAACTTTCAGAACTGAAATCAGATAAAAAAGTTGATTATAATAAGGTACAGTAATTTTTTTAAAGAAAGAAAAATGAACGTGCTTCTTTTATTCCAGCAGGTCATATACAGAACTTTATTCTCATTTCACACAGTACGGTTTACCTATAAAGCATCCTTCGTACAAACACTCTCACAATTTCTGTCCATAGCAGCCAGTAAGTACGTAGCCAGGTACTCATTAACACTTAACTCAAGTCAGGTAATGTGTATAAGTAGCATTAGCAATGCCAATATTATAATTTCATTTTGTTTTTTTTTTTTGCGATTGCCAGCCATCCAGCTACTGACCAAACTTAACATTGCTTGTCTTTTGTGAGAAAAGACAAGACACCATTCCACTGAGTCAAAACCCCAAAAAGCATCAAGATGTCTTGTCTCGGTATACAATATGTTAATGACTAACAACTAACATATAAGATATATTGCAAACAACAAATTCAACTGAGCCTGGACCTTTTGATTGTGAATAAAGTTCTCAATCAAAAGACAAGAAGTAAATCGATGAAAGGTGATACTTATTTATTTATTTATTTTTGCCTTGATAATTATGCACCATCAACAAAATAAGACATTATTCATCTTATTCTTTTAAGCTTTAGATTTAAATTTCAGAAAAGTGCACAGCTGTCGAAAGATACACCAAATTCAAATAAAAACGTATTTAACCCGATTCCTGGTTCTTCCAGCGAATCGTCAATTTCTAGCAGGACGAATTGGAAGAAATATACAGCAATCCCACTATTTCCAATAATTTTATAAAATCAATGTGGCATTGATGATGAAAATGACTATGACGTTGATGATGATGATGATGATTATAATGATGACGTTGATGATGGTGATGATGATGATGATGATGGTGATGATGATGAGGATGATGATGATGATAGTGATAATAATATACCTGATTTTATTATCCTGCTCATTACTTAACTCCGCCTTAAAGATACTATGGATGTCTTTCCACCCCCTGATTTTTCCTTCAGTCATCCTCTTGTGACAAAGTCAGATTCTGCAAAGATGATAAAATAAGGCTTCTGTGAGATTAAATAAAAACAAAAACCCCGAGTCCGCATCATCGCTATGACAGCTCCATTGGTGAAAATGGCAAGACGTCTAGGTCTATTTTACATTACACTTACTCCCCCCCCCCCCCCCCCTCCAATAAAAAAACACACAACACGCACATATTCACATATATACTCACACACAAATAGATAAACATAAACACACACACACACACACACACACACACATTAAACGCCTTATAGAAGTGGATTATCTCCAATTTAATCGACAATAAAATTTTTTAAAAATAAAAATAAAAACAGTATACCACCAAGGTGTCAGCGTACCTGAACACACCTGTTGCACAGAATTTTTAAAAAGAAGAACACATTCTGCTTCACTCAGCACGATTTTAATATCCAGCGGACCATGTCGACCCGAGGTGCCATTCCATGCCTAGATCGTCAGTTAGGCATTTTACAATTTCTTTTAATGAATGTCGAGTTTATTCTTTATCATTTTCATTTATCCAATTGTTAAATTTGTATTTACACTGTTTGTTTGTTTGTATATTTTTTTGTTTTTTTTTTGGTGGGTTTTTTTGGGGTTTTTTTTTTAGTTTTTTGTATGTTTAGTTTTTTTTTTTTTTTTGGGGGGGGGGGGGGGTATTTTAAAACTAGAAGTTGCACAAATTTAGTCAATGTCATTAGCGGCTAATTTACGATTGATTGGAAAATTACGTGTGTTATAACTTATCCAAGGACAAAATCACCAAACCTACGTTGAGATCAGAACTTTAAAAAAAAAACTAGTAAATTGATAAAAATTAAAACATAAGTTCTGGTCTTTAACCATGCTCACCCTCAACTGACTTTTTCCAACTTTCAAGGCGTCATTAAAAACGGTCCCAGACATGTTAGATCGAAGGACGTAACTTGTTCTTCCTCCTCTTACCATCATCATCATCATCATCATCATCATCATCATCATCATCATCATCATATTATCAAGATAAAATAATAATATTGCTATCATCTCTAGAACAGTACATTTTTGGAAACCATTACCTTATCACCTTATCCAATCCAAATCGTACGAATAAGATCCCTTAGATCGATGGACACTTCTTCTTTCTCCTCTTATCACCATCATCATCATCATCGTTATCGTCATCATCTTCATCATCATCGTCATCATCATAATATTATCAAGATAAAATAATACTGCTATCATCTCTAGACCAGTACCTACATTTTTGGAAACCATTGCCCTTTCTCCAATCCAAATCCTACGAATAAGATAAACCCGTGAGGTACTTTAAACTCCCTGCCCTTGTGATAAAACGGGTTGAAGGAGGTATTTCCTATCATGACTGACTGACTGACTGACTGACTGACTCTCTCTCTCTCTCTCTCTCTCTCTCTCTCTCTCTCTCTCTCTCTCTCTCTCTCTCTCTCTCTCTCTCTCTCTCTCTCTCTATTTTTGTTTGTTTGTTTGTTGCTTTAGGTCTCTTCCAACACAATTGAGGTTATATGAGAGACCGCTGAAACAAAAAAACAAGCAATCTAACAAAAATAGTACAAATGTAAATCAAAATCATAACCTAAAGATATCATAAGCTAAATTATAAATAACCAAGAACAAACAGGCAGAAGATTTACAGAAAAAAAAAATATCCCCTGTCAAAAATACAATCACAAACCAAAGAAGCAGGATAGGCTAGTAAAGAGAAGAAGAAACGACATCACTATCGGATCGTACACCCATGCGAACATCATAGGTATATGATTCAAGGGTGATGCTCCCATCCAACCACCCGCTCTCTCTCTCTATAATAAAATAATATAATATATATATATAAAACTATCCATCTCTCAATATGCCTTTTATCATATTTAATTTAACACTTCAAATGCCAATGCATTTAGATAACACTCAACCTAAATCAGCCATGAACTTGTCAAAAGATCTTAAAGCCGAGACTTCAATGATCCAAGAAATGTGTGTGGTGTGTGTGTGTGTGTGTGTGTGTGTGTGTGTGTGTGTGTGTTCTCAGGTTTCAACTTTGACAAGTTGAGAGTGATCTTGTTATATGGAAATTTGATTGTTTTTTTTTTTTCAATGAAGAAGTCTGCCAAAATGAAAAAAGTGATAGATATGTGTCGATGTACTTGAAAAATAAAAAATAAAAACAGAAACACCGTGTTAAATACAGCGGCCGGGTGTGTAACTGTGCTAAGGCCTGACACGACGTGCACATATTTGCAAGTCTGATAACCGAACGTAATTATGGGCCTGATTTAACACTGTTGTCATCGACAATATTTTGCGTTGGTTTGAGAGTAGTTCCATTACAACGATGGGCCTATAACAATTTGAGTTATCAGACCTGGATAAGTGCACGTCGACCTGAAACATTTCAATCAATCGTGCAACATACTGACATCTACTCTCTAACCAAAACACTTCACTTATTTTTTGGGACAACTTTATGTGTGCTGTTTTTGTTACCTAAAATTCGTCGTCGTCATCGTCATTATTACTATTATTATTATTATTATTATTATTATTATTATTATTATTATTATTATTATTATTATCGTCGTCGTCATCGTCATCGATATCATCATCATCATCATTATTATTATTATTATTATTATTATTATTATTATTATTATTATTATTATTATTATTATTATTATTATTATTAATAATAATAATAATAATTTAATTAAATTGAGCATTTATATAGCGCAATATCCACTTAACGTGCTCAATGCGCTTTACAAGGGGTCCCTGGTCAACAGCAACATTTAACATGTAGGACGAGACATGACGCCTGTTAGGCGATATTACAATTTTTCGGACAAAGACAACGCTGTTAACGGCCAGGTACTCATTTTACACCTGAGTACGGTGAGAGAATGTGAGTAAAGAGTCTTTTCCAAGGACTCAACTATGCGCCGAGCGAGGCTCGAACCCAGGACCTTCCGATCCGAAAGCGAGTGTCATACCACTAGACCACATAGCCACACTCTTCTTATTATCATAATTATCATCATCATCATCATCATCATCATCATCATCATCACGTATGATTAATGTTATTTTTGTTAATATGACTAGATTATTATTATTATCATATTATCATCATCATCATTATTAATATTATTATATATTATTATCAATATTATTATTATATTGTTGTTATTATTATTATTATCATCATCATTATTATTATTATTATTACAATTATTATTGTGCGGCTATGTGGTTTAGTGGTATGACACTTGCCTTCGGATCGGAAGGTCGTGGATTCGGGTTCCGAGCAGTGCATGGTTGAGTCCTTGTAAAAGGCGCTTTACTCACATTCACCATACTCAGGTGTAAAATGAGTAATTGGCATTAACAATGTTGTCTTTTGAAAAAAAATAATGTAATATCGCCTTGCAAGGCGTCATGTCTCGTCCAGCTGTTGGTTAGGACCCTCTTGTAAAGCGCTTTGAGAACGTCTTTGTCGACAATGCTTTATATAAAAGCTAAAGTTTGTTTTGGTTTGGGTTTTTTTTTTCATCAAAACGTTAACAAAAACAAACTAATACAAAAGAAATCTTACTCATTCGATGAAGAATATTTTCACACATAATCCTTGACAAGCTTAGCTTCAACTAATACAAATAAATGGTCAATGAAACAAGAAAATAAGAAAGAAAGAAAAAACCCGTCGAAAACAATCATCGATGGTTTATATGGACACACGATAAACTCATGAATTCCAACAGCAACTGTAAATGAACTAATATTATAGTCGGACAAATTCCAGTCTCGCGACAAACTGCAACGAGTCAACAAATGATCTAAATTCACAGACCACGATGTCGAAGGCTGTGCAGTGTGAAAACGCAGACGCACAGTGGCTAACAGCAGAGAGTCACGAAATTAACAATAATATGTATTATTATGCGAAAGAGAGAGATAGAGAACAACTGACATCGCCGACCTGATTGTCTGGAGTGGAATCAATCGCAATGGAGAGGCCGGCCGACTGTCAAAAAAAAAAGGACTTGGATCAAGGCCAACTCCTATAGAGCAGTATAGATAGTATGCAGATGACGTCACTCAGGCCTTTGTTATTGTTTTTGCCATCCGCGTTTGTGAGTTGTTCTCACTAAACTGTATTAACCAGACTATAAAAGTTCATGGTTACACAGAGTTTGTGTGTTGGTCCGTTATACTTCCGGACGGCAATGTTGTGAACTCCTTGGCCAACCGCATTCTATCTATAATTAGGTGCCCCAAACGTAAACAAAGGTCTAGAAGCACATGGCAAACCACATGTTCCTGTCTTGACAGCTCAAGTTCCAGTGTAAATTATAGAAAAAAATAACCTTTAAAATTTGGCTGTTAGGTGGCAAAAGAAACACATATTCATAAATACTCGATCATGCATCAAATAATGTCTAGATATGGATATTTTATGGAACAAAAGGTAAAATTTATCAAAAGTTACAGTCTATCTATTTTTAGACCAGAGCAAATTATTGCGCTGGTGTGAACAAAACGAGAATTATTCGGAGCCTGATTTTCAGAATAATTTAGTCTTATATTATTATTTCTGCAACTGTTTGTAATTGTAAACATATTTTCAATACTGAAAGTGTATTGCCTACAACTCAAACTACAAAATTGGGAGACCTATATTGTGCGTACATTTTTCCGGTCCCTCACGAAAATCACTAGCAACTTGTTATTGTTTACGTTTGGGGCACCTAATTATACTGCTCTATAGACAACTGTGAATATGGCCTTGCTTGGATATATTGTTGGAGTTGTACGATCCGTCCATGGTTGTACGTCACCTTTCTTAAAACTTAGTGCATTGATTTATCAAGTATTTATAACAACAGTAGCTTCAGCTACCTCACAAAATAAGGATTAAAACAAACAAAACAAAACAAACAAGAAGAAAAGAAAAGAAAACAAATACTTGTGGTGCAGCTGGTAAACATATTGACCCTTTCTTAGCTGACAGGGATTTTGTTTGTTTGTTTTTTTTTTCGCGGACTGGCTAATTTTAATTTATATTCTGACTACCGTAAACATAAGACAAAAGTGCAAAGATTCCAGCTTTATATTTATTTCTTTTTTTTTAAACATTGATATGGTAATAGTACGTATTTCTCTTCTGCAGTCCAAAATCCCTCGGTACTTCCTAACTTGGAACAACCATATCAAACGAAAGAATCTACATTCAATTCGATACTGCCCAGCACTGCGGAATCAGCAGAATCCGAGCTGGCCCGTCTTAAATAATTTTATATGAATTATTATGTGGGTTTTTTTAAAGGTCAAGTGGGCTATTCAGCATTACAAAGTAGATCGGGTGTGTTTTGTTTTATTTTTTTCAAAGGACGCCATTTTCACAAGGTACCTATATAAAACTTCTGTTATAAGAAGATCATTCATTTTTTTTTTTTAATTTAAAAAGCGGTATTATTTTCTAAAAAGTGAAAGTGAACTTATGAGTTTTGACAAATTTATGGGATAATCCATTATTTTTATTTTAGTATTATATTTTTTTTTATTAAAAAAAAATTTTTTTAATCGTTAAAATGTCCACATATTGTAGGGCTCTACAATAGACACCTAGATGGCAGTGATTGGGTAACATAGCGAACTACACAGGTTTTACTATCGATGGAATGTGTCTAAGTAAAATACCCACTGTTCTACCGCTGGATCAATAGATAGTTCGAAGTTGAATCACTCAGGCCTTTGTTATTGTTTTTTGCCATCCGCGTTTATGAGTTGTTCTCACGAAATTGTATAAATCAGACTATAAACGACCCAACAGTTTTGTGTGTTGGCCAGTTATACTTCCGGATGGCAATGTTGTGAACTTCTTAGCCAAGTGCATACTACCTATAGATAGTATGCAGTTGACGTCACTCTGATCTTTGTTATTGTTTTTTGCCATCCGCGTTTATGAGTAATGCTCACTGAACTGTATTAACCTGACTATAAACGTTCATAGATACACACAGTTTTGTGTGTTGGTCCGTTATACTTCCGGGTGGCAATGTTATGAGCTTCTTAGCCAAGCGCATACTATCTATAAAACCAACGCAGAAAACTATGTGTAAATGTAAACATTTACCATATGATCGAGAAAATTGTGTGATAACTAGTCGCCCATCGAGCGGTATAAAAACAATAACAACGACGATCAGAGAGAGGTCTATTTCATTCACGTTATTGTATATAAACAACTAAATTGAATGATCAGGCCTATGTCTGTCTGAGCACGTGTGAAGGTGTGTCACAAATTCCATGTTTTGATTGGTCAAAAATCTTCTGGTTAATTCAAACCGACCTGACAGAACCCAATATCCATTTCACAACGTACGACCTGCAATTTTCACCAACCCGGTCACCCACCAACTGGGTCACCCGCTTCATCATCCACTGACTTTGTGACAACGGTACGCAATACTGATTTTTCATATTGAACATAACACAAAATGAATGACATTTCCTGAAAGAACATTCGATTCTAGGAATTTTGGTACCAAAATTATCAAAATAAGTTGAAAAATAAATTTTTTTTATGAAACTGAAGTTTTGCAATTTGGGACCATTATAACAAAAGTATTTTCAGCAACTTCAGACACTCATAAAATTTTCAAAAAAAAAATGAAACAAACTGAAACTCAATAAACAAGGAGCCACCAAGACATAGTTACAGCTCAATTTTTTTTAATGATGATCAAAGCAAGGGAACTATAAAAAATTACATGTCGAAAATGGTCCGCGGGCACTTTTTGAACTTTTTCAAAAGAGCGCGAAAAGTAAGAAAAAAGAGCAATTTCGACAACGTACAAACAAGTCATCATCCAGAGAACTAACCCCAAACAAGAGATTGTGTGTTAAATCAATAACATACGAACCAACCATGGCTATGTTTCTTCCACATATTTCTGTAAGATAGAAATCTGTGGCTTCTTCCTAATAAGGTAAAAACTTACGAGACCCCATCCCGCCCACACACACAAAAAATAATTCAATGGCTATGAATCTAGGCGGGCTGAGACAGGCCAGCCGAAGAGAAAAACCGCAAGGTGTGTTTAGGGCTCAACGTATAGTGTGTTCACACTTGTGGAGTGTGTAACCGAAATTCCAACAAAGTTGCCATATTGGTTTTTATTAGACAAAGCGAATTAAGTTTGGTTACTGATTCTTTGTCAAAATATGTTTCTTGGTTGAAATTCAGTTTAAGAGACACGTCTTTTAATATTTAGTGTCTAAAAATTAAAAGATATTTTAAACAATAATTTATATTCAACAAACCCAGCAAATCACACACAAAGACTTGATTCTTAATTGGCAAATATTTTTTGCTAATAAAACATCTCCTCTCTGACTATATACCGGTTTGGTACCGGCTTTGAATCTGTGATTAGCCCTATTTCACATTTCAGTCAGATTAACTGAAGCTCTAACTTTTAATTCCTTTTCAAATGTTTATACATTTAAACTGTGTTGTTGGAGTTTTAAATTCTTTATCCATATTGTTCCATACAGTAATTGTTTTGTAAAATGGGTAGAAAGTGCTCTGTCTTCAATTGTAGAACTGGCTACAGAGATCAACCTGCTGATCTGAAAATAACTGTGTACAAATTTCCGAAGGAAATTCAGAAACGTAAACAGTGGATTTCATGCTTACCAAATAAGCTTAACTTTGAAGATGTTACGGAACATATGGGAGTTTGTGCTCTACATTGGCCTGATAATCCAAAAATGGTTCGTGTAGGACGATATTTTGTTCCAGTTGACCCACCTTCTGTTTTTCATAATGTACCCCAATCATGTGTACCAAGCTCGTCACAAACTCAACATCGGATTACTACAAAAGCCACTGCTGCCTCTCGAGCTGTTGATTTGGATGAGATGTCAGATTTCATGGAGTCTGATTTATTTCAATATGATTCTTTTCATGACAAATTTTGTTGTGAAGTTGGAAATTGTGGTGCCATTTTCACTCTTCCGTCAGGATCACATGATTCATATATTTTATTGAGTAGTGAGAGGAAAGGTCAAATTCACAATTTTATGTTGCCATTGGTTTCTTCCAACAAGATGTCATAGAGAAGCATTTTGCTCATTTTAGGATGTCAGCTGGTTGCAATTTTTATATAACAGCTCAAGATCTTTTGAACTGTCATCATATAGACAGGGCCAAACTTTTTATTGAATTTGAGAAGGATATTGATTTTAACTCCTCTGGACATTCCTGTGATCTCTGTGGGAAAGAACTGACAGACTCGGAACTTCTCATCATTGACGACCTTCCTCTCACTACTAACACACTATCATCTGATGAGAAAATGATTCTTTATTATATCGGAGGCTATGTGGCCCTAAAGGATGAAAAGTTGCGAGGAGCAGATGGAGACGTGTTCCCTGAAGATGTCAAAGTCTACACTGAGGAAATGGACAGAGGTGGTCTAAATTACCCTTCGACTGCAACTTTTCATCTTATTCTATACTGCTACACTTTTTTAAAAATGTCTGGAGAAATGCATTGTCGTTCAAGACTCGTAAGAATTTTTCAAGATTTTCCAGCACTGTTCATTTGGATGTTGTTCTCAGCAAAATTTCTACACGCAGAATTGTAAATATTTTATTGAAACGTTTCTGCACTCAAGCTGACAGTGACAATAAAATCCAACAACAGAGAAGGAAAATAGCCAAACTGTCATCTTTGTAGTTATAATGAATTATTTATACTCATTTTCCCAGCCTCACAAGTCCTATTTCATGCATTATTATACTGTTGAATCTTTTAATGGGCCATTGGCGGTCCCAAGCCCGCAGCTGAATGCATACCTTTTTATATGCGTTCAGTAACTCAGAGGGAAAGATTCTGTGTTTATTCAAATGGATATATATTAAATTGTGCAATTATCAAGGTAAGGCATGTTTTATATTTTAATACTTATTTTTCTTCTTTCATTCAATTTTTTTCTCTTTTTCTTTTTTTTTTTTTAAATTTTTGTGTTTGTTTTACTAATGTGATTTATCAAAAGGGACCTTATCAAAAACAGAGCTTAAACTACAAAAATATATTTGCTATTTGAAAAATGAAAAAAAAAACATTTTCTCTTATTATTATATAAAAAATCGGTCTCAAAAATATTGTGAAAAGAAAACAAATTCCGACCAAGATAGCGCGAGTGCACTAACACTAACACAGCGACTCGCTCGTACCTTACGCTGAGCCCTAAACGAAATCGCGACACGGTGTGCTGAGCTGGCCTGGGTCGGGTCGCTTAGCTATGAATACATACTTGCTCGAGCTTGCACCCCCCCCCCCCCCCCCCCCCCCCCCCCCCCCTCCCTCCACCTTAACTAAGCTAAAAGACCTTATTTTCAATTGAGTCAGAAAAGTTTAATTTCATATAAGATCAATATAATAAGACCCTCAAGTCAACTTGTTAAAAAAGTCTTAAACCTGACAATTCTTCAAAATAAGTGTATCGGCTACAGGCGTTTTGACAAGAAGAGGTTATCAATATATGGGTGAATCAATTATATATTTTTTTAATGAGAATGTAAAAAAGGCGTTTTGTCAAGAATAAGGCAGGGAAGGCCAATCCCCTTTTATATTGTACAATACGAGGAATTGTCATAGCGAAGTGTTTCTTGGAAAATGGGTCGACCGTGGAGACGATAACATGGTCGTCCATGGCCCCACTGGTTTAGCTACACAACTATATTATGTGTTATAATGATGAGTCATCACACAAAAAGCTCTATGTATCTTCGCACCGTCATTGTCACGATGGAACGAAATCTGACTATTCATACAAAACAACTACTACTACTACTCCTACTACTACTGCTGCTACTGTCGCTGTTGTTACTACTACTACTACCACTACTACTGCTACTTCTAGTAGTAGTAATAGTAATAGTAGAAGTAGTAGTAGTAGTAGTAGTAGTTGTAGTAGTAGTAGTAGTAGTAGTAGTAGTAGTAGTAGTAGTAGTAGTAGTAGTAGTAGTAGTAGTAGTAGTGCACTGTAGCACTGCTACTACTACTACGACTACTATTACTACTACTACTACTACTACTACTACTACTACTACTACTACTACTACTACTACTATTGCTGCTGCTGTTGGTGCTGATTCTACTACTAAATAAATAAATAAATCGTTTGGGGAGGTAATGGGGGGGGGGGGGGGGGGGGGGGGGGGGGGGGGGGGAGTCGTGATTATTATGATAGGATTGTTGACGAAAACAAGCGATTTACGAAAGTGAAACAAAATAATACTAACAATTTTCTAGATAACGCAACAATTTGAAAACCTATTGTAGTTGCCAAGATATAGAACAAATCCAAAACCAACTTCAACTACTGATTCATTGAGACCATCGGTTGTGGCAACATCTGGGCACGGTGACCCCGCACAAAGTAGGCCAGGATTATTTCTTGGTTAACCTTGTTTAATAATAGTATCACTGCTAATTCGTCAACTACAAATATATATATATATATATATATATATATATATATATATATATATATATATATATATATATATATATATATGTGTGTGTGTGTGTGTGTGTGTGTGTATCGTATTGTATCTTATCGTTTTTGAGCTAATAGGTTCTAAAAACCTTTAAGTGCTCTGTGAGATTAATGCTCTGCTCATTAACAATTATAATATATAAATACTAAAAATCTACATCTGTTTCTATCTATCTATCTATCTTTCTATCTTTGTGACGCTTAAGGAATTTCTCACAAACCACCTAGAAACTCGACCAGTACCTGAATAGTTAACATTTTTATCAATCTCGCGAAAGTTCAACAGTTTGTCACGATTCGGATCGTTTTAAACGAGTCATTAATTTTCTTTATAATCCTCGATCTTCCAAAATCGGATGGCTATCCATATTCATGCTCTGCATTTTGCCCGTCGCTTCCAAGCCTTGACTTCCGCTATGATTCAAGTTGATGCGAAAGTGGTTATGTAGCAATCTTATAATATTATGTACCTTTCAGTTGTATTATGATTTATGATTTCGGTTAACATTTTGTACGAAAGTGAACCCAGAGAAACGGGTCGGGTGAGCGAGTATATTATATATAATAAATATTATAAGGTTAAACAATGCCAACGTCACTTGGCTGCCTCCCTTCATGCATGGGATAGAATAGAAAGCCACAAAGATAAATTAAGGGGACTGAAGACCTTATTGATGCTATGCGTTTAGTTCAAAAACTCATAACATCCGCCAGCCTGCTTTAACGCAACAACACACAAAACAATGTGTAATCTTAAACGTTTATAGTCTGACAATTACAATTTAGTGAGAACCACTCATAAAAATGGCTGACTAAATACAATAATAAAGAGCTGAGTGACGTCAATTTGGTTCTATATGTTATTAACGGCACCCAACAACCGCGTTTATCGGGGATATCCGTAATTAATTGACACAATATTATGTGGGGAACTCCGATAACCTGTTCACAAGTTGCCAATCTACCAATCTAGGATGTAAATACCACCTAATATTTATAATCAGTTCGAAGTCCAACATTCCCTTTTAGATTACGTAAATTATCTTTTCTATCTAAGCACTTTCTGTTTTTCGCACACCGATTGTTTCAATTTGGACAGAAAACGTCTACTTCGTATTATATAATCGATAAATTAAGATAACGTCAGCGTATTAACAAGTCCCTAGCTCGAAACTTCGTTGGTTTCAAGTTTAAGACCTTGAGACCAGTTTGAAGTTATTTTAGTCAGTCGATGTGACAAATTGAATTAAAGTATCTATTTATGGCCAAAAATGAAAGCAATGTTTTGTCAGTGAAAATCATTGTTGCGTCAGCCTAACTCTGTGCTTTGTGATAGGCTATTGCGATTATTATGAATAAACTGGCAAGATCTACTCAATGTCGCTGATCATTTTTTTTTTTTTAAAGACAAGCTAAGATCGATGTCTAAACTCTCCCGGGTTAAAACCGGTCGCTAGTACCGTAACAAAACAATTTGCTGGGAAACATTATGTTGTGTTTTCAGTATTTCAAACTCTATAGACATTGAATTACTTTTTTTTAAATACAAAAACAACTCTTAACTGTTTATCCACCGTTGTCAGAGAAGAAAAAGGGTGAGGGGAATGAGAGCGGATAAGAGTTCAAAGAGGGGACAGTGTATTGGGCATGAGGGCGAAGGAGGAGGAAAGGAGGGTGCCCCAGAATGCATCGACATCTGGATGTCACCTCTACTCCGAATCCTACCATAGACAAAACTATATCTTTCTAACACTACACTTAAAAAGCCATTGGAGTGCATCGAGACGGACTAAAACTTAGGGATATTATATTGATCCTTTACGAGCAGATTTTGATTTCTGCTGTTATAATGAGATCATATTTTTAAAACACGGTCTACCCGTTAATGGGTTAATCTTGCATTAGGCTAGCTCAATAATTTATAAAGCGCTCGCCTCACAAGCAAAAGTCTCCATAGGGTGCAATCGAGAGGGGTTTTTTTTTGTTTTGTTTTTTTCTAACCTCTCCATCCACCAAATCGTTATTTGGGAGACATACTATAGTCCTGCCCAAAAGGTAGCAAGCTACCGCTGCTATTTGTTTAACGCTACAGACATCGTGATAAAGTCAAGCTCTACGGGCTTCATGGCTGTGGACTCTGAGGCATTGCTTTTTTCCCACCAACGCTTAAGGTCATTGCAACCCGAGACGACCCCGCTTACATAGAAATACATATCACGTTTTTTACCGAAATCGTGATCCGATGTTTTTTCCTTCCTTAATTTTACTCAGACCGTGAAGATCGTAGCATTAGCGATTCAAGCATGACACTTTTAATGTTACACACACACACACACACACACACACATAAACAACTCTTTTCTTTTTTTCTTTTTTTTTCCACGCATGCTTTAACTTCATACATCAATAGACTGAGATAAGGCAAAACTTCTTTGAACCTCAAAAGTGTTAACTTTCAGATATTTTGACGTTACGAGTTATTCGATCGGTATGTTCGAATTGTCCTTTTGAATAACATTTCTGCTGAGCAATGAGTGGTCCATGGGTGTTGTTTTCAAATTGAGGAGGGCAATCGGTGGTCTTTCTTGCGCTTCATTTGATCTTTTCAAACTACATCGGTCCATTGGTCTAACTCAAACCCAGTGAAAATTAATATATAATAGCATGGTTACAAAATAGTATGTAAAAAAATTACTAATATCTACTAGTGAGCATTCATTCTTATCACTTGGCATATAACTTATCTTTTGCAAATAATTAATTAATTACCTTTTCCTTTTAACAGTTTTAAGGGCCTATTACTCATAATACGGACATCAAGGGACTATGATTAACTTTTCACCAAAAGGCTAGACTGTATTTTTAATTTTACAAAGCAGGCAACAAAATCTTTATTACTGCAGCCTGGTGTTTATGAAGCGTATAAATGAGGCCCATGAATATTTAGTAAATTTGGTAAGCACAATCTATCTACGAGGTGTGTTTCAGAATTAAGTCTCCCTCTTCTAAAACTTCGTTAATAAGCAACCTCGAACTGCCAAAATTTGAGACAATATGACGTCATATCTAAGGAACCTCGATGCCAAAAATTTCACATATCTTGGTTGTCGTATCATAGAGCTGTGACATGGCAAGTTTGTTATACTTTCGCTCCTTGACTAAACGTAATCAAAGGAAAATGGCAGAGCAAAACATTGATGCAACCTTCTCGCGCTATGATGTTCGGGTTGTCATCAAATATTCAACTCTTCTCGGCAAGTCTGCTGTCGAAATATATGGAAACCTTAGTAAAGTTTTGGAGCGCAATGCTCCTTCAATTCAAACCGTGAGAAGGTGAGTCAGGAAAAGAAATGCTGCGAGGTCAACAATTTGAAGACGAGGACCAGATCCAAGAGGCGATGAGGAATACATACACGGCCTTGGACAAACAACCACTGGTCACCATCTTTGACCGTTGGATACACCGAATGCAGAAGTGTGTAGAACTTAGTGGTTATTATGTTGAATAGGTAATTGAATAACACTTCATTTGATACCAAATACAAGGTTATCCATCATATTATGTGAGGACAGCGCGACAGGGAAACTTAATCCTGAAACATACCGCGTAACAAAGGTAAAAACAGTAACTGAGTTGATCAACTTTGCTTATTGTAATGTTATCTGTCAATAAACAAGAGAGAGAGAGAGAGAGAGAGAGAGAGAGAGAGAGAGAGAGAGAGAGGGGGGGGGGGGGGGGGGGGGGGGGGGGGGGGGAGACTATACCAAAATAGTTTATGATCTATCTTTTTTTTTCAAATTAGAAGTAATTATTTTTAACGCGCATCCCCGTAAAAGCTAGCCAACTGTAATATCATGCTCCAGCTACTTTGAAAAAAGAAAAAAGAAAAAAAGAATATAGACCCGGAAGACCAGGTTCAAATTAGGGGAAAAGAAAACAGTAGTCAGGAACTCGTCACCTGTAACCTTCCACTCTCTGCCCGCTCAACGGAAGTCGGTGCAACATTGTAAACAGAGTAAAGATAATAGGTTAAAAGATGGACTAAGAAAGGCTTAGCCTTTTTGCTGAGAAAAGATGTTACTTTTTGCTTAAAATAAATTGAACAAAAGATGCACCCGCAGCGAATACCTCAACATCAGCTCCTTCTTCTCCTCCTTCTCCTTTTCTTTCCTTCCCTGTCTTCCATTCCCCCCCCCCCCCCCTCTCTCTCTCTCTCTCTCTCTCTCTCTGTGTGTGTGTGTGTGTGTGTGTGTGTGTGTGTCGGTCCGGGTCAATTTCAATACCATTAACTAATCCACTCCCTAGCCAACTTTTTTAAAAATGACCCAAAACAGCAGTATGTTTGGACCATTATATGATATAATCTATATTTAGAGGGGGCAGGAGGGGGGCTGTCCCTTGATTTAATTCGCTTGTCAAATAAGCGTATGTCTGGGACAAGCAATGGTCATTTTCGTAGATACAACCTTCCAACTTATCGAAGATAGTCACAAGTCTTGTGTCACAAGAGAGGCAGCAAGAGAGGCTACCCCGCCAGAATAGTTTTTGAATTGAAATCTTTATAATTAGAAATTGTAACGATCTTTACTAAACGCATATAACTTACTATCATGACATAGCTACTTCGACCACCAACTCATCGAAGACCACCACTAGTCATGGGCCACTTTTGACACTTGGCGCCAGTCTATCCATGCTGACGTTATAAAATTGAGAGGTGAGCGTATCACCAAAAGTCATGCAACCGAGCACAGAGGTCAATATTATATTATGACACATGACAAGATGGTGGTGTTACCACGGATCCATCAATTAGCGGTTTGGGGTTTTATCAAAGGAAAATGTTTGTCATGGAAAAACAATGGAAAGTTTCTGGGGAAATCCCAAAATCCCGGAAAACGAGGATCTGAGGAAGATTACCATCACTAAATAATGATATTGTCACAATCATCATTTATATTATCATTGCAAACTGCTACTACTGTTGCTCTTGCTACTGCTACACTGCTTCAACATTAACTACTAATACATGCTACTGAAAAGTGCATCTATGTTCCGATCATTTAGTCCAAACCATTCAAAGTAACGACTAAATAAAAACAAAGATACACATGTTTGTAAACAATGATCAATCTTAAAGAGAAAGCTCATCAACATCCAAAGCCAATAGTGAGAAGAAACGTGATTATGAATCACGACAACCCTTCCATAAATGACATCATATCATATGATGCAATGTCATATTATTTACTTCTCTAACCACTCAAGCAATTTTTTAAAAATGCAATAACAAAGCGGATCCGTTTTTCCTTGTTTTGCTTTATTATTATTATTATTATTATTATTAATATTATTGTTATTATTATTATTATTATTATTATTATTATTATTATTATTATTATTATTATTATTATTATTATTATTATTATTATTATTATTATTATTATTATTATTATTATTATCATTATTATTATTATTGTTATTATTTTTAGTAGTAGTTGTAGTAGTAGTAGTAGTAGTAGTAGTAGTAGTAGTAGTAGTAGTAGTAGTAGTAGTAGTAGTAGTAGTAGTAGTAATAGTATAGTAGCAGTAGTAGGAGTAGTAGTATTAGTAGTAGTAGTAGTAGTAGTAGTAGTAGTAGTAGTAGTAGTAGTAGTAGTAGTAGTAGTAGTAGTAGTAGTAGTAGTAGTAGTAGTAGTATATTACACTTGTCAACTTATCTATTTGTTTATTTACGAATCAATATCCTTACATTGATCCATTTCCTGCCTGACACACATCAATTAATTAATTAGATATAAAACATATTTAAAAACATATTTGTTTCGATTTTAGTAGATGGTATGAGAAGCAAGATAGGTTTGGTTTGTGTTGTGTGTTGTGTTGTGTGTGTGTATGTGTGTGTGTGTGTGTGAATGAGTATGTTTCAGCCAAAGTAATTTGTAATTTAAGCGCTTAGAGTCTGGTGTCTCGGAGTTATAGCGCTATATAAGTTTTCAGCATTATTATTATTATTATTTTATTTCGAGTAAAATATAACTTACATTAAAAAACAAACAAACAAACAAAACAAGGGGTTTGTCTCTGCTCCCCTAGCGCTCTCTAAAAATTTACCGTGTAAGCTACAATGTTGATAATATGTTTTATAGTTTATTGTTATTATTAACATTATTATTATTATTATTATTATTATTATTATTATTATTATTATTATTATTATTATTATTATTATTATTATTATTATTATTATTATTATTATTACTATTATTATCATCATCATCATCATCATCATTATTATTATTATTATTATTATTATTATTATTATTATTATTATTATTATTATTATCAGTAATGGTATTCCTATCAGTATCCGTGTCAGCGTGACATTTTGTACAAGAAATATTATAATCTTAGTCTTAGCTCAACCCACGCATCCCGTGACATGTCATACGACTAAACAACAAGAGACAATGGTGGATCGTACATGGCACATTATTTCTTTTTCATATCGCTATCTAGTATTCTCTTTCTCTCTCTCTCTCCTCTCTCTCTTCTCCTCTCTCTCCTCTCTCTCTCTTCTCTCTCTCTCTTCTCTTCTCTTCTCTCTCTCTCTCTCTTCTTCTTCTCTCTCTCTCTCTCTCTTCTCTCTCCTCCCTCTCTCTCTCTCTTTCTCCCCTCTTCTCTTCCTCTCTCTCATAGACATCTCGTCTTCGGATCGTGACATCTCATTCTCTACTTCTCTCCTCTTTTTCTCACTGCCTCTCCGTCTAAATCCTGTATTCTCTCTCTCTCTCTCTCTCTCTCTCTCTCTCTCTCTCTCTCTCTCTCTCTCTCTCTCTCTCTCTCTCTCTCTCTCTCTCTCTCTCTCTCTCTCTCTCTCTCTCTCTCTCTCTCTCTCTCTCTCTCTCTCTCTCTCTCTCTCTCTCTCTCTCTCTCTCTCTCTCTCTCTCTCTCTCTCTCTCTCTCTCTCTCTCTCTCTCTCTCTCTCTCTCTCTCTCTCTCTCTCTCTCTCTCTCTCTCTCTCTCTCTCTCTCTCCTCTCTCTCTCTCTCTCTCTCTCTCTCTCTCTCTCTCTCTCTCTCTCTCTCTCTCTCTCTCTCTCTCTCTCTCTCTCTCTCTCTCTCTCTCTCTCTCTCTCTCTCTCTCTCTCTCTCTCTCTCTCTCTCTCTCTCTCTCTCTCCTCTCTCTCTCTCTCTCTCTCTCTCTCTCTCTCTCTCTCTCCTCTCTCTCTCTTTTCTCTCTCTCTCTCTCTCTCTTCATCTCGAGTGCATCTCTTTCTCATATTCTCTCATATCTACTCATCATTCTCTCTCATCTCATCATCTCTCTCATATCATATATCTCTATTATATATCTTCTCATCTCTTCTACTCTCTCGAGTTTGGGTCTGTGTCGGGTCCTCTCATCTTTCTGCTCTTCCTGGCTTACTCTACATATCTCATGATCCTCTCTCTCTCATTCTCTGCCGAACTCATCTCTCTCTCTCTGCGTCCCTCACTCTGTCAGCCGGCAGATTTTATTCTATCTATAAATATTATATATATATAAATTATATATATATATTATATAATATTATATTAGTATTCATTATACATAGATGTTGGAGTGCTTGTAAGTACGAGATGCTCGTAATGTTGGTTTAGAGCTATATAAATTAATCGAGTCTCCTTGTTTATGCCGAAATGTTTCTTGGCGCCATCACTTCGTCAGAATTATGTCCGTGTCTTATAAATTATATAATATGTCTACTCATAAAGTTATTTCGGCATATCTCATCAGCTGAAGTACTATTGTTATCTATTTCGGGTTCGTATGTGTTCGATTACATAAAAGTTTTGTTTAGTCTGCAGAAGTGTATTGTTTTATGAAGTTCGTGTTCTTGTTATTAAATTTTCTTCCAATCAGAGGTTGCAAATCTTAGAAGAGGGGAGTACGGCTGTGCTCTGGAGATGATTTTCCATGTAATGCTGTGTTGTATTCACATACTTGAAATATTTTATAAATAGCTCCTTTTATCAAAAAGTTGAGCACTAATATTATTTTTTAATATTTTATGTTTACTTGAAAAATGCCAAAGGCTGAACCGTCGTTTGTTTTGAGTCAGATTTACTCCCTTTATCTTTATCTCCATTTTATTGACTCATTTAGGCACCTGTATTGATTAGTTTTACTAATATTTCATGGGTTTTGTTATATAATATATATATTATTATCCTCACCTCATTTGGTTATCTCCTCTTACAACACCTTCGTCAACAAATGTATGAGAAGAATACTACAAATTAAATGGCATGACAAAATGCAGATCTAATGGAAATGACAGGCAAAGAAGAAATAGAAGTCGAAATTTAGAGGAGGTGGAAATGGCTTGGCAACACTATGAGAAGGCCTGCGACAAACATTACCAGGCAGGCTCTTACTCTTACATGGAACCGGCATGGAACGAGGAAGAGAGGGTGGCCTAGAAATAGCCGGATGAGGGCATTGATGGAGGACCTAAAAACTGAAGGCTTATCATAGAGAGAAGATGAGAAGATGGCACAAAGCTGGACAGGATGGAGGGGATTCATCGATGGCCTGTGCGCCAACCAGAGTGAAGTAACAAAGTAAGTGGGTTAGTTAAATCTAATGGAAAGCACTAATTTGCAAGACCAGCGTCCTGTCCAAATGGTAAAAAGCGATTATTTCTGTCAATTTCCAGGCTAAAAGTAAAGACAAGGCCGGGTTCCTTCAATCTCACCCCCCACACCTCTTCTTCTGCACACACACACACCATCAAGGATTCACCCAAATAAGTATGTAAATTTTAAATGTGCATCTATGTTGTGCCATGCTCAAAGCACTCCACAATGATTTCTTCACTAATTCCCCCAACAAGAATAAAGAATCATACTTCATTTCATAGAGTACATCCACCTGCTATTCAAGCTTCATAATACATAGTGTCAGTCAGTCCATGACATAATCAGTCGGAAGGTAAAAATTTTGGATTTGCATCTTCTGAAAGAATATGCTTACCAGAGAATGAACAAAAAAAGATGAACAAAATGATTTAATCATTTATGATAAAAAGTGACCTTATAACTAAACTTGGCAAAATCTCGGTAATCTCAGTTCAAACCTTTTCACCATCTGACTGATTATGTCTTTCACTGTCACAGATGTTATTGACCACTACTCATTAATACTCAGGTCAACAAAAGTGATGTGTGGAAAAATAATATACAAGACTAGAGCTATATACACATCCATTCATTAACACCAGTCTACTTTGTCACAATAGGATATACCACATTGATCTGGACAAGAATAAATATAAATAATTTTTTAAAGATTGAAAACGACAATAGCACCTGACCTTTTTGAAGGATTGCTAAACGATTAGACATGGTTATGAGGGAACAAGTTGAAACAAGTAGCCTCCTCTATTTTTAACTGACAACAATGACTTTGATTGATGTGACTTTAAAATTTATAGCGAATGGAAAAGAGATAGGTCATTCCCTACAAATAAGGAATTGTAAAATCCAATGCCAAATATTCCCTTTCAACTGCTTATTAGGTTAATAACAATAATAATAATAATAATAATAATAATAATAATAATAATAATAATAATAATAATAATAATAATAATAATAATAATAATAATAATAATAATAATAATAATAATAATAATAATAATAATAATAATAAAAATAATAATATTGATAATAATAATGGTAGGCATCCTTCCGTCTCAAGAGACGATGGTTTGCGCCCTGTATGGCTTTAGTCTCATCAGTCTTGTTGAGGGCAACGACGGGTGTGACTCAGCAGACCAATCCTTGCATGGCAGTCTCTACCGCAGTTGTTGCACACATAGTTTGACTGTGTGTTTGGTATTTGGATCTGCTGCCTCTCTTTCCTCCTTGCTCTCCTCTCCTCAAACTTCATCTTTCTCCTCTCCTCACCTCTCTTCACTCCCTCCATCACCGCATATCTCCAGCCGATGCGGTCGTCAGCAAGCGACTCCCAGGTGTTTGAGTCGATGCCTGTCAATTTCATGTCTCGTTTGCAGACATCATAGAAGCGCAGAGCTGGACGGCCAGTTGGTCGCCGTCCAAAAGCTAGTTCACCGTACATGATGTCTTTGGGTATGCGTCCATCGTCCATCCTGTGTACGTGACCAAGCCATCGCAAACGTCGCTGGCAGAGCATGAGATGCATACTGAGGGAGTTCACTCTTTCTAGCACTTTATTGTTAGTGAGTCTGTCCTGCCACCTGATGCCGAGAATTTGTCGTAGACAGCGAATGTGGAAGTTTTCCAGTCGGTTCTCCTGTCTGGCATATGTTGTCCAGGATTCACTGCCATACAGTAGGCTACTGAGTACACATGCCTGGTATACTCTGAGTTTGGTATTCAAAGTGAGTTGGTTGTTGGTCCACACTCTCTTGCTCAGTTGTGCCATGACAGCGGCAGCTTTGGCGATGCGCTTGTCTAATTCTGCATCAAGTGAGAGGTTGCTGGTGATGGTTGTGCCCAGGTATGTGAAGTGATCAGCTACTTCTAGCTCCTCGTTGTCAATGTAAATTGCTGGTATAGAGGGGACATCCTGACACATTACATTTGTTTTCTTGATGCTGATCGTCAGCCCGAATTCCCTGCATGCGTGGGAAAACCTGTCCATCAGCCGCTGGAGGTCTACCTCGGTATGCGCGCATAGAGCTGCATCATCTGCAAATAGCATTTCCCTTATGAGGACTGTGCGAACCTTGGTCTTTGCTCTCAGCCGTGCCAGATTGAACAGCTTCCCATCACTTCTGGTGTGTAAGTGGACTCCTTCTGGGGACTCTTTGAATGCAAACTTCAGCAGTAAGGAGAAAAATATACCAAAGTCGGTGCGAGGACACAGCCTTGTTTCACGCCGCTGCGCATGGGGAAGGGTTCAGAGGCTCCATCGTCGTAGCTTATGGTGCCCTTCATGTCGTCGTGGAATGAGGCAATGATGCTAAGCTGCTGAGGAGGACAGCCAATCTTCTTTAGCAGCTGGAAAAGGCCCTTCCTGCTAACAAGGTCAAATGCCTTTGTCAGGTCAATAAATGCAATGTAGAGGGGCATCTGCTGTTCTCTGCATTTCTCCTGAAGTTGACGTACTGAGAAGATCATGTCCACTGTCGACCTCTTGGCTCTGAAGCCACACTGCGACTCTGGGTAGATACGTTCGGCGAGGACTTGCAGTCGAGCGAGGACAACGCGCGCAAAGACTTTACCCACAATGCTCAGTAGAGAGATTCCCCTATAGTTATTACAGTCACTACGGTCTCCCTTGTTTTTGTAGAGGGTGATAATCTTGGCATCGCGCATATCCTGGGGTACCTTGCCTTCTCTCCAGCAAAGACACAGGAGTTTATGTAGTGGTTCCAAGAGGGCTGGCTTTCCACATTTGATGATTTCGGGTGGAATGCTGTCGTCACCGGGTGCTCTGCCACAGGCCAAAGCATCGATTGCTTTGCTGAGCTCCTCCATAATTGGTTCTGCGTCTAGTTCTTCCAGTACTGGCAGTTCTTCAATTGCGTCTAATGCTTTTTGGGTGACAGAGTTTTCTCTGGCGTAGAGTTCCAAGTAGTGCTCTACCCATCTTCCCATCTGCTTGTCCTTGTCTGTGATGGCTTCCCCTGTCTTGGATTTAATAGGCGCAGTTTTCTTTGTAGATTTGCCTGTCGCCTGTTTGATGCCCTCATACATGGCTCTTATGTTGCCACTGTCAGACGCTTGCTGGATGTTGTCCGACAACTGAAGCCAGTAGTTGTTGGCGCAACGTCGTGCTGTTTGCTGTGTTTTGCTGCGTGCAGCTCGCAACGCCTGCAGGTTCCTCTGACTTGGTTTTTGTTTATAGCTGACAAGTGCGCTGCGCTTGGCATCAATGACTGGCTCCATCTCAGTAATATTGGCTTCAAACCAATCATTGTTCCTGTGCTCCTTTTTGCCGTATGTCAGAACTGCAGTGCTGTAGATGGCGTTTCTAAGAGAGTTCCAGCTGTCCTGTGCGTTTTGTTCTGCTTTTCTATGAGCTGTGTTGCTCAAGTTGCTCGTTGAACTCTATATTCTTTTCCCGGTAAGCCGTCTTGCTGATATTGATCCTAGGCTGGTCCTTTCTCTTTGAGTGATGAAGTTTCTTTGGTGTCAGTTTCACCCTTGTGGCAACCAAAGAGTGATCTGTGTCGCAATCAGCGCTTTGATAGGACCTGGTGTTGCAAACATTGTTAAGAGAATCGCGCTTAGTGATGATCATGTCCAGCTGATGCCAGTGTTTTGACCTTGGATGTCTCCATGACACCTTGTGACATGCCTTGTTCTGGAAGTAGGTGTTCGTCACGCATAGTTTGCGATAGCAGCAGAGTTCAAGAAGCCTCTGACCATTCTCATTCATCTTTCCTATACCGTGGTGCCCCAAAACGGTTGGCCATGATTCTCTGTCGGCACCAACTCACGCGTTGAAGTCGCCAAGAAGGTAGATGTGCTCCACTTCTGGGATATTGTTGACAATGGCGTCTAATGACTCATAGAATTGGTCCTTTACTTCAACCGAAGCTTGCAGTGTTGGGGCGTAGACGCAAACAAGGTTCACCGAGCCCTGCATGGATGACAGGCGCAGCTTTAAAATTCTCTCTGTGTCGTCGGTTGGCGGTTCGATCATAGGAAGCAATGTATGGCGTACTGCAAATCCAACACCGTGCTCCCTCACGTCTTCTGTGCCTTTTCCTTGCCAGAAGAATGTAAAGTGTTTCTCCTTCAAGGATCCCTTCTCTGGGAGTCGCGTTTCCTGCAAGGCTGCAATGTCGATGTTCAGTCTGTTAAGTTCATGATCAATTACTGCTGTTTTTCGAGCATCGTCCATGGCCTGAAGGTCATCTGTCAGTCCTGAGCGCATAGTTCTTACATTCCAGCTTGCTAATCGAAGAGCTGGGGACTTCGTTTTCTTTTTCATTTGCTTGCCTGGTACACAGTTTAACGATCCACTTGTCAAGCTTGCAAGCTCTAAGCTCCAGGCACCCTCTGAAGCAGGCAGATCGTGGCGGGTCAACACCTTTCTGGCTGGGGGCTGCCCAGCTTGGGGCGGGCGGTAGCTGACCAGTAGGATTACGATGATCCCTCCCACCGTCGAAGACAATCCGTAGCATCCAACTCTACGCCAATCGAGCAAGGACTTATCACTCGTAGACTGCTGTCTTCCGTGTTGTTACTCTTCACCGGTGAAGGTGAGACTAGAGTGTCCTCTCCAGGGCGCGGCCTGGGCAAAGTATGTGGAGATCCTGGGCTGCCCAGTAACCAGAACCTCCCTCTCTTCCTCCCTGGTGTGGTCCAAAGGATCGCACAGCGATACGTTTGGCATCAGTTTGGATGCAGGTTTCTGTTAGGTTTACTCCCTTAGCCTTTCCTCCTCCCGAAGGTATCCACAAGGCAGTGGAGCCATGAATCGATGGCTAGAGAGGGTATGAGTTATAGGGGTAGGTTAAGAAAAGTAAGGACATACAGAAGACACCACACTACAGAGTGAGTGTGAGGTGGGTGGGTGAGGAGCAGAGCGTGTACCATTCACCGGTGGGTTCTGACTCCTGCACCTTAAGAGGAGGGGTCCCACCTACTCCCTAACCTGGTTATACCGCCGGGGACTCGGTCGCGCCCATAACAAACTCAGTAGAAACAGGGAACACCACGGGAAGGTGCTGTTATGGACACAATAATGCATGAGAGGCCATATGCAATAATCTCTGTCAGACAGGATTACGCGGCGATCAATGCACCTGGAAATGAGAGGTGTTGGGTTCGAAATGCACATCAATTTCCTTTCAGCAAGCGGGACGTCCGGCCCAGACCTTGCAGCTCCCCAATAATAATAATAATAATAATAATAATAATAATAATAATAATAATAATAATATTGTAGAGGGAATCCAACAAATATGAAATAAAGTTAATAAAGTGTAAAAACTTTGGACATGGAATTATTGGATGCTGCTTGTTTCTCTCGCCAACCAAAACCTCTGGATTGCAACAAAAACGAAAATTGTACACCATTTTAAAGGGGAGGTAGTGAAGTGCGTTTGAGGGCAATTTGTAAGTTGGTTCAATCCCCCATTCAACAAAAATGTCACAAAAATTCTGGAAATTATTTGACACCTGTTATCCACATGATTACAGATTCAACAAAACACAGAATAGAAACAGTATTTCAAAACCCAGTATAACCAAAACACCTCCAACCTTCAAACACGACAGAAAAAGAATATCCACAACACTAGTAACATGCCTGGAAATTAAAAGACACCAACACCATATGGAAGCTATTCAAGCTTCATAATACATGGTGTCCGTCCATGACATAATCAGTCGGAAGGTGAAAACACCATATTGGTCATTCTAGGGTTTTAAAAAACCAAGTTATTCATAAAGCTGTTGTTGTATCTTAATGAAATTTGATGTTTACTGTTATATTTAAACTTACTGCACCTCTCTATCAGTTACAGTGTTTTTTTGTTGTTTTAATGTGATTTAATGAAAATGTTTATTTTTTGGTCTTCTGCAAAAATTCTTGGAAAATTACTTGCTTTGACTAAAATGGGCATTATACTTTTAAAAAACTGTTAATTATTTGTTTAAGAACAATTTGAAGTCAGTTTAGCAACAAAAAAACCCCAAAAAATCATCTGACTAAAACAACACATTTCGGATCAGAAGCTAAGAATATAGATAAATATCGATTCTCTGCCCTGCTCGACTGAGTTGTTCTAAATCTCTATAAAATCGCAACTAGTAATGGAATATCCATACTTCCCTGCACCATTCAGCAGTAAAATGTTCAACTAACGTTGGAAACCAGTCCTGCATGCACGCGCACTTAAAAAAACGAAAATAATTTTAACAATTTAATTTGTGATCCTGTATATATATGGGATTAGTCTACATAGCCGGCAACCGGTCCCATACATTTTCAGGATGCATCCCAAGAGTGTTAACCACAACGCTACAAATCCACCTGACTTGTGGAGATATTATATTTATATCATGTCTATATATTTAGAAGAAGGAAGTGTCAATTGCCACGAAGTGAGTCCTTGATAGTTGACGGTTCATCAACTCCCACAGAGTCAAATTGGAACTCTTCAGGTGCATGCTGTGATTTTAGTCGAGCCTTGATTTCTCAGCTTTCTTTCACATTTCTCATCAACTTTCCAATCATTCAATCATTTTCATTCAATTTTGAAAGGTCTGAGTTTACTCATGTCAGTAGTTAAAATCATATCAAAACAACAACAACAACAGGTGTTGTCTTTCACATCCTATCTTCCGATTCAGAAGAAAAAACAAACAGAAGAATGAAGCGGCAAATTCCTCTGAGAATGGCTTATTTTAAAAGAATATATGCGGCACATCGTCATAAGGCAACAATTCAAGTAAAAGATTGGGGCAATAATATCAGTTGGTGGCAGCTGATAGTAAATAATAGTTCACGATTTCTCAACTGACACCGTCAGTGACAAAAAGAGGAAATGAGGAGAAAAGAAAAAGAGAAAGGAGAAAACCCGATAAAGCGAGAAAAGAGAAAATGAAAGTACTAACATTAATATCATCATTCCGTGGCAGATCATAAGACATATTAGACAATTTACGAGCTGGAACAGTCAGTGGCTAAAAGAGGAACAGAGAGAGACAGGAATCCCATTTTCCAGCTAAATCAGGAAAACCGACCTTTTTGAAATTTTCCGGCTGACCTTGTTCAGTATGAATGAATTGATTTTTTAAAAGATGAAAGCATTGGTTGTTTAGCGACAACAGCGAAGGGAAAGCAAAATGATGAATCCCTTTTAAGGCGATACCATTTGATGAAGAGAAGCGTTGCACAAAATCTTTTCATAAGGACTCTTCACAAGAGAAATTTTTAGGCGAGGCTCTTAACAAGAGAAATTTTCAGGCTTTTTTTATATAAGCAAAGGACATCCCCAAAGAGAGAGAGAGAGAGAGAGAGAGAGAGAGAGAGAGAGAGAGAGAGAGAGAGAGAGAGAGAGAGAGAGAGAGAGAAAGAGAGAGAGAGAAAATGAGAGTAATAATATTAATGACATCACTCCGTGGCAGTTAATAGTACATAACTGACGATTTACCAACTGGCCTGGTCCGTGACAAAAAGAGGAAATGAGAAAGACACAGACAGACAGAGAGAGTGAGCCACTGTTGCCGCGATTTTAAAATATTACAACTAGCAAGGTCCGTGGCAATTGACGTTGGTCAAAAATTACGACTGCTCCTTGGTGGTTCACGATTTGCCAACTATCAAGATCCATGGCAATTAACAACACCACAGAAAAAAATGTTTATTTAAAATTTGAAAGTCACTTTTACTTAAATTTGGATGAAGGGAAAATAGTCTATCAGCTGCACAGGTATTAATCATAACGAAAGCTTATTCACAGTAGTACTACGAAAAGTGATTTCACAGCAAAATCACTATTGACAGTGGTATCTAGTTAGAAGTGCTCTCCCACCTCTGAAAATTATTTGATAATTTAAAAAAAAAATAATGTGGTATATTTATATTTTGTGGCGCCTTATCCTCTATACAGTAAAGTTCTAGGCTCTTAGGCTACTACTGCAAATACACAATGACAATGACAATGAACCTGCATTTGCAGTACACTACTGCAGATACCTGAAATGAATTAGAGACTCGTGTGTTTTCTTTTTAAAGCTTCATCAGTGACTCTATTTTTGCGATTGCCAAAAATAAACAGTGTTCCGTAAGGTGTCGCTCTACCAATCTACTAGTCTATATTGATAGAGCGATAGTCACTTCCAAATAAGAAAGAAATCTTGAATAGACGTTTTGCAGCAGACCCTTCATTCATAAATTATCATTAAAGTATTATGATGCAATATAATAGTAATAGAACTGGTGCGGTTTGTTTCGATTAACGTCAAAGTACAAATCAAATAATATAATTATTGTAATAACTGTAAATGATTACCTTTTCTATGGTCTCTCAAACTTATTTATGAAAACAACACGGACGGGTAGAATAATATCACCTGCTTTCATCCCCAAAACAAGTTATAAGAAACAAAACTGGACGTTTACTAATACTTCCGTTTTTCCTCCCTCCACGGTCTGACGTGACCTGTGACCTCAAACTTACAATGCAAGGCTGCCAGATGCCCAGAGTTCATTGTGGCCGAGTTCGACTTTAAAAGTGGCCAAACGCCAGAGACTTGTTTTTATAACAGACAACCTATGGCGTCTTGCAGATTAAGCAGAAAGAGAATTCGCCACTAGCTTCCCTGACTTGGTATACGAGATGGAAGTCGGTTTGGACGAATTAAATCCCTCGAGGGGGCGGGGACATCGATTCCTCGAAACTGGGAGAGAAGTAGCCTGGCTTCTGTACTTGTACCAGCAAGCAGTGAACCACAGGCAAAACAGTTTGTGCAGCAGCAGCTTCCTATGGTGCTATGTTATGACGATCGACCTAATCAGCAAATTATTTAACCGTACTCGTACACCGTCGCAAACCCACCCGAAGCTTCGTCACAACACAGTATTCAACCAGATACTCTGAGATTTCGGGCTCGTTACACAGGTGGAAAGTCCCCACTGATGAAGCGATTTTGCCGTTGGGCAGGTTCTCGACCTAAACCGATTCGCTGCCACCTAGGACTTCATAATATACTATAGATGTCACTGGCTGCCGTCATTGCCTCCTCTTGCTGGTGGAGCAACCTGGCAACTTCTCCCCCAGTTTCGAGGGATTGAATTCGTCCAAACCGACTTCCATCTCGTTCATACATCTCTGTCCGAAGTCAGGGAATCTACGTACAATTACAAGGGTTGCCGGTACTTATTTTGGCTCGAAACGGGCGTCCATTATGCGCTTGAGAGGGGTATCCCCGTTCCCCCCCCCCCCCTCTCTCTCTCTCTCTCTCTCTCTCTCTCTCTCTCTCTCTCTCTCTCTCTCTCTTGGATCGTATTAAGCAAGTCTGTGCAGCGAACCGACTTCTGTCGAGAACCTGCCTCATCAGTGGGAACTTGCCATCCAACCCGTTGTGGTGAAGAGCCTGAAACCGCAGAGCATCTAGTTGAGCGTTGCGTTGTGACGAAGCTCCCGGTCGGGTTCGCGACAGTACATGATTGCGGCGATGAGTTTGGGTCCTGAATAGATCTTCATAACATAGTAGTGTGACACCATTAGAAGCTGCTGCTGCCACGTGTTATACGGGCTCCCATACAGCTAGTTAATGTACATAGAATCTACAGACAGACGTGTATTCTGGTGCATAGATCTTTCTCAGTTTTTGTTTATTTTTATATACGTTGCATTATTTCGTTCACTGAAATACATACATACTAATAATAATAATAATAATATTTAATAATAATAATAATAATAATAATAATAATAATAATAATAATAATAATAATAATAATAATAATAATAATAATAATAATAATAATAATAAAACGATTATCATTATTATTATTATTATTATTATTATTATTATTATTATTATTATTATTATTATTATTATTATTATCATTATTATTAGTATTATTATTATCATTATATGATTTTAAAATGTACTCGTATGGTTGTGGAGTCATTTGTGTTTTAAAAAACAAGAGATCGTTTTAATCTCTACTTGGCTTTGTCTGCTGTCTGGTGATGCTTGATTAAAGACACTTGTCCTCCTATCTTTTTCGGACACATACAACAATCGTTGAGCGCGGGATCTGCCTCTCTCATGTCAATGCCACAAACATTTTTTTAAAATATTGAGCTTTTATGTATATAGAGCAATATCCACTTAACGTGATCAAAGTGCTTTACAAAGGGTCTCTGACCAAAGCAATATACAACTTATAGAACAAGACATGACGCCTATTACTATTAGGATACATTGCAAATTTTTCGACAGAAACAACGATATCAACGGCCGTGTATTCATTTTTCACCTGAGTATGGTGAGAGGATGTGAGTAAAGAGCCATTTCTAAGGATTCAACTATGCGCCAAGCGAGGCTCGAACCGAGAACCTTCCTATCCGAAGGAGAGTGTCATACAACAAGACCACTTAGCCACACATATTCTTTGCCCCCCCCCCCCCCTCTCCTCCTTGAAAAACTCGTCGGTTTGGTAATCAAAAATGGAATAGACTAGGAAAAGTATTGTGTTATTATTATCTATCTATTTTAAATTAAGAATACACATTTTTAAAACAAAATATTTATTGTAAAGCGCTTTGAGATGCAATTACATAGAAAGCGCTATACTATACATTATTATTATTATTATTATTATTATTATTATTATTATTATTATTATTATTATTATTATTATTATTATTAATAATAATAATAATAATAATAATAATAATAATAATAGCTATTATTATTGTTATTATTATTATTATTTATTAAAATCAATTTGGGCAAATTTGGCAATGGATGTGGCCATCTGGCAGCCATATTACGGAAAGGCCTCTGACTCCCACAGAAAAGAGCTTAGCACCGCCATTCTAAGTTAATACAAATAACAGTTAGATACTAACATTATTGAAATTGAAAATGATAAAAATCTCGGTCTTGAAACTAGACATAAATTTTTAAAATAATAATAATAAAATTCCCGTTATTCTTCCCACAGGGGAAATTTGTCTTTTGGATCTATTCAAGGGAGGACTGGAATAATCCAGACGTCAGCCACAGTTCAGTGCCGCAAACTGAGCTATTCACTTCATCTCTTGTAAACTGAGCTAGGGCAAGGTGCCTTGCTCAAGACCACACAACGCAGCGGGTATTCGAACTCGAGACCTTTCGGGTACGAAGTAAAGACCGTACTGCTGAGCCACGCGCCCCATAGACATAGTTAATTATCCCATTTTACAGATTTATAAAAGAGATATATATTACGTCGAAGCGACAGGGATGCTAGATATACAATTCATGCTAAAATTATGAAATTTAGTAGAGAGAGAGAGAGAGAGAGAGAGAGAGAGAGAGAGAGAGAGAGAGGGAGAGAGAGAGAGAGAGAGAGAGAGAGAGAGAGAGAGAGAGAGAGAGAGAGAGAGAGAGAGGATAGTAGTTTTTTGTGTGTGTTTACAAAGCAAATGTGCCTTATTGCTCTTCAAATTCGGCATTGCGAATTGAAGTAAATATCAATTTGATCAAGTTTCTTTTCAAAAAACAAACAAAACAAAAAAGTAAATGAAAAGACATGCCTACGTGGTATTTTTATTTATAAGCCTTGCCTTTCCTTGTTCTCCGGTGTCTAAAATTTTGTTAAGTTAATGCCAGCCTTAAATGTGCCAGCCATGCTTGTAACGTATTTTACTAACAGTCGCTCCCATAACGAACACTAAAAGAAGCATTGTAACCGTGAGTAAAATGCTAAATTACGGGCAAAAATGATCAATAAAACAGCAGTGGGCCAAATTAATGCTCAACAAAAGAGCCTTGCTTCAAACTTATAATTTATGCTTAATTCACGAAACACCAAGACATGTACAGACCAAAGATTGAATGACAACTCTTTGAGAACGACCCCCTGTTCTTTTGTCCATAAGTTGATTCCCGCATCTGATATTCAGTAGATCGTTTTATCATATCATATCAAATCAGTAATCAAAATGGATCAAGTGATCCTAAAATGCCTTTAAAACACAAGTAACAAGAGATTGAACATTGCACATTGCATATTCTTTGAGATGAAAATATTAAAAATGGAGAAACATAAAAGTATATAATAACATTTAAAAAATAATAATATGATGAAATAAAATAAATGAATTTTTAAAAATTGTTTTTAATGCGTTTAGTTTTTTTAAAACTCATAACATCCGCCAGCCGGATATAACGCACGACATTATTTGTAACTGTAAACGTCTGTAGGCTGATTAATACAATTTCATGAGAACTACTCATAAAAATGAGGTTCCCTTCCATTTTCGGACAAAAAACAACAGCATTGTTTTATAGATAGTATGCAGATGACGTCACTCAGGCCTTTGTTATTGTTTTTGCCATCCGCGTTTGTGAGTTGTTCTCACTAAACTGTATTAACCAGACTATAAAAGTTCATGGTTACACAGAGTTTGTGTGTTGGTCCGTTATACTTCCGGATGGCAATGTTGTGAACTCCTTGGCCAAGCCCATTCTATCTATACAAGGAAAGGTCTTCGCATCAAACTCATCCCTCAATGAGAAGAGGATATTGTATGCTGTTCCTGAAGGTTCCTCGGTAAAGTGCCCCTTTGTGTCTTTCAAAATTCCGATTCGAATTATTCTGAAAAATGCACCAAATCTATTTCCACACTTGATTTAAACATCGACGAGAATTGGTTGGCTATGACAGGGATTGGAATTGTGCGATGTGCACATATTTGCAGGTCTGATAACCGAACTCAATTATGGGCTAGACTCATATACGTCTATGGCTAGACTTAACATTGTAATATAAAATTTGCGTTGGTGTGAGAAATTTTCCATTACAACACTGAGTCCATGAGAATGTGAGATATCAGAACTGCAAATACGTCTTTGCATAGCGTACTATTTTACAAAGTATGACTAACTGGTGACTTGTACTGTATGAGTTAATGACTGTATGGTATTGGCATTGTGAACATTGAAGCCTACTTGGGAACACTTAACTAACCAGAGGAAAAACATATAGCTCATTTATATGAGCCCATTATTTATATCATGTAGGTATATAATATAACATTCATATAGCATTAAACAAATATAGAATCGCAGCATTCGTTAGTTGACAAAGCAGTTGCATAGTAACCTAGGACTTCATATAAAAGATGTCGCTGATAGTTACCATAGCTATTATAGTCAAGAAGGGACCGCGTGCAACCGAATCGCATTTTTTCTAAGAAAAGAAAATTAAATGATTACGGGAATTCCCGAGAGAGAGAGAGAGAGAGAGAGAGAGAGAGAGAGAGAGAGAGAGAGAGAGAGAGAGAGAGAGAGAGGATGGCGTTGACCTTATAAGGACATATGGCTGTCTGTCTGGGATCTATTTATAGTTTTCAATTTGTCAACCTCTTCATTATAGAGAGAGTGTGTGTTCAGTGTCTAGCTTGACCACAGATCCCACAAGAAAGCAAATACGACAACAGCCACTGTTTATTGGTTACTCAACAGAGTGCCGCTATATTATGTATGTATATATAACATGAATGTCATTATTATTATTATTATTATTATTATTATTATTATTATTATTATTATTATTATTATTATTATTATTATTATTATTATTATTATTATTATTATTATTTTCTTCTTCTTCATCATCATCATCATCATCATCATCATCATCATCATCATCATCATCATCATCATCTTCTTCTTCTTCTTCTTGTTATTATCATCATAGAATATATATATATATATATATATATATATATATATATATATATATATATATATATATATATATATATATATATATATATATTTCGGGAATTCCCAGAACCATTTAATTTTCTTTTCCTAAAAAAATGCGAATCGGTTTCACCGTCGCCTTCGTGAACTCCACATGGTCCATTCTTAATCCTTTATCTGTAACTATGCAACTGTTTTGCCAACTAACGTGTCATGCAATTCTATTTTTATTTAATGCACATAATGAAATGTATACCACATGATATAAATAATGGGCTCATATAAAATGAGCTATAAGTTTTCCCTCTGGTTAGCTGATTATAATAATCTATTTTTAAAAATATATTGTTGGGGGTTGACATTGTTCCATACAGCACATGTTTATTTTTTTGTCAACGATCACAGAATTACTAGCAAATCAAGAAAATTATAAAACTATTTTTTTACAGTTCGATACACGAGTAACGTAGAATTTTATTATTATTATTATTATTATTATTATTATTATTATTATTATTATTATTATTATTATTATTATTATTATTATTATCATCAATAATTATTATTAATATTATATTATTATTATTATTATTATTATTATTATTATTATTATTATTATTATTATTATTATTATTATTATTATTATTATTATTATTATTATTATTATAATAATAGAATTTTCTGTTCGGCCAAGTGTCAATCCTTAATTTGACCTTGGCCTTGAGAATCGCCCGATAATGGCAGCGATCCAACCCCCCGATGTTCGGAGGGAGACGATTACGGGAAACTGGCTGAGTAAGATCAAAAAGAGAGGGAATGGGGATACCCCTCTGATGTGCATAATGGACGGCGACCCCGTTTCGAGCCGAAATTAGTCCCGGCAACCCTTGTAGGCAGAATCCCTGACTACGGACAGAGCTACACATACGAGATGGAAGTCGGTTTGGACGAATTCAATCCCTCGTGGGGCGGGGACCTACATGTGCGCTACATCGGTGGGGTCTAACTACTTGTCCAATATGTCCACGCTGTGGGCAGGAACCCGAGACGGCAGAGCATCTTGTCGAAAGGTGTGTTGCCTTTGTTTCTTTGCAAATATTGCGGATTCTACACTAGAAATAAGAGTGATGATGATGATGATGATGATGATGATGATGATGATGATGATGATGACGATAATACCACCTCTACAATTGGTACGACTTTAACTTTTACTACTACTACTACTACTACTACTACTACTACTACTACTACTACTACTACTACTACTACTACTACTACTACTACTACTACAAAAACTACTGGAATTTCAAACTAAAAATGCTAAATATATTAATGAATTTAATAATACCCTTGATATGGAACTATTTGCTTTGAAATACAATGACTGAGCATTCATAATAATATATGTCAATAATAAACATACACATACAGACACACACACACACACACACATTAAAAAAAATAATCTTAAAGAGTATGCAATGATGAATATATTGTTACCTATGTTTTAAGGTCATTTAAGGAACGCTTAGTCGGTTTTAAAGTCCTAATACTGATATGATATGATATAAGAAACCTTCATGTGATGATATGAATGAACACGCGGGTAGAACAAGTTAGTATTTTACTTAATTAAACACGCACCATCCGTTATACATGTAGTTTGCATAGTTAAGCATTAACTGCGACTAAAGGACAATACACGCAGATTGATGCTGCTCCACATTTGCTTAGACCATATACTATATTGATAACGGTCCTGTATCGTTCTTGGTTAACTTCTGTAATCTGATGCTAAGACTGACAAAAAACTTGGTAGGGATTTACCTGTATTTCTTGACTGTAACATCCTTTTTATGTGACTGATTTTTCTGCGCGCTCGAAAGCGGTGCACTAACTTCCACTTTCCCGGCGTTGACAATTAGACTATAATTAATTATATCAAATATATTACGTAATATCTAACGCTGACATTAATTTATGTCCAGTTTTGCGAAGTTCCGTATCAATAAATACAACAAAATCGAAACAACTTATCTATAGCTACGGAACTCTCGAACCTCAGAGCGGATTTACGTCAACTTCCGCCATTTCCACCATTTTCTTTTTCACATGCCCTAACTCTGGGAGTGAAATTGAATTGGCATCTTTATCTTTACAATTTTTACCAGTTTATTACCTGTGGTGTAATGCATTGATATAACCATGCCTACATATTTCCAAAGGCCTGAAAATGCTCTGAAAAGAGCTGATGGTATGTTTTGTTACAATAATGTCGATTCACCGATTGACTTGATTTTTGACCACCAGCCACCATCCATCATCATTGCCACCATACTGTTACTGTTACTGACTGACTGGTACTAGTACTAGGCGAGACTTTTAAGAATCAACACCTCTAAAGGCTACTTCGCCTTGAACATTAATTCGCGTTTAAGACAAATGTTTTTGAAAAATGCCGCATAGGGAGGACTGGTTCCATAGCAGACAAGTTGATTGAATGAAGTGTCAACAATTGCCAAGGAGTGAGTCCTTGGTAGTTGACGGTTCATCAATTGCCAAGGACTCTTCAGCCGCATGTGGTGATTTCAGTCGGGCCTCAATCAGCTGCATGTGGTGATTTCAGTCAAGCCTCGATTTGCGCGCATACGAATCTCGAACCCCGTCACTTTCTTTTCTTCCATTCGCCATTCAGTGAATGATTCACTCATTCCTTGTCAATCGTTGTGGAAAGGATCAAGTCCACACTTGTTGGCATTTGTTTTTAATTTTTATGTCTTTTCACGAATTCCAAGATGATTTAAAATAATATCAAACAAAAATTACGGTTAATTTCGGATTCAGCGGGGGAAAAAAAACCAGAAGGACGAGGTGGCAAATCCCTGCCAAGATGTCCTAGATTAAAAAAGAAAAATATTTCCTTTATTTTAAAGGAAATATACTGCACATCGTCTTAATACGGAATAATTAACGTAAAACATTTGTGCAACAAGATCAATCCGTGGCATTAATAGTAAATAGTTGATGATCTACCAACTGGCAAGGTCCGTAACAAAAAGAGGAAATATGAGAGAGAGAGAGAGAGAGAGAGAGAGAGAGAGAGAGAGAGAGAGAGAGAGAGAGGGGGGATGACAGAGAAATACATACACAGAGGAAAAAATGGCAGAGAGGGAAAAGAGAAAATGACAGAGAGAGAGTGTGTGTGTGTAATAGAGGAAAAAAAGAGAAAACGACACACAGAGAGAAACAAGAGTAAAAGAGAGTATTAATTAATATTAGTATTAATACATAACATCACTCTGTGGCAATGTATCACTTCGTGACACTAAAGGTACTCCGTGGCAGTTAAAAGTACACATGCGTAGTTGATGAACTGACACGGTCCTTGGCAATTGACGATTTGACAATTGTCAAGGTCCTTGGCAATTGACGCTACCCAGTGATGCCAAAACTCCGGTTTCACCGGAAAAAACTCCGGTCTGGAGCAAAAAATTCCGGGCTCCGGGCAACTTCCGTCAAATTCCGGTGAGGTCAATTTGTTCCAAGGATACCCCCCCCCCCCCTTCCAACCACCACATCATCATCATTACCACTATTATTACAACCATCATCACCACCACTACTACTGCAACCACCACCACATCATCATCACTACCACTACTACTACAACCACCAGCTTCACATCATCACTACCACCACTACTACTACAACCACCACCACATCATCGTCACTACTACTACAACCACCACCACTACATCGTCATTACCACCACTACTACAACCACCACCACCACATCATCATTACCACTACTACTACAACCACCACCACCACATCATTACTACCACTACTACTACAACCACCACAACCACATCATCACTACCACTAATACTACTACAACCACCACCACATCATCACTACCACTGTACTACAACCACCACAACCACATCATCACTACCACTACTACTACAACAACAACCACCACCACATTATCATTACCACTACTACTACAACCACCACAACCACATCATCACTACCACTACTACAACCACCACCACCACCACATCATCATTACCACTACTACTACAACCACCACATCATCACTACCACTACTACTACAACCACCACAACCACATCATCATTACCGCTACTACTACAACCACCACCACCACCACATCATCACTACCACTACTACTACAACCACCACTACCACATCATCACTACCACTACTACTACAACCACCACCACCACATCATCACTACCACTACTACTACAACCACCACCACCACATCATCATTATTACCACTACTACTACAACCACCACCACCACATCATCACTACCACTAATACTACTAAAACCACCACCATATCATCATCACTTCCACCACTACTACAACCTACACCACATCATCATCACTACCACCACTACTACAACCACCATCACCACCACATCATCATCACTATCAATACTACTACAACTACCACCATCACCTCATCTTCATCACTACCACCACTACTACTACTACAACCACCACCACCACATCATCATCATCACTACCACTACTACTACAACCACCACATCATCATCATCACTACTACTACTACTACTGCTAATGCTACTACTATACTACAACAACAACCACTACAAAATCATCATCACTACCACTACTACTACAACCACCAGCACCACATCATCATCACGACCAGTACTACTACAACCACCACCACCACATTATCATCACTACCACGACTACTACTACAACCACCACCACATCATCATTACCATTACTATTACAACCACCACTAGCACATCATCATCACTACCATTTGTACTACAACCTCCACCACCACCACCACCACATCAACATCACTACCACCACTACTACAACCACCACCACATCATTATCATCACGACCACAACTACTACAACCACTATACCACCACCATATCATCACTACAACTACTACTTCAACCAGCACCACCACCATATCATCATCACTACCACTACTACCTCAACCACCACCACCACCACCACCACCACCACCACCACCACCATATCATCATCATTACCACCACAACTACAACATCAACCACTATCACATCTTCATCACTATTACTACAACCACCAACACCACATCATCCTCACTACCACCAGTACTACAATCTCTACCATTAGGTTTTGGCGCTTTACTTCATTTGAAATAAGGAAACTTTGGGATTGTAAATTGCAATGTGTTTATGTATCATAATATACACTGTAATTCTAATCAGTTATCTATTTAGAACTATACAATATGTAAGCACAATGCCAAATATCGTTTTTTGTGCGCGGAAATTCCTCTTTCGGCATTGAAATTCCTACGAGTGGTGGCTGAAACTCCTGTGAACGAAATTTAAAGTTGGCGTCTCTGCGCTACCATTGAATAAATAGGCACTTTGAAAAAATTTTATTCCCAGACGCCTGTCTGGGGATAATGAAAATTCGTTATCCCCAGACAGGTGTCTGGGGATAACCAATTTTTGTTATCCTCAGACAGGTGTCTGGGGATGAAAGAAAATGTTATCCCCAGACGCATGTAGCAAGTGGGCAGAAAGAATTTATGCAAAATGCCAAACCAGGCGTGAAAAATACCAAATATTCTGGAAAAAATACTAGTGGTTGTGTCCCAAAACAGTTAATATATCAAGCGATATTCAACACAAGATGAAAGTAAATAGTGATCAAATGTCAAATCCAGCTCTTTTAAAAAAAATATTTTAAAGCAAATGGATCAATGAAATTTCTTTTGTTACTTTGATCTGAAAACGTCAAAATGGCAATTCGACTTTTTATTTTCAACCAGGAAGAAAGTTGTTTATCATCAAATCTGTTCATAGTCCACCAACCATTTAAATTTTCACTACCTAACTACCTGTTAACTTTATTGATATTCTCTTGTTTCTATAATTTGCTCATTCTGGCCACAATTTTGGGGATGACCGGGAATTATTTTTTATTTCGCGGACGAATTCCTAGGCCATGGTGTTGTTCGCCCCAAAGCCCAAAACCGACACCTGTTATTGTCCTGTCTTCTTCGCACAAGACAATATAATTTAGTATCAAACGTCCACAAAACTAGATCCAACAACACATTTTTATTCGAATCAGAGATGAAAATAACTACCAAAACAAGGAAAAAAATGGTGGAAATATGTTTAGCTCACTCATATATGAATTTAAGATATTCCGATAGCGGTGTGGATAGACAGCTCAGTGGGTTAGGCCACCTTTCATTTTACTCCTTTTAGCTGCACAGATTCGAACCAGTCGCGACCCCCCCCCCCCCCCCCCCCCCCCTCCCCTCACACACACAAACTTTTTTTAAAAAAAAACTTTTTCTTTCTTTCTTCCCAATTGATGTTCATTGTTTTCACTTTTTTTCCGAGTTCCGAGCAAGAGTTTTTTTAATCAGTTGAATTTTTTATTTCTCCGATAATATTATTTCATTATTTAATTTGCTCTAGATCTATTATTGTTTTTTGTTTTTTTTTGGTCAAATGATAATATTAATAATAATAATAATAATAATAATAATAATAATAATAATAATAATAATAATAATAATAATAATAATAATTGTAATAATTATTATTATTACTATTACCATCATAATCATTATTATATTATTATCAATAATAATATTATTTTTATTATTAATTCTCTTATTATCATACTATTACTATTATTATTATTATTATTATTATTATTATTATTATTATTATTATTACTATTATCATTATTATTATTATTATTATCATCATCATCATCATTATTATTATTATTATTATTATTATTATTATTATTATTATTATTATTATTATTATTATTATTATTATTATTATTATTATTATTATAGCTATCCTCTATCTGACCATTTGGTCGCTCTCTGAATATTTCTGTTTGTTTGCTTTTTAATTATTTATTCTTTTTAGACACTATTTGAGATCGGAGTGGGGACGAATATATTTGCTAGAAGCTAGAATAAAAAACCAAGAGAGATAGAGAGAGAGAGAGAGAGAGAGAGAGAGAGAGAGAGAGAGAGAGAGAGAGAGAGAGAGAGAGAGAGAGAGAGAGAGAGAGAGTGTTTAATATTTAAAAAAAAGAGGTGGGGGGAGGGTGGATGGGACATTTATCCCTTTCAACGTTCTGTAAAAAGAAGACGGAATTAAAAAAAAAAAAAAAAAGTGACGTTACCAGGATTCGAACCCACAACGTCGATTCTGGTCAAACTTCCAGGGCAGACGACTAAACCATTCGGCCATGACACCCACTTCGAAGTCGACGCATATTGTGTATATGTAGTAACAACTGATTTTAATGTTGGTTAATTTTATGTTTTTATAGATATTTTATTAACTTTCCTTATTTTTATGTGCATTTGGAAACATTCCATATTCTGGAATGTGGATAATTGTTTAAAAGAGCGGAGTTTCAAATATGCGTCTGGGGATAATGAAAATTCGTTATCCCCAGACAGGTGTCTGGGGATAACGAATTTTTATTATCCTCAGACAGGTGTCTGGGGATAATCACAGCGTAAAATTTTCAATCTCAAAATATCTTGATTTGACTCAGTCAGGGGGATGGGACTTGTTGAGTTATTTATATTTTTCTATTGAAATTTTTTGTCAATTTTACAGAGAGGATCTGTGATCTCACTGCTGCCTCAAAACCAGCATCTCGCGGCGATCGGAAAATTTTGAGTTTTACAGTCAACATGGCCCACTTGTTGTTTTCAGTAATTTTGTTTCAATTAAAAAATAAATGGCAAGTGTTAGGTGTCATTTTAATGGTCAGAAAATAAGCTTTATTTTCATATAAATCATTTTCATGGATGGAAAGTATGGAAAAAATTAAGGATAGATGAAAATGGAAAAAAATATGAGGTTTTTGTCCTAAAAAGTGGGGTCGATGGCGGAAAAAATAAAATAATGAGCGAGTGTAGGCCTATCAATTTTGATGAAATTTTGGCAGAGATATTCTTGAATTAATTGTCTATCGATGTATGAAGTATAATTAAAATGTAATCCATAATTTTAAAAGTTCTTATAATTCAAAAATTTATAAATTTACATTACATAAGCTTTCTGAGAAATGCAATCAAGAATTAAGAATGTAATACACCGTTAGAAAGCTTGTTTTGTGCCCTTTATAATGATACCAAAGTTAGTCACATAGGTTCACAAATAACGCCATGGTGACCAAAACAGTAAAGGGTCAAAAATAAAGTTCCAAAAAACGAGTTTCACCTTACAGTGAGCCTATCGGCGGCCACTGGACTGGAGTTATCAAAGTGCCTAGAATAAAAAGAAAAGAGCCTTTTATCCCCCTTCTCTACCACCACCACCACCACATCCTCCTCCACTACCACCACCACACCACCTCCTCCACTACCACCCCACCACAACCACCGCCATCGCCGCCACCACCACCTCTACCACCACCGCTGCTGCATTCCCAGACTTCCTGTGTTGTTTTTACGCTGTCACATGACCTGTTTTGAGAAATTTGTCGTCTGCTACAAACATTTAGATCTATCAACAGAAGATATTTTTGTTGGAACAGGCAAAAAAGTGTTATTTCTTGTATATTTTAAGGGAGGACTGGTCCCATAGCAGACAAGTTGATTGAATAAAAGAAAAAGGGCCTTTTATCCCCATCCCACTTGTCCTTTCACCTCCTCCTCCACCACCACCACCACCTCCTCCTCCACCACCACTACCACCACCATCATCGCTGCCACCACCACCACCACCACAAAAGGAGAGAGTGAGAGAGAGAGAGAGAGAAACACACACACATACACCCACAACGGAACAAATTTTGCACACCAATTTTTCCTGCACTTGCACTTTTTTCAAATTAAAGCCTTGTAATAATATTATCATCGTTGTCATTTTACAGAGTTCATTGATGTCGGAAAAAATGAAAGAGCCCTTGAAGTGCTTTATGATGTCATCAAAAGCAAGAAGCATAGAACATGGCAGAAGACCCATGAACAGATTATGGAGAAATACCTCAAGCTTTGTGTGGAACTCCGCAAGTCACACATTGCCAAAGAGGGATTGTATCAGTACAAAAACATTTGTCAACAGGTAATGTTTTAAATTTGATTTTATATCTGCTTAGTTTATTTAATATTAGTTGTATTATTTAGTAATTTGGTAAACATAAACTTGTCACTCCAGCACTGAACTGAAATATGGCCTAGTGACTGTACTGTATCCCAACTTTTAGGGCTTCAGTTAATAACTGCATAGATTTTTTGTTAATTAATGGATAGATTTTAATGGTTTTTGCCTCATTTTCTTCAAGTGGAATTGTTCTATCATTTTGTATTGGTTACGTTTTGGATAATTTTAAAAAAATCATAACTTGACAAATCAAAATTCTTGATGTTGCATGTAATTTATCATCTTAATTTTTCATTAAAATTAAATTCAGGTCAAAGTTTTATCCTTAATTCCCTGTCCTTAGTCAAATGTCGACAGCCATCTTAAACCAGTTTTGAAATCGAAATGGTGAACACTGGAAATGTAACACTTTCAGGTCACTAAATCCATGCAAAGACAAATAGAGTACATTTTCCAATTTTTTTTCAACTATCATAACTTTTCTTCTGAATAAGAAAAAGGCCTTTAATAAATGGATGTAAGTTTCAATGAGATGAAAATTATTTGAATTTTTGACCAAAGTACCTACTGGTATTGTATATTAAAGATCAGAACAAGTGTGTATCAAAGCTCCCAAACAAAGCAAGAAAGAAAAATACAAGAAAAAAAAAACAAACATCCTAAAAAGTCAGCCTGCCTCGACTGGGGATCGAATGTCTATTTTATATTATGGAAAATTGATAATTAAAAGTCTTTAATCCACCGTTGGGGATTGTTGCCAATCATTTTTATAAGAAGTCGATTTAGATATTATAGTATAAAATCAAATTAATACAGTTTGTATTTATGTATTTTGAATAGAAGAAAGTTTGAGATGCTAATTTTATTCAAACTTATATCATGAGGTATATTAGTGTCTCATTGGTATTCATTGAAAAATAACTGCTTTATTTCTGAAAATGGTTTGTTCTAAAATTACAGATAAATGATGGGAAAATTTATGATTTGAAATAAATTTACTTGGTCAAATCGCTTATGGCCTTTTACCCGTTTTAACAGGTAAACATCAACTCCCTTGTGGAAGTTGTCAAGAGTTACATTGCTCTGGCTGAACAGAAAACTGAATCAGCAAGAAAAGAATCCCATCAGACTGTTGTTGACATTGATGATTTGGATTTGCCAGATTCTCCAGAAAGGTAAAAAGTTAAACTCAGATTTAAAAAAATAAAATAAAATAAAATTACCAAACGATATGACAATTTGGTAGTAAGAAATTTTCTGCTATATAGTTTTCCTAATTTTAAGGCTTCTAATAATCATTACTTCTGTCTCTTCATTTTTGTTGTAGTTGTTGTTGTTGCTAAATTATATTAGAAGTGATGGCACTTCTCACTTATAATGAAGAGAGGAAAATGAAATTCAGATAATTTTTCTTATCTTTATAAATTTATATATTTAATTTGTTTTAAATAGAACAATTTGTTCACAGTTCAAATTTTATGATTGAAAAAGAAAATACAAAATATTTTTGTCTTTACAACTTTGTAAACTAAATTGACTTTACTCTTTATCAATATCTCGCGTCTGGATTAACAGGACGTATGGAATAGACATTGGGCAGTACAATAATAATGGCTTTTTCCATTGGTGTTAGCTAAACATTTACTTCAGTGATGTCTCAATATGAATTATGTTTTGTACCAGTAATTTTGATTACAGTATGTGTTTGTGCTTTTCTCACTTTTGACATTTAACAATCTTTTTAAAAGTTGCACTAATTGTTACATGTTTCATGTCTGTTTTTCCAGCTTACTCCTGAAGGCAGTGAGTGGGGAGGATCTTCAGGATCGTACTGATCGGACCATTCTGACACCTTGGGTGAAATTCCTATGGGAATCTTACCGACAATGTCTGGATCTACTGAGGAATAATTCTAGAGTGGAAAGACTCTACCAGGACATTGCCCAGCAAGGTATGATCAAGTTGAGTGGGGTCGTTGAATACACTCGTATGCATTAAGAGATTGTTCTATTTTTATGTAGATGAAATAAGTTCATGCTTTAGTAAATTAAAAGATCATCCATGATTTATTAATGTTTAAAAAAAAAAAATATTTGCATACTGTGTGGTTTACAGCCTACTTTATAGTTTCAATTGGTTTGAATCAGACATTTTGATTGTTTTTGTTTTATGGAATGTTTTAAGGGAGAAATATTTTAAGTCTATAGATGATTATCAGAAATTAATGGAATTATTATTTGCCGTTTAAAATTCAGGGGAGGGAGTAATTTGTTTGTGAGTATTGTTCATTCTGGAATTTCCTAGTTCATTTTTACAAGCTTTATTTAAAAAAGAAATAAAAAATTAATTAATAAGATAAAGACAAAGCAAGATATCTTAAGGATTAAGAAAACTGTTTAATCATGGGAAAGATAGTAAAACTTCTGCAATGTTTACATAAAGAAGTATTCTAAACTTATACTATACTTTTTATTCTGGGAAAGTATCTATAACCTGCATTTGGTGAGGATGTGGTGGGTGCCAAATTTTAGGCAAAAAGTTCATGAAACTTTCATTTTCTCAAGTGGCATCCCTAGGATACAACAAAAGGTTAAGCAAGGCATGATGGTGTTGGAAACCAATTGAATCTCTTGGTTATGTAGAAAATTGATTTGATTCCTTCATCCCCCATTCTATGATCTGATTTTACTTTACTTTTCTCCACAGCTTTCAAGTTTTGCTTGAAATATGCTAGGAAGACAGAGTTTAGAAAACTTTGTGACAATGTAAGTGGATTCAGTTAACTATGGATTTGGTGATGTCAGAGTCTAGTTATTTTAAAGCGTCTATTAATTATAATATTAGCATCTTAGGCCGTGTGATTGAAATATAAATTATCCTGCTCCTACAACTTTCCAAGTAAATGGGGTGTTGTAGCGGTGATAAGGTATTTTTAAATTTTCACTTTGGCAGGTTAAAAGTTATTTTTCAATTTAAAGGGCACCGTGGCTCAGCAGTACAGTCTTTGCTTCACACCCGAAGGATGCGTAGTTCAATCACCCGTCACTGCTCTGTGTGGCCTTGAGCAAGTCACCCCTCCTAGTTCAATTTGCGGCGCTGCACTGCGGCTGCCTCCTGGGTTATTCCAGTCTTCCCTTGGAATATACGCTAGAGACAAATTTTCCCTATGGGATGAATAAAGGGTATTCTATTATTTTATTTATTTATTAATATTTTTTTTTGTTAGCCATTTGCTGCAATTTTGTGGCGGTGTAGAAAACTTACAATTTTTCTAGTCATCACAGAGTAGCAAATTATGACAGGAATAGCTGCAGTTTCATCTTTAACAATGGCGTTTGAGTTCACTCTAACCGATAATCTTACTGTCTGACTGAATGAAAAGAACAATTATAGGGTTTATTTGGGTTTAATTTTGTAATTTCAAAATTTTAAAAATCAAACCCTGTAAGTAGAGGGTTAATAACAGTTATTCCATTGTGAGTCACATTTTTGCATTTCCGAATGTTTTCACCAGTTGCGCACTCACTTGATGCACATCCATAAGCATCAAAATCAGCAGACAGCCATCAACCTGAACAATCCAGACTCTCAGGCCATGCATCTGGAGACTAGGCTTGTACAGCTTGACTCAGCCATTACTATGGAGCTCTTTCAGGTAAGTAAAATGAAAATATGCTTGAAAGAAAAAATGTTTGCTTCTTTGTTTGGACCCAAGGGATTATAAAACACTCTTTTGTTTTCACAAAAATCAAAGGGAACAATGGGTTTGATTTCTTATGATTTATGGGAAAATCTTGGTTATGATTTCAGAATTATGTCAGTCCTGATTGATAAATAAAAATGGATAATTAAAACTTAAGTTTCTCTTTTGTCCAAATGAAGATGATACAATTTCAAGTGCATAAGTCATGTTGAGTCGAATTTATAATCTCTTGATTTTTTTATGAACTCCAAAAGAAAAGAGAAATAAAATTCTGCCTTTGAAAGTCCTGGACTTAATTTTTGTAAATTTTGTGATAGTGTTCTCTACAATACATTGAATTAATTTCACAAAATTGAGAGCCATAAATTATTATATGTGCAAAGAGCGGTGGGTACTATAAAAAAAAAATCTTAAAGTTTGCTGTAAAAATTCAGAATTTTGAGAATAAAATCTGGATCAACCCCAAAAATTTGGTTTCAATCCTTACATAGACCTGTAAATTCTCAGTCAATTAACTGAAATCAGTCAATTTGTCAAATTCAAATATTTAAAAAAAGGAAAGAAAGAAATGAAAAAAGAAAGAATTCACAAATCGTAGTCGAATGACCGTTAAGTAATTTGGAGTGTTTCACAGCGCTACGCATAGCTCATGGGGACCGTTTATATTAACGATGTATATATTGCCAAGACTAAGCGACGCTTTTTATAAAAGACGTGTCTGAACACATCCCTGGGTATTTTCACACATCCTTCGTTAAATTATTTTTTCACTTTCCAAACCCGTCGTGATCCCAACGGTAGCCAATTTTAACTGAACCACCGAGCGATAAATTTCACTGTTTCATCTAAGCCAAAATTGACCACAATTACCTGGCGAGTCTCCAAAGTATGATAAAGTAAATTGCGAATGCCGGAAGTCCGTTATGTAGACACCTTCAAATCGAAAGTTAGGATAGATTGCTACAAAGCACATTTCGATTGCCTTACGTTGTAAACAAACTGGTTGACCGTTTCTTCACTGATTGGGTACCTAATTATAAGGAACAATGGTAAGTAGCCTAATTAATTCCCGCGCAAATTAGGACGTTTTCTGCCATTGTTTTGTTCAAGCATGCTTGCTGTTTACTGCGGCGATTTACTATTCATTTCGATTCTTTGGATTTGTCCGCTACCGCTACGCCTGCCGAAGTTTCTTCAATTGATAATTCATTTCTACTTAGCCTGATAATTCAGTGTATTGGCCAGAAGTCATATTTTTTGCCCTTATTTTAAAAAAAAAAAACTTGAATCTTCAGTTTGTCGAAGAGTTTCAGTCAATTTTTATAGAGCTCATTTACAGGTCTATTTACATGTCATAATAGCATTCTAAAGTGACAATATATTATGTAAAGTTGTTCACTTTGGTGACATATATCTATTTTCTATGTAAAATATCGAGAATTTTTTATTGAGTTTCCTCAAAAATTATAAATGAAAATTTTGAATCTAGAAGAGGGAAAAATCCTGATTTAGAGTGAATTGTCCCTAAAAAAATCAACTTGTGTGATGGATAATGGATTCCTATTCAGCGTTTAGTCTTTGCCTCAATTCGGTTATAATATGTAAACCTGTGTCTTTGAATTTATGTTGTGAAGATAAGGAAATTTTATTCATTCTCCGCAATAACGGTATATATTGCTTTGATTCAAATTTAATATAGCATTTTAAATTCATTTTATGGCATCTCATTCACCCCAAACTAATACTGGATTGAAGTGATGGATCTCATTTGAATTATAAAAAGTTATAATTAGGGCCAGTTGATAGAAAATGACAATGGTAATGTGTTGGGATTGTTTAATTACAGGAAGCATTCAAGGCTGTTGAAGACATCCATGGCCTGATCACACTGTCCAAGAAACAACCTAAGCCTGCCCTGATGGCCAACTATTTCCAAAAATTGAGTCTTGTTTTCTCTAAGTCTGGCAACCATCTGTTCCATGCCTGCACCTTGCACAGGCTGTTTGTCCTGTCTAGGGAACAACGGAAAAATTTGTCCGTGGATGAGCTACAGAAGTAAGTACTTTCTAATCAATATCAGATTTTAAAAACAGATAATGTTGGGGGAAAAAAAGCTCATAGTTATTCCTACACAAAGAGATTATCAGTGTTATTGGATATTGCTTGGCCGCATCATTAATTTTTACTTTTATCTTTGTGTTTGGTGGTCTATAGATATTTTATTTATTTCTTCTATCTTGTTGCCTAAATATTTGGTCTTTACTTTGTAGGATGGCATCTAAAGTTCTTTGTGCAACCTTGGCTGTACCCATCCCACCAGCAAGGAATGCCATTGGTAACTTGTTGGTCATGGATGAGAGTGCTGTGGAGAAGCAACGTAAACTGGCTACTCTGTTGATGAGGACTTCTCCACCTATCAGACAGTCTCTCGTCTCTGATTTGGTAAGCTATGAGTTAAATTCTGTGATACCAAAACTCCGGTTTTACCGGGGAAAAAAAACTAGGTCTGGAGCAAAAAATAAAAAATTCCAGTTTACGGGCAACTTCCGTCAAATTCCAGTGAGGTCATATTGTTGCAGTCTCTAGACCCTTGTGGCCAGTGAGTCAGGTTTGTAGTCCTTGACTTTTCCCTGCAAACTGATTAGGTAAAACAGAGGAAAACAGATAGGTACGTGTTTTAAAGTTGAGATTAAAAAAAAAAATCTCTTTTTCTATCATATGTGGCTGTCTACCAGTGCCATTTACTGTTACTTCCATTGTTCTAAAATCTTTTGCAAAAATATTTATTACAGCAGTTTCAGTGCACCATAACCGTTTGATAAAGATATTGTTATTTTTTATGTAGTTTATATACATTAGCCTTGGATTTGCTTGAGAAATCGGTAATGCCATTCTGAAAGTGTGAATAATGACATGAAACGTAAAAAAAGTGAATTTTTTCACTCCCAAAAACAACAAAAATAAACAGCCCTTTAAAAAGTTTCATAAATACTATTGATTATAATTTAGTGTTACATATTCAGAGTGAAATTAGTTGATTGAACTGGGTGGGGATCCTGACCTCCCATAGCGGGCAGGGAGGTACATACTGTGTATTCTATCCCCTTATATCTGTTTTCCAACATGCTTTCTATCTTTGTCTTGGAATGAGATTACTTGGTTTTGTCCAGGCACTGGCCGGAATCCTAGCTGGGAGGGAAACAGTCAAATGCATAGTTATTGTTTTGGGAGATGATATTTTTTTCCTTGTAAATCATCTCTCTGTTATGTATTATTATTTTTATTTTGAATGTATAATGTAAGCATTTGATTGTGTTCCTCTTTGTTGGATTTTGTGCTTGTGTCTGGATGAGACTTGTACGTGATTTCAAACTACATTGGTGGTATGCTCTTGAATCTACATCTGATCCTTATTTGTTCTCAGTTCCCCTTTGTCTTACTTTTTCTTGGGTGCTTTAATTATAATTCTAGAACTTTTTACTATACCATTTTCTTCCTTTTTACTGGCGCTGATATAACCTAAATGTGTTGCAAGCGCCGTAAAACCCTTAAAAACAAAACAAACAAGTTGATTGAAAAATTGCTGTTCTTTATACCCTATTGTGGTAGGTCTTGTTTAGAATAGTCTGCTTATGTATAGCATTAGGTAGGTATTGAAATGCAATACTCTGTTACTTTTCCAGGTGAAGAATGGATTGATTCAGTATGCATACCCAGAGTTACAGAACTTGTATCAGTATCTAGAGGTCGATTTTCACCCACTGAGTTTGTACAGTAAAGTAAAGCCCATTGTTGAGATGATCGAGAAGAACGAAGAGCTGGCTCAGTATGTGCCACAGATAGAAGACATCATTATAACGCGTGTGCTCAAACAGGTGAGATTAGATCCTTTATTATTACCTTTCCTGGCTTGTTATTATGTTATGAAATTAACTCATTTTAATAAGCAATTTTGCGTAACTGGGTGGGGTTCCTGACTTCCCATAGTGGGCAGGGTGGCACTTACTGCGTAGGGCTTATAGGGAAACAGTTGAATGTATAGCTATAGTTTTGGGAGATGTTTTGTTTTTTATTGTAAATCATCTCCGTTTATGTATTGTATTATTTTCTGTTTTACTTCTGATTTGTAAGTATTTGAGTATATTCCTCTAAGTGTGGACCTGTGCTAGAGTCAGGATGAGACATTTAGGTGATCTCAAATTACACTGATAGTGTGCTATATCTGTTCGCTATCTGAACCAGTTCCCCTTTATCTTACTTTTATTTGGATGCTTTAATTTTTTTAGAACATTTGACTATCCCATTTTCTTCCTTTTTACTGGCACTGTTATGACCTAAATGTGTTGCACGCCGTAAAATCCTTTAAAAAAAAAGAAAGAAAATTTTGTGGAATATGTGAAAATTTACAAGAATATGAACAAAGAGAAATTGAGCAAAAATAGCAACAATATCTGAAATTGTTTGCTTGTCTGTATATTGAAACAATCAATGGGGATATAATGATGCAATTTGAGTAGAAATGATTTTTGTTCTCTCCTTTTATTTGCTTACTTTATACATCTCAAATGACATTTTTTTAGTAAATTAGCTATTTTTTGAACAAATATGAACATTTTTACAACGTTCATAATTGTGTAATTCATCAGTCTTTAACAGTCAAGACTAGTTTATAACTTTATTCATAATTTCATATCTTAATTCTGTTGTATTCATCTCTAGGTCTCACAAGTTTATCAGCAGATCAAGTTTAGTCGCTTTTCTGGTCTTGTACCATTTGCCAATGAATATCGTCTGGAGAGAGTTATTGTGGAAGCTGCAAAGACTTTGGAATTGCAAGTTCGTGACATACATGTTAACATTTTTAGACTTCTTATCAATTGATCTGATAATATGAAGTATGAATTTTCAAAAAGGGACCAAAGCCAAGCTGTTATTTCAGAGAAATCACCAGTTTGTGAATCTAAAAGACAGGGAAAATTTTGTTATTTTTGTATATTGGAAATTAAAGTTTGTAGATGAAAAAATATGACAACTGAATTAATTTTTTATAACATTTTTTGACTTAACTTTGAAAATTGAATTCTTCATATTATGACAAGGTTTATTTTAAAAATATTCTTTAAGGTTTAAATCAGTCTGATATCAATTAAAATTTTAAAAAATTTATTTATATAAAAGATTTTTGTTGTTGTTGCTATAGTCGAATATTGGTGACACGAAGGTCTTAGTTTAAATGGTAAAAACTTAGGGACTTTTGTGTTCATACAATTGATGGTTCGATCCTTACCAATCAGAATGTTCCCTGCCATTTAGCCTGTTCCATCCTCTTGATTATTAATTTTCAGTAACCTGGCAAATATTCTTTAATTCAATAGCTAACTTTATTATGCCAACAGACCAATAGGTCAGTCCACAGTTAGTATTTTTCCCATTATTTCAAATCTGACGATGAAACTCCATCGTAATACCAGATGACACTATGCATTTTTTTGATTGCCTGTATTTCAAAGATGTAAGCATTGTATTTGGTTGAATAACCTGGGAATTATACTTTAATAGGAAAAAATGCATCCATGTTAATAGCTAGTTACAAGAGGTCCTGGAGGAAAACTCAGTTGTATCCTATATTCCTTTTTAACATTTTAATCACTTTAATCCCTATAAACTTGATTTATTTTAGGTGAGGATAGATCACCGCACAGGTTCTTTGAGCTTTGGAACGGATCTGGGTGTTTCCCAAAAAGAGGATGTTCCAGAAGGACCTTACATCCAGAGTATGCCCAGTGAACAGATCAGGAATCAGGTCATTAACATTGCCCAGGCTCTGAATCAAGCCATGGAAATAATTGGTCCCAAAGAAAGATCAAAGGTCAGATTTTATTAAAATTAAAAAGTTCAATTTTTAAATGATTTGCTTTATATATTTACACAGGTGAGCAAATTTATGTTTTTGAATTAGAGGACATTTAATTGATTTGGATTGTAAATGATGCGATTGGTTCATTATCTCATATAATATCATATCATATAAATTCAAATGATATAAATGCTGTCTCTCATGTTATGACATCTGTTCAGAGAATTTTTTTTTCCTTTATTCAAGTCAGTGTTTTGTGACATTTTAAAATGGCAAAATTTGGTGGAAATTATTTTCAGCAAAATTCATCATTACAGCTTAATTATTCATTCATTCTTGTTGTGACATGCTTCACCAAGACTCTCCAATCCACTCTTTCCTGCATCTACTGTGACATGCCATTCCTTTCTATACCCATCCATATTGACAATTACTGCTCTCATTATTAAGCTATATGCTATCTGTTGCACTGTTTATCTTTGATAAGATTGGAATTAATTGGATGCTTCTGGTCTATTCTGCAGCTTGATGATGAGGATCTGAAGGCATCCATTCTGAACCAGTATCGTCTGACAGCAAAGAAAGAGCACATGAGGATTTTGCAAAGGAGACAGATTATTGAAAACAGGAAAGAACAGCTTGAACAGAATCAAGACCAGAGGGTAAAGTATTTTGTTTTTTTCTCAACTCCCTAATCAATGTATATGATTTCATATAAAGTAGAATTAGTTGGCAAGTAAGTCTAATGACAATAAAAAATAAAGTATTTTTAACTCTGGATTTGAGACTTTTTGACTTGTTGGAAGTTATGTTAAACCATTTTATTTCTAGCCAAAATTATTATATAGATTTGTTTCATCAGAATAGTGGCAGTGTTTATCAATGAGACATGTCTATTGACTCATTTTATTTGATTGAAATGCAACTTTGTAATGGTGTTTCATTTATATTTGAAAATGTGGTTGAAGGAGAGAGAGGAGATTGAACAGATAGAGGAACAAAGACGTAAGGCGTATGAAGCAGAGATGGAACGTCTGGAAAAAGAGGCTGAGGAACGTAATAAACAACGCCAACTGGAGGAACATGAGATGATCAAGAAGAGACACGTCAAGGAGAGAATTGAAGAACTTCGTAAGACTCCTCATGGAGCAAAGATTCTTGAGAACATCAATGAAGAAGTAAGATTGATTACTTTTATAGATTTTTCTGAGCTTTTATTTTCACAAAGAGGTACTATTCAATAATTAGAGTTTATTGCATATTTGGAATTCATAAATGCTCCTCACTGGTATCTGATATTGCCTTTTTGAAGTTAGAAGTTGAATTACTCATCGTTTAGTATTTTCAAAGAATTACCCAGGCTTTTGATTTTTCTTCTGTTTCTCATTCAAAAAAAGAATCTGTCTAGAATGTTTGTCCATTTACACGTTGTTTGAAACGTGCCTATTGTTAATAAGCTTATCCGTTATGATTTTAGGAAATAGCTGATCTAGATGTGGATGAGATAATGGCCAAGCAAGTGGAGCAACTAGAGAAGGAGAAGAAAGAACTCCAGGAACGCCTGAAGACTCAGGAGAAGAAGGTAAATTGCAAACTGTGCGAAATATTACTCATGAAATGAGGACTGCGCTAGATTACATTTAAAAAAAAAAAAAAAATTGCATTTAAAAAAAAAATAAAAAATTACACATTTTTTATCCCTAGGTTGGCATCTCTTGAACTGCCAGAGTTTTTGCGGAGAAAAGAATTATATTTTATATTAATAAAAATTGAGTTTACTGCTTCCTAGTCTAATTTGCTCATCCTGATTTGATCCTCAGACGGTTTGACTTATGGCTGTCTTTGTTTAAATATTTTCACGGGCACGTTATTATTGCATTGAACATGTCACAAAGGCCTTTTAAAAAAAACAAAAACATGTTAATCCCTTCTGCTTTTATGTATTGTTTTGTTTTTCAGGTTGATTATTTTGCCAGGGCTAAGAGGATTCTGGAACTTCCTCTTTTGAAGGAGCAATATGATGAGGCTAAGAAGGCAGATAAACTCTTTTGGGAAGAGCAAGAAAAGGAAAGAGTATGTATCTGCTTATTCCTCTTCATTCCCCCTCATATTATCTTCATGTTTAAACGTTTAGTTGGTGAAGGAAGGTTGTTATCTTCCTCAGCTCTGCCAGGGCCCATCCAGGCCAAAAATCCTCTCTTGCTGTTGCATGCTTTGGGCAGGTCTGGAGTATATAATGAATCTGAGTAAATAATCATACTGTCACTGACTGCTACTTGTTCTAATTCTTTTGAACCAAATTCAATTTTTACTCCACATATTCAGATTTTCATAGCTTTTTCTGTTTTACCATACCAGTTTTTAGATTTGTGATCCCTCAATCGGTTTTTAATGTCATGAATCCCATTTTGAAAATATATCCAGCTCAGAGACTGGAGTGGTTTTCAAATATATAGCAAACTGTTTGATGCACTTTATTATATCCCACACATAAGCACCATCACCCCACTGTGTTTTTTACATAAATACATGTTAATTTAGTGAGAGTGTACCAAATTTCTACCCAAATGGTTCATGATTTTCACATTTCATTTTAAAATTGATCCCTAAAGAGGCCAAAGCACCTGTCATTCTACCTTTTCCCACCAGCATAAGTAATTTTAACACTGTTTTAGCCCAGCATCAAAATCCAAAGATGAGTACTATATACATGCCTGCAATATTTAATCAGGGTTTCTATGTTTCTTGAAAATTGATACACGGAAGACTCTTGGAATTTTAGTTTATAAAAAGTCTTGGAAACATCTTGGAAGTTTCAAAACATAAAGTATGTAATAAATAGTAATCTCGTCAGTAGCATCAGACAATGTTTTAAATTATTATTATTTCCCCCCCCCCCCCCCTTTATCTTTGTTTAATTTTACAGATATTCTTTAAAAACTAGTACCGATAATCCCTTTTGACTTAAGTCATAAATCGAATGCTTCGTTTTGTTTTGTTTATCTGTGATATTCTATTCTTTTCTCTTCTTGCTGGATGGGGTCTTATGAGCTCCCATGGTGGGCAGGGAGGTCACTTTTGCTATGTCTTCTATCCCCCTCTATTTTATTTTCCAAGTTGCTTTCTGTCTTTGTCTTTATTCTGACCCTGGCCGGAGTTCTTGGCTTAGAGGGACACAGCCAAATGTATTCCTTTTTTTCCTAGTTTATCGTCTCTATGTTATGTAATGTTATATTCTTTGTATTGAATATATATTAATGATTTGTAAGCATTTGAATGTATCCCTCTCAGTGGGATCCTGTTCTTATGTCTGGATGAGACTTTTAGATGATCTCAAAGTACACTGATTGTATGCTCTTGGAATCTACATCTACTTCCCATTTAAACCATTCCATCCTGTCCTACTTTTTCTCATGTGCTTTTGATAATCTCATTTTCTTCCTTTTTACTTTCTTGTGCTGAAATAACGGAAATGTAAAACCCTTTTTAAAAAAACATATCCTCTTGGAGAATTCTTTGAATTTTAAAAATGTTTTCGAGTGGGAACCCTGTATATTGTGGCATGTCTGATCTATTTATTGGTTTCTTGTGACATACTTGCCATTTTTTTCTATCCATTCAGATTGCCAACAGCAAGATTGAAAGGGCCCAGGCTCTGGAGGCCAAAGCCCGTATGAGTCTGATGAAGGCTGATCTAGAGACATTTACCAATACTTTGAAAAAGGCTAAGAAGTCTGAATATGAGGTCAGTATCTCCTCCAGCTTCCCTCACACACACACACACACACACACACACTCACACACACACACACACACTCACACACACACACACACACACTCACACACACACACACACTCTCTGTCTCTCTCTCTCTCTCTCTCTCTCTCTCTCTCTCTCTCTCTCTCTCTCTCTCTCTCTCTCTCTCTCTCTCTCTCTCTCTCTCTCATAAACGGAAAGCAGCTGTCTGTTCATTTTTTCTTCCTTTTTGCTCATTTGTATTCATCTTTCTTCCACGTCATGTCAATATTATTAAGCTCATTGTTATATTGTTGGATATAAAAGTTAAATCAAAAATTGAACTGATCAATCCAAACCTCTTACAGGACAAGTTGAAGGACTTTGAAATGCTTGTGAATGAAGAACGTAGGAAGAGAATGTATGACCGCAAACAGCAGCGTAAAGAGGAACGACGTCAAAAATGGATTCAAGAAAAAGAAGAAGCTGCTCAGAGAGCTCGTGATGAACAACTTAAGTTGGGTAAAATTGATTTTTAAAATTTGAAATAGATCAAATGTTAGGTCTCTGGAAAAAGACATAACTTTTTTTTTCCAGCAACAAAATGAACATATTCCTCGAGAATTTGGTTAAAAGCAAGGTTTGAACTTTGTCCTCTAGTAATACCTTATCCTCTCAACCATTTTGTCAAAATGTTTTCTCTTGTCACCATTCGAAGAAATATGTTACTACACCCATTTTACAATATGTATATGTGTGTGTATATATTGCATGTATTCCTGTGGGGTAAGTAATGTCATGGTTTGAGTTTTTAAGAAGTCGTATTTTAAGATTCATTTTTTTTTTAAAGCAGAATTTGTTAGTGAATATTTTCTATCTTAAATATTTATGTAATTGAACTACATATTTTCAAGAGCTTTATACTTTTGGTTACATAAAACTCTTCAAATGAAGAAAATAAATGTATGTGTGAAATGGGTGCTTAGAATTACTTGACCTGATAGTGTCTCAGAGCTGCCAACTACCCTGAATTGTTGAAAAATTCCTGCTCATCATCATCATCATCATCATCATTATAATCATTATCATCATCATCACGACAGATTTTCCTTAAGAAAGGTTGGCTGGTCTGGAGTCCAAATCTAAAGTTAAAAAAACAAAAAAAGGTTTTTGCCCTGAATTAGATCCTTGTTTGTCTTCAGAACGAGAAGCAAAGGAGCGTGAGGAACAAGAGAAACGTGAAGAGGAGGAAAGGGCTTATCAGGAACACAAAGCCAAATTGGATGAGCAGTTGAAGAAGCAATTGGCCAGGGAAAGGGAAATTGAGGAAAGAGAGGCAAAGAAGAGGGAGGAAGAAAGAAGGCAGTAAGTCAATGTCTATAGGGATTGCTGTTGATGATAGTCTTTTATCCCTCTGCTACAACCTATTTTTCTTTGTACAGTGGTCTCAGTTTATAACCGCATAATAAAGTTACCCCTTATAAGCACGTCCACCGAAAAGGGCCCCACTTATAAGCTGAGCTTTCTGACCTTTACTTTTTAATTACAAAAATAAAGGGAAATGAATAAATTACTAAAGATTGGCAAACAAAGTTAACACAAACTGTCCAAGTTCTGCTAGTAACAATGGTTCACACATCACTATTTCATAACTACTTCTCTTGCACACAACTATTAACTTTGCTTGCCAATTTTCCGTTTATTTATGGAATTCAGTATGTTATAAATCCTCAGTAAGTTTTCCAATCACCTACTAAACTGAAAAAAAAGTAAGTTTTACCGGAGTTCAGCACTCAGAAAGGGGTCTGTTCATGTGTCAGCGTAAAGGGACTGGCAGAAAGTCAACTTTTTGTGATGTTGGCACTTGCTGGAAATGGGGTAAGGGCTCAGACTGTCTTCAGATGTGGTCATAATTAATCATCGATCAAGACAATTATTTTGATGACCACAGTTTGTTTACAGAGTCAGAAGTGTTAATTGTGTTTATGGAGACAAGGCTCGCACCTGTACTCTCTGTGATATTATTGATTTCAAGCAGGCATCTGTTGACAAGTCTATTTTGTGCCTCAGATTAGGTTGTCCAAACTAAAATTTCAAAGTATAATGACTCAATTTTAGTTATTGCCATGCGATAGAGCTTGATGAACTGATAAATTTGGTAGTTAAATTATTGAGATAGGTACATATTTGGCAAAGTTATGCTATTTTGAAAATCGGGAAAATATCGCGAAAACGCAAATAGTTTAAAATACCAAAATCTTGATTTTTGAGACGCAGTAAATTAAAAAATAATCGCTCTGAAGAGTTAATATTTCACAGAATTATTAACAAACAAGTATACTATTAGCCTATTTTTTTTCAGAGTTCTTGCTATGACGGTAACGGAATTATTGGTGTCCAAAGTTCCAAAAAAATAAAAAATGCCAAAATACGACAAAGTTCCAAAAATCACCATAAATCCGCAAACTTCAAAAAGTCATTAAAAACTTATAAATCGAAGCAAATGAATGTATTATATAGCAAATTAATCAGCATTTCAAGCTCTATTTCATGGAATAAATTCAATTGAGAAATTGTAATCTTTTTGTACACAGAAAATGTGAGTTTGTTGGCTAACCAACCCAAATTGCAAAAATTACCAAAAATTCGCAAACTTCAAAAAATCATTAAAAAGTTATTAATTGAGACAAATGAATGTATTAAACATCAAATTAATCAGCATCTCAAGCTCTATTGCATGGATTAAACTCAATGGAGAAACTCTATACCTTTTGTTCACCAAAATTGTGGGTACCCAGACCAAATTTCACATATTAAAAAAAAGATCACTTTAGGTTAAACAAAGATAGAAAATACGTCAAAAAGTGTAATTTGAATTAATATAGAAAGTTTATTAATTGGTATTCAATTGTAAGATATAATAATAAAACAAACAAAATAGACAATGATGGATATCCATAAAATAAAACTACGAGAGACTAGCCTTTAATGTGTCAATCATAAAATTCAACGGCCCAAATTTAACAGTCTTAAATTTTCTTACATGTTTACAATATCTTATTTCATTTTTAATAACATTGGCAATCTGTACTCTACTTTTGTTATTGGATTTTAGACGAGCCAAAAGTTGATCTACATCGTCAGGGGTCATACAAGGGCCACCATGACGCTCTACATTTGTTTGTAGGAGAGATGTTCTTGAAATGGATTTCACCTGTTTCTGGATTAACTTATTCTGATTGTCAACAAATTTTTGTCTTGTGACATTTTTTACTTCTTTTTCCAAGTCAACATCCTCTTTCTTTAAAATTCTAGCCTGACGGCGAGCAAACTGAAACAATTTGCCACGTTGGAGATTGGACTTGGATCTAATATACCTAACTGTTTTATTTCTCGCAACAACATGCCTGGCAGACCTATTATGCAAAGAACAATGTCTTCTACGACTAAGGTCGTAATCAAGATCGCCAAAAGCGCTTTCACCGACAAGGTTTGTTAAAGGACAATGCTTTAGAGAGTGAGGTAAAGCACGTTCAGACGGATTAGAATATTTGCCACCATCAATGAAGTCACACAACTGATGCTCTGTAACTGCCTGAAATTCTAAAGACACAGCCTTAACTACAGGAATTAAAAGTGACAGATCTACAGTTTCAAGGAAGGTTTTAAGGGCTGGAATTGTTGGTGAGGAAATAGACCATTGCTGTCCAAAGACTGATTCAGAAAGATCAAAGAAACTAGCAGGGTCATTACCCCAAAGCTGAAAACACCTGTGCATCTCTTGAACATATGAGGGGAAATCAGAATAAGAACATTCTTTACTTGTGACAATCTTCCAGTATGGACCAGTGACTTTGACATGAATAAGAGCTACAACAAAAACAAGAGACAGTAAAGTAACATCTTCAGTATCACGAGCAACACTCTCAATCTTGGAATTTCTATCGCAACCTAGAATACCAGAGGAAAAGAAACGTTGAATTTGGTCAGCATGGTGGATGATAGCACATGCAGCCTCAAAGAAACAATTAAATCTGTTAGATTTGAAACTAGGAATCAATGAATCCTTACAAAACGTAATCCAATCAAGATGACAGCCATTCTTCTGATCACCCCGAGAACCAAGAACATCACAAGTAAGTTTGAGGAGACGAGTAGTGGAGCAATCAGAATCTTTAGAAAAGCGTTTTAAATGAGGAAGCTGATCTCTACCCAAGGACCTACCAAGTGAATCAAGAATTTCACGCTCAGAAGCAAGAAGAGCCTTTTCACATGAACTACTAAGCCCCAACAAAAAGTGAGCATTACAATGTAAAAAATTCACCCTAACCTCAGACCCAAGAGACGACTGCAAAACTTTTTCAAATTTACAACCAAACAATTTCATGGAGGAAGCCCTGTCAGTCATTGTACTCGTTATTTTGGATAAAACAGATTTATAAATTTCTTCATCAGCATTGACATCATTTACAAATTCAGCATACGATTCAGAAAGTTTTTGTATCATATTCATTGTAACATTAAGTAATGTGCCTGCAGTTTCATTCGCAACTGGTTTAAAACCAAGAAAATAGGTTTCTCCATCAACAGTGAATTGGTGATTTACTACTTTTTTTTGATCTCTTGAAGTGCCATCACAGTGTAATGTAACATTGCTTTTGCTATTTATGACATTTTCAACAACCTGTATATTACTCACAACATGACCTTCGCTTAAAAAGTTATTTACAGAGGACTTACTAGGCAACAATTTTGAATCTAGTTTGTGGTTAAACAAACCCTCACTAACGATTTGAATTGTTTTGCTGACGTTTCTGGATGAAATACCTACTTCTGAAATTAGAGCTAAAACAACCTGTCTAATATTATCAGAGTAAACATTTTTTACATTACCCTTGAAATCTACTATATTGTCATCAACAGAACACTGAGATTTATGTCTTAAGGTTAAATTTTTCTCCTCTAAATCCTTCACATGACTTTTCAGACTTTTTAATGATTTTTCCTTATCACAAAGCTTTAAACTAAGTGTGTTATTGTCAGATTGCAGATGATTTATCATTGATTTGAGGCTTTTATTTTCTGTACTTAATTTATTTCTCATGTTGTCAAATTTAAAAGTTGCTCGGAAACGTTCTTTATCATTGTACGCTTTTGTCTTGGACTCTTGATTGTTGGACAGTTGATGAAGTTTAACATGAAGCGATTCAATGTCAGAAGTAAGCTGACTGCACCTAACTTCAAATGAATTACATTCTTTTTTGATAGTTTTATTTTCACTTTTCAAGGAAGAAATAATATCTTTTAAAGCTAGGATCTCTGCATTCAAAGTTTCACAGTCAGTGCATGATTTTTGAATTGAAGGTATGGGAGGATTTGAATGGGGTGACATTTGTTTCACAGGAGTAACAGTAAATTCACTATTTACAAAATTATAATACATGGCAGGATTTCTATGTTTTGATTTTACATGTGAAGCATAAAGCTTCATAGTCTTTGCAACAGAACTAGTTACGTCTTTGATTGAAAAATGGAGAAAAATTGCCTGAAGCCATTCATATAAATAATTTTTGGAAACATTTTCAAATGTACAATATTGATAGAAATCAACGATGGTTTGAACTAAAATAGTAGAAGATACTACAGTGGTAGGGGGATGCATAGCAGTTGCCCTGGTAACACCAATACCAGAAAGTGAAGTTGAAATAAAATCCAAATCCAGTTGTTGGTCCAGAAATTGCAACTGAAGAGAATTATCCAAAGACAAGAAGCGCTCTTGAGATTTCTCGATTAGACTCCGGACCCTGTGTTGAACAACATCGGGACGGATTTGGTTGAACCATGAAGCAATCTGAAACAAGGAAAAATCACCACAAAAAATGTTACTGCATCTGAGGAAGCGTTAAAATATATACACACATATACAAAAATAATAGTGAATTCATCTTTTACTTCTACAAATTGGTTTCCACGCTTTACATTAAAGTAGAGCACTTTTTATTTATGGTTTATAATTCATTTTTGTATTCATTCAGTATTGTATATATTTGCATTCAGTTGTCGTTACCATGTAAAATCTAAATTTTAAAGTATTTCTTTGGTCAAAGAAAGAAAAGTTTAGGAAGACCAAGTTTAAAGTTTAGAAGACTTCGTGACGATCTAATTAATTTGTATAAGATTGTTCATTCTATGTACGATGTAGACCCTTCTTCTACTGTCTTTTTCACATTTCCCCATGTTACGTTTACAAGAGGAGATGTATTAATACCAAGGTGTAATACTAAATTTAGACAAAATTAATTTGTTCAACGTATTGTAAACATTTGGAATGGCATTCAACTCGAAACAAAAAATGCTAGCTAAGCTCTATTGAAGTTTAAAAAATTAATTGATGTGGAGATGAAATAATATGATCATGATTGATGTTGATTTTTATATTAACTGGAAACTACGTTGATTTATCACAAATTGTTTCTTAATAAATATCATGGAGCGTATAAGGAATTTTAAGGACATATCATCCTAGTCAGCCGTTAAGAAGATAGATAAGATTAGGAACCATCAAATAAGACATAGGTGATATATCAAACTCAGCAAGCAAGAAAAAAACTTCGCAAGGACCTTCCCTTTCAGTTAAAAAATTAATTAATTAATTAAACATACCTTCTTCCACGACTCTCTACTTTCTTCCTTCAAGCAGTACATTTGAAGCAGCAGCCTGTGATTGACAGTGAGTGGGGGTAAATTAGGTCGTCTCCCTTTTCCGGTTGCGAGGAATGTCCTTGTAAGGGCTGTATATTGGTCATCTGAAAAAGAAATTCAACAACTGTTAACATAAAATAAAACTCAACACTGGGCCATAGGTCATATCCGCATAGAGGCGGCAATTAAGAGGACAAAGTATCCATCATTTCAATTTTGCATCTACGTAAGAACACATAAAAAGAAACAATTGTCTCAATTGCCATAGTAATATGAAAGAGACATGGCTACTACAGTCTACAGACGTGGTAGGATAAAGTTAATGCATTTCAAATTGTTAAGAATCAAGCTCTACATTCTTTTAGATGAACAAGAGTCTCTTCAACTTCAGCACCTTACTTACTCCAACATACCTCAATCAAGTCTCACTGACTAATTATTTTCCGACTTGTGATTCAACAAAATTTTCTATTACCATGCAACTAAAGATTTCAAAATTATGTTAATCCCACATATTATTAGATATATGTTAAATAAAAGGGGCGGCTTAGATAAAAAAAAAAAAAAAATACTGATCTAACAGGGAAAACATAGTGTACGGTCGCCATTTTGTTTCACGTAGCAACCAACTCTGACCAAGGAACCACTTTTAAATAAGCCTGGAGATTAATTATAAGACTGATATGGAGGTCTAAATTATTTTTAATCTATCTGCTGATAAAATAACTATTCTTTAAAATCCTTCACCATAAAAAATGTTGTACTTTGTAAAATAGATAAACTACGTTCTATGACCACCCGTCAGATCAACACATAAGTTATCGATAATTGGATCAACCATAGACAGAGACTTAAATTAATCGCTAATATATATTTAAAAAACACCAAACGCATAATAATTATTATTTATTTAAACTCACCTTTAACAACTCCAAAGGGATCCAATTCTGGTGAACCGGCAACGTTTTCACAGATAATTTGTCCGTTATCGCTCGCCATACCGTAGCCAAGCACAGCAGGCAGCCGTGAGGTGAAGAAAGAACGAAAGCGAAAGTTGGTCTTGTTTCTTTGTTTTCGCGATGGCGACCCAACAGAGCTAGCACTACGAGGTTTTCGAATTTTTATAGATAAAAAAAACAAGCTTTCGAATGATATACGTTTGAATTAATTTTTTGTGAATTTAATGTCTAAAATCGAAAAAAAATAATTTATGACAAATAAAAAAAAAAAACTAATGCCTTTTTGGTACCAAAATAAAGCTTATCCTGTGCTGCATCTTCTCGCGCAAACAGCAAGAAGCTAGCTTGCATGGGCCGTTGTCGCCGAGCGATCAAAGAGTGAGGGGTCAAAAATAAGCTTCAAGAATGCGTAATTCTGTGTCAACAGTACCTTCGCTCACCACTATGTAACCTTTTCACTTCAAACCCAAATAAAAAAGCAAAAGCACCATAAAAGAGTGCTTAAATTGATCTTTATTATGATAGTAAATTTATTAATATTGCGATAGAATAAATATTAGAAAGGACTGAGTGAAGATCGGCAAAATCACCAACTTCCACTCCCGATAACGCCCATTTGGGTAGTTTGGACAACCTACTCAGATGTTAAATCTGTAATTCAAACCATCAGACCTTTAACTTAATAGCAGAGAGAACAGAGTTGGAACCAGTTGACGGGAAAAGAGGACCACATAAGCAGGTGCATCCAATCCAAAAGTCCTCATCCCACAGCTATGGCATAATACTGTCGCATATTGTGGCAGAAAAGTAAGGGTTTGTTTACCCTAATAGAATTTGAAAAGGACTAACTGACTTTTAATAAAGTAATGGCAGTTCCAAGCTTGAAACCTGGTGCATACCATTATCATTATGTAACATTTGGAGACTAAAATGAAAAATCTTTACTGTTATTTGTTATTACAACATACATCTTGCAATTTGGATTTAAAAATAAGTTCTGTCATGGGGTAAAATCAGCTTATTTTACCATTCTGAATATTAGGTTTATATTAAATACCTCATTTCCAGTTATTATTTTGCATTACCATTGACAAGGTTATAAAAAAGTTATTTTTTAAAAAGATCTTGCTACTGTTACACGCTCATTGTGTGACACTAGAAAGACTATTGTAAAGTACCTCTGAGAACTATTTGTGGATACTGGCGCTTTATCAAACAATTATAATTATCAATTGTTTCAGGCGCGAGGAGCAGCGTGAGAAAGAGAGAGGTGGTACTGATGAGAGTTCTTGGCGACGCAGCGGTGATGGTGGAAAAGAAGGCGACAGAGATGGAGACAGAGATGGCACAAATAGACCAAAAGTTGGTGGATGGAGACAGAGAGAGGCAGAAAAGGAAAACAGCTGGAGAGCTAGAGGGTAAACCATTATTATTAACACTCTTCACTTATTCTGATTAAAATTAGATTTTTAAAAATGTCAAATTCAGGCACATTCAGAATTTTGATTTAGATTTTAATTTTTTAATGGATCTTTTAGGTTAAATCACACAGCTGTCTTAAAAAATGAGATATACAAAGCTGCTAACCCTTCGTTTCCCTGCAAAACCCCCCCAGCCCTACTATAATTGTTTTGTTTTTTAAAGTTTTTAAAATAATTCTGAATAGATGATGGAAATCCCAATTTTCTATGGATTTTTTCCTGGATGTGTTAGAGATAATGGCACAGGTATTATGACTAATCTAGAAGTTTTAATGTTGTTTATCCCATATTTCTATTTATTATCATAGTAAAAACTCTTAATTGGAAACATTATTTGATGCGTTGAAATGATATCAGAATTATTGTTTATTGTATTTTAATTTTCCCATTTAAAAACAAACAAAATAGGAATTTTAATCTAAAGGCAAGGACAGCTATACTAAAGTAAAGTACTCTTTGTCTAACGGGAAAAAAAGAGATGATAAAAATAAAAACATTTCAATTTGTTTTTCTTCTAATGTTCTGGGAAAAATCCTGATGATGACATTGTTTAATCTTGTGTCACTGATTAATTATATTCTTAATGTTAAACTACACGGCATGCTCTTGTTTCCTAATTTAGAACGTTTTGAAAATTTCAGAGGTGATGATGACAGAGATCCTGATGATGATAGAAGAAATGATAGGGATGACGTAAGAGGTCCCCCCAGAGCTGGAGATCGTGACATTAGAGGACCACCTAAGGACTTTAGAGACAGAGATGTCGGTGACCGTGATGGTAGAGGACCTCCCAGGGATGACCACGGACCCCGCGATGATTTCAGAGGACCACCTCGGGGAGGGGACAGGGAACGTGAATTTAGAGATGACCGTCGTGATTTCCGTGACAGGGGACCCCCTAGGGATGATTGGAGAGGTGGTAGACCAGATGACAGAGATAGACGTACGGGTGGTGGTGACAACTGGAGAGCTGCCCCAAGAGAAATTCCATCTAGGGATAGGGGAGATAGGGATAGAGATGGGCCGCGGGATAGCTGGAGGGAAAGGCGTGATGAGAGGGGACCACCGGCTAGAGATGACTGGCGTGGAGATAGAGACCGTGGTGCTCCCCCATCAAGGGATGGTCCTCGCGGAGGTGGTGGTGGAGGAAGCTGGAGAGGAAGGGACGACGGCCCTCCCAGAGGTGGATATAGGGATGAGCCTCGTAGGGACATGGAAGAAGGTGGCTGGCGAAGAGGAGGGCCTCCTGACAGGGAAGACAGAGATGACCGCCGTGGGCCACGTGACGACCGTCGAGATGACCGTAGGGGTCCAAGGGATGAACGTCGAGGTCCTGACAGTGATCGCAGAGGTCCTGACAGTGATCGCAGAGGTCCTTACAGAGATGAGAGGAGAGGTCCACCAGCTAGGGGTGGTGACGATGTATGGAGAAGAGGTAAGTCGAGTATTCAGATGAAAGATGACTTTTGAATTACGAGCATTTCAGAAAACAAAATTAATTTTTTAGAAATACAATTGGGAATTTTTTTTTTACCGGGATCCTGGATTGAAAAGACTTTTTTCTTTAGATATCTTTGACTTGCCACATGTTATGCTCTTTTTTTCCCCCTTCAAACTTTTTATAAGTTATTGCAGGGGCATTATTGGAACTTTACATTATTATTACTAATCATTTGGGGTATCAACTTCTCATAATTAAATTGCATTTTAAAAGCAACGATTTATTTTTGAAAAATTAAAAATGAGTTCATTAGTTTTGATATCCTATATATTTTTCTCTTGAAATGTAAAAAATTCAAATCTTCATCCATTGTGGAATGTCCTGGGTTCGAGTCCCGCTCTGAGCGGCGCATAGTTGAGTCATTGGAAAAGGCTCTTTTCTTTCTTTGTCTCACCCTTCTCAGGTGTAAAATGAGTACCTGGCTGTTGGGGGAAAAAATTAATTGTAATATCGCTTACAGGTGTCATGTCTCATTCTACGAATTTCTGTTACTTGGGGATCCCCTGTAAAGTGCTTTGAGCACATTTAGTGGATATTGCGCTATATAAATTTCCGCTTTTTAAACAATTTAATTTTTTTTTATAGTGTTGTAGATGTATTTGTGAGATTATAGGTGGTCCTTTGGTGGTGGCCTTGAGTGGGATGGAAAGAAGAGCATCCAGCTGGCTGGAAACTTTGGATGAATTCTTGTCATGATTGGTCTAACAAAGCTTTTCAAATTTTCTTTGTGACATTTAATATCAATTTTTAGGGAATCTAACCTGGACACAGGACTCCTTTGATTTTGGTTTCATTTTTATCTTTCTATATTCCTAACTTTCATAACGTCTATGTGCCCAGCATTATGAAGTTTTAGCTTATTATTTTCTCGGTTTAATCATAGTGGTTGAAAAAAACTAGCGCAAGTTTTGATATAATCAACAGGAGAGGCTCCACCCGCCAGGACTGAGAAGAGGGAACCTGAGAGGAAGCATGAGAAAAAAGAATCAGGTACAGTTGTCTAAAACATTCTTGGAGCTGTGACAAATTTTAATGTTTCAACTCATGCCAATAATGATGATAATAATAAAATAACAATACTATTAATCATCATGATATTAATAATAATAATAATAATAATAATAATAATAATAATAATAATAATAATAATAATAATAATAATAATAATAATAATACTGTGCAACCCCTGGCTAACGACATCACCCGGTCACCAGGGACTTTATCCAATGGTGTCATTATTCCGGGGTTTTCAAGATGGCGAAGAAAAGGGGGCGTGGTGAGGCCTATGAATACACAACAGTGCGATGTGCGGACCAGTGCCTGAGAGAAGACCACTCTCAACAATGTTAGAATGTGTATTTCTCCTGTTTACAAAGGATATACCATTTATGCTTTCAGTCTTCAAAGTATATTGTCATTGTTTTGATCGTAAACATTAAGCAGTGCTCGAATGTTATTTAACAAAACTACCAATATGATAGCACCGCATAAAAACACAGATGCACACATCTAGTTTTGATTTTAGTTAAAATCAAATCCACGAGAAACTGCTGATGAGTTATTAATACCGAAATATTTAAGTGCACCAAAATTGACAAGCACTTAAAAATTAGTACCTGGGTGGGGTTCCTGACCTCCCATAGTGGGCAGGGGGGTACATACTGTGTCTTCTATTCCTTTATATCTGTTTTCCAACATGCTTTCTGTCTTTGTCTTGGAATGAGATTACTTGGTTTTATCCTGGCCCTGGCTGGGAGGAATGGGAGGAAAACAGTCAAATGCATAGTTATTGTTTTGGGAGATGATATTTTTTTCCTTGTAAATCATCTCTCTGTTATGTATTATTATATTTGTTATTTTGAATATATAATGTAAGCATTTGAGTGTATTCCTCTTTGTTGGATTTTGTGCTTGTGTCCGGCTGAGACTTATAGGTGATCTCAAACTAAATGATACTTTGGTGGTATGCTCTTTGAATCTACATCTTATCCCTATTTTTTCCCAGTTCCCCTTTGCCTTACTGTCTCTTGGGTGCTTTATTTGTAATTCTAGAACTTTTTACTATCCCATTTTCTTCCTTTTTACTTTTTACTGGCGCTGATATAACCTAAATGTGTTGCAAGCGCCGTAAAACCCTTAAAAACAAAACAAAAAACAAAAATTAGTACATCTTGTGATATAAAAAACAAAAGACCCCCCCCTTACAATAAGACCAAATTTGGACTGGTGTTTAGGGAAAAACTGATTTTTCAAATGAAAATAACAGTGAAAGAAGCTGTTATTGTTTCCCTGCTATTCCAACATATTATAAGACCATAAATACCCATAATTGCCCTCATTGGACACGGCATTGCATCAGTTAATTCCACTGACCCCAGATAGGTAGTTAACATGGAAAGTTAATGGACCCTTGAGAATTCCATCCACTGATAAACTTCTTTTTGCTGTGGTTCCATATGAACAAGCGCTGATTCCAGGCAGTTTAGTTAATATGTGTTCTGATTGAACAGTAACAATCGATCTTATTGAGAGGACAAAGAGGCTTTAAAAAAATTGGTTACGAGTATGAGATGACAATTGTCGGGTATCAACTACTGGTTATTGTTATAACGATGTCGATGTCGCTAAACAGAGGTTTCACTAAAATTTCGCTAATTTGGGGTTTTTATTCCTAAAAAAAATTGGGACCAGAGGTAATTGTCGCTATCCACGGGTTGCCGTTATCCAGAAGTTGCACTGTAATAATAATGATTGAAATTGATGATGATGAAAAAATAATAATAATAATAATAATAATAATAATAATAATAATAATAATGATATTTGGTTTTTCTATAGTGCTTTCATCAGTTTCTTTTATTAGCAATGACAATGAAAGGTATAAACTTCGTCCATACTTTTTGACCCATTGAGATACCATTTCCTTCGGTGCCAGACTGACAATTTTTTGGATTAGTTCGCGTCATCTTAGAGAAACCACTGAAAACTTAATGTTTTCCACAAGTGGTTAAACTAAGTTAATATTGGTGTCTTTTTCTGTTGAATGTCACAGAAACGACGTTTTGGCACAGCTCCACTACGAGATGTACACATAGGTCATATATAGGACTTTAACACATGGGGTAGTCAAAAAGTCTGCAGCTTATAACAAAAAGTTAAATGATGAGAGAAATTGCCTATTTTGAATGGGTTAAGTGTGGTCTTTTGTATGACACTTGCTTTCTGATCGGAAGGTTCTGAGTAGCCCCACTTGGTGCATAGTTTAATCCTGGGAAAAGGCTCTTTACTCACATTCTCTCAATGTACTCGGGAATAAAATGAGTACCTGGGCGTTTTCAGCCTAATATCGCATCATGTCTCGTTCTACATGTTCTGTGTCAGTGTTGATCAGGGACCCCTTGTAAAGTGATTTCAGCATGTTTAATTGATATTGTGCTATATTGAAAAAGCTCAAGTTATTGTATGAATCATCCTCTGTGGTAGATGATACTAACTGATGAAAAATAAACGTTGGGTTGAGGTTCCACATGCTGTTTTAATTTGTATATTTCATTTTTTGTTTTGTATTTTAGTTGTTTTTGGCTAATATCCATTTTTATTGTTTCTTGTTCCATCTCTATACCAGCACCTACGGAGGATGACGATGGCTGGACAACAGTGAGGTATTAGTTAAAGCCACCAGGACATCTCCATTTATTTGATTGAATTCAGCTGGTTTCATACCCAGTTATTGCAATACCATCATATCTGTCATTCATTTTCTTTTATTTAAATTGTTGTAAAAGTTTATCTTAACTTTTCATATTTTTTTTTTTAAGTTGATTTTTTTGTTTGAAATAGCTTCCATATTGATATTTCTGACAAGAATTTGCTGTAGATCTACAGCTGCTGTAGTTTTGTAGTCATGTTATGTGAAAAGTGCTCACAAAATAAACGTTTACAAAGTTATGTCTTTGACTATATGCATCTTGCTCTTTTCATTGAATCTAAAATATTTAATTGAAATGAGGTTGGAAGGGTCAAAGTATTTTTATGACAATGGAGTTGAGAAAATGTCATATGACTTCATCAATGGCCTACTTGGTTAATTTTAAAAATTGAGAACCACTTTCTTTGTTTAAAAAACGAAATCGTTAGTAGTAGTGTAATTGGATCCAATAGTCTGACGTCATGTCGCCCAGCAACGGCAGCCATAATGGTTCTAAACAAAGAAAATTGGTACTTTTTATTCTTCATGCTGGCTAGAACTTTTAATATGTCTTGTGATCAGAATGTGTAAAAGTCAAAACATGATCAGATTTATGTTTTTTTCCCCTCTGGATACGCTTTTATGCTCGTCGGAGAAATATTTCATAAGGGCGTCCGCCATTGTTCCGATAGTTTAGAGCCAGTTACTAAGTTACTATGCGTCATTACGAGGGAAGTGACGACATGACTGTTAAAGTGTATTATCTCTGACTACCCTATCATCATTTTTTTCTTCCTTTCTTCTTGTGTCGACTTAAAATTATTTTCATTGTCTTATATAAGATGGACATTTTTATGAAAATGAATCAGGAAATTTGTTGTAAGCTGAAATTTTAACTAAATAAGATAATGCATCCTTATTGACTTGAATGGTTAGAAGAAAAGAAATATAATTATTATTATTCTTCTTCGCGTTTGCTTATGATTAGTACTAAAATTTCTTTTTCCTCATTTTTAGTTGTGCTGTTTTATGTGTTTTATTGCCTAAACTTATGGATTTATATTTCCAAAAATAAATTATTTGTTTTCAACACTAATTTGAAAATTAAAGACAGGATATTATCAAAATAACAAAGTTTTTGTTTTTCTGTGCTCGAAAAGTGATTTTATTTTGACTGATCTGTTTTAAGGCTAATGGCCTCTGGGTGGGGTTCCTGACCTCTCATAGTGGGCTGGGAGGTACTTAATGCATCGTTTATCCCCCTATATGTTTTCCAACTTGCTTTCTGTCTTTGTCTTGGAATGAGATTACTGGGTTTTGTCCTGGCCCTGGGTTGGAAACAGATGTATATAGTTTTTGGAGATGATATTTTTTTCCTTGTAAATCATCTCTCTTATGTACTGTTATTTCTTTTATTCTTTACATGATTTGTAAACATTTGAGTGTATTCCTCTTAGCGGGAACTTATGCTCGTGTCTGGTTGAGACTTTTAGGTGATCTCAAACTAGGTAAATTGATGGTGTGCTCTTGGAATCTACATCTGTTCCCTAATTGATCCATTTCCCCTTGTCTTACTTTTTCCTCAAGTCCTTTTAACTCTCTCGAGTTCATATTCATGGGTGAACTCGAGAGAGTTAATTGTACATCTAGAGTGTTTTTACTACCCAATTTTCTTCCTTTTTACTGGCGCTGATATGACCAAAATGTGTTGCAAGCACCATAAAATTAAAACCCTTAAAACAAACTGATCTGTTTTAGTTGGTGATGGATGTGACTGCTCCATCCTTCTCTTGTGAGAAAACCCCCAAAAATGATTAAAAAGCATAAAATAAAAAATAAAATTCAAGTATGTACTTATGTTAATGTCATTCATTTTTAATGCACAAGACATGGGACCAAATCACCTTCTGATGCTAAATTAAAAAAGTTCTTCTTATAATTATGTTCAGATAAAAATAATTTGTGATTTAAAAGAAAAAATGAAAAAGCACAAAAAAAAATGGAAGTTTGTAAACATTAAAAACAAAAAATAAATCAAAAAATTGTTGACAGTAAGAAAATGACCAGATCCTCATCATTTCTAGACAGTGTTGCCATCATTGGAAATTTTATATAAACTATAGAATTAAAAAAAAAAAAAATTATATTTCTCTCATAACAAAGAAGCCATATTATGTTGAAATTACCCATAATAAAATATGAAAAATAAAAAGTGAAATGCACTGAATAGTCGTGCTGCAGTTTAGAATTATGAATAAACCTGTAAACTTAAAAGCTGAAAATGAATTTCATCAAAATTATTTCTATTACTATTACTATTACGGTACTATAAATACAGTAGAGCATGGTTTTAACAACTCCAAGTAGAGAAAATAGTTCTTCATATCAGTAAAAAAAAAAAAAAAAAAAACTTAGCCGGGACTCTCAGACACACAAATTTCCTGCCACTCTCTTCCTTCACTTTGCACACATTTTTCATGGCTAATGACGGTCTCTTTCCCCCAAAACCAATGTCATATGTGAAAATTTGGTACAACTTTTATGACAATTCAGCACTGAGATTTGGATACAAATCTTTTATTCCGGAACAAAGGAAGCAATGTTCATTTGCCTCTCCTCTTTATCTCGTACATCAAAACTGTGGCTCTCCATATTCCCATGAAATACATATATGTAAAATAAAAGCCTGTTGACATTAAAAAGTCGGGCAGAATTTATAAGTATTAGCAATAATTTTTGAGCTTCCTAAGAGCTGATAGCCTTGAGCTGTTTGCTGACGTGTGTTACTCTTTAATTATTGATACGATATTCCACTGGCATGCGCAGTTGTGATGTTGGAAGTAGGCTATATTGCTAAGTGTTCAAACAATATTTCAAAGTCTGGACACCAGTTGTTGACAAAGAACAAAAAGACATTGATAGGCAACACATGACCCTGTTACTACAGCCATAATTTATTCTTGATTGTTCGTTATCTGCGATAAAGTTTAATTGAAGTAATCCGGGAATGAAAGGGAGGATGGGCTATTTCCTTCAAATGTAACATGGGTGATTGTCATTAGTGTGCTCTACTGTATTAATCTGGTTGTATCTGCAGACCCAAACTTAACCAATCACCAAGAATAGTATCTGCAATGCAACTCCTGACTCAAGTCCAGTCACATCACTATTTTGGTGAAAATGGTTAGGTTCGAGTTAAGAGTAAAAGTAAAATGGAACCTTGACTTTATTAAACTTGAAAGAATTTATATTTAAGGAAGTTTGATATTTACGACGCATATAAACTTTTTTTGCCAATCGCATAGAGCTGAATTCATAAAAAATATAGTTTTTTCCCAAAACTAATCACAATAAATCTATCCTAAATCATTTCAAAAGAGACAATTCGTATAAGTAAGGATAAAAATATGCATTATAGAATTAATATATTTTTTTCACTGCCTACAGCAAGTCTACTGATATCCATGTATATCAATTTTGTAATGTCAAACAACTCTTACTTTTAAAAATACTTATTTGTAGAAATTTAACATTTTAAAACATTTACCTCAATTTATCATAGCACCATGATATCGCAACAGCTATATACAGTACTCATTGGATTCCAATAGAGCAGTAAAGTTAGCTGCCCCAAACGTAAACAAAGGTCGAGAAGCACGTGGCAAACCACATGTTCCTGTCTTGACAGCTCACGTTCCAATGTAAATAATAGAAAAAAATAACCTTTAAAATTTGGCTGTTAGGTGGCAAAAGAAACACATATTCATAAATACTCGATCATGCATCAAATAATGTCTAGATATGGATATTTTATGGAACAAAAGGTAAAATTTTCTAAAATTTATCAAAAGTTACAGTCTATCTATTTTTAGACCAGAGCAAATTATTGCGCTGGTGTGAACAAAACGAGAATTATTCGGAGCCTGATTTTCATAATAATTTAGCCTTATATTATTATTTCTGCAACTGTTAGATTTTATGTAAACATATTTTCAATACTGAAAGTGTATTGCCTACAACTCAAACTACAAAATTGGGAGACCTATATTGTGCGTAAATTATTCCGGTCCCTAACGGAAATCACTAGCAACTTGTTATTGTTTACGTTTGGGGCACCTAACTTTACTGCTCTATACGACACGCTGGAGATGGGTGACCATGACAGAATGTATTGGTAACTGCCTATGAGCTTCCGGTTTTGGCGCATTCGGGTTATAGCAGCCTTTTTGGCTTCTCCCAATAACGTGCTAGAATCCAGTGAATACTGTTTATGTAAGTCTAATAAAAACTTTATTATTAATACTTGAAGACAGAAATAAATGGATAAATCGTAATTCCTTTATTGCACACATTGACATCTGGTATGGAAAATTTCAACAGGGAGTGTTTTTAAAGGTACCAAAGCCAATGAATCTTGTGTATGACAACAACAACAGGGTGACATTGCTCGTTTTGATGCCATCAACTTTGAATCATGGGGTTCATTTTTAGAGTTAGTGCCTCACGGAATATACACTCCAGCACGGTTTCCTTGAGCTCCTCGTTCGAGGAAACCATACATTGCAATGATGTAATGGGAAGGGGCTGTGTGGCTCAGTGGTATGGTCTTTGTATCGTACCTGAAAGCTACATGGTTCGAATATCCACAGTGTTATGTGGCCCTCAGCAAGCCACCTGTCCCGAGCTCAATTTGGGATATTCCAATCTTCACTTTGAATAAACCCTAAGTCAAATTTCTGCGTTAGGTTGAATAAAGGGAACTTTATTATCATTTACTTTATTGAAATGTTACAAGGGTGTGTGTGTGTGAATGGGGGAAGGGGTTGCTGTATAACAACATTATTTACCGCAGTGGCCATCAGATCATGGCGCGTGGCAGTGAAATTTGGACTAATGGTGAAGTGATAAGAAGAAGCAGAGAGGTGTCTTAAATGCCAAACGACTGTGTGTGCGTGAGTATTATACTGCATACCCTACCCTACCACACACCAACACCTTGTAACATTGCAACAATTGTATAAAGTGATCTCCCTCAACAAATTAAATAAACAATAAAGTTCCATTTTTAATCTCAAAAGGAAATTTGTCTCAGAGTCTATTCCAAGGGAAGACTGGAATAACCCAGGTGTCAGCAGCAGCGCAGCGCCGCAATTAGAGCTAGGGCGAGGTGGCTTGCTGAAGGCCACATAATGCGATGGATATTCAAACTATCTTTCGAGTGCATTGCAAAGTCCATACTGCTGAGCCACACTGCTCCCACACTCCCCATCTACGGCAAGTCAGGTCGTTACAGGTTTCCTCAGACGTTTTTGAAGAGTTTGAGGAAACTGTGCTGGAGTGTATATCTTGTTACCTATGCTATTTAACTCTTTACGAAATGTATAAATAATATCTCATTATGAATACTGTTTAACATTTTGATGCTGGAGTTGAATTTACATCACATAAAAAATGGTCCCCACCATTGGGTAATAATTGCAGATCTAACAATTTTCAAGAGAAAACAGTGTCAGAAATGTTTTTCAAACTTTATTAAAATGAGACTTAGCTCCATTGAAGCCAGAGACTTCTCTGTTACTGCTCTCTTGGTGAAAACAATAAGATCTGATGTCTGGTTAAAGGAAAATTGAACCCTGTATGTGAGGGGTTAATATATATAAATTGTCATGATATCTCTTTGTCATATAAATTGTCATGATATCTCTTTGTCATATAAAGTGTCATGATATCTCTTTGTCATGGGTAGAATAGAGTTCCAGGCACTACGTGGGACTTTATGGGTTTGGATGTACAGAATTCTAACAATATGTAAAGGATAATATAATATTTGATTCATATTTAAATTGATTATGAATTGCATAGGGTTTTTGATATCGTCTACAAATACTAAATAACATTATGACATTGTGTTAACGGATTGATAAAAATCATCTTATGTTATATTGATGATCATATAAGTATATTATGAATTTCATTTGTATAATAAAATTAATATCATGAAAAAAAAATGAAAGAAAAATATAACTAAATATCTGACACAACAATGAAGTTTATGATTTAAAACAGCATTTTGTTGAACTGAAAGGGAAATTGGTATTTATAGATTAATGGAAGAAAAAATTAAGCCAAAATATCATTCCTAAAAACCCAAATTCACCAAAACATGAAATACTTAATTACACATTAGCTTTTGGTATCTTCAGAGTTGGAATTCTAAAAATTCCACATGTGTGAAAAATTTTAATATCACAAAGACATTCATATATAATAAAAGTGCAATTTTCCATCAATTGTTTTTTACACTCTTAAAGCCTTGATCACATGACCATTGCACAAAAAAGGGAAGTTTTCTCACTCAAAGGCGGATTAGGACGACATCGATACCATCCAGCCTCTTCTCTCTCTCTCTCTCTCTCTCTCTCTCTCTCTCTCTCTCTCTCTCTCTCTCTCTCTCTCTCTCTCTCTCTCTCTCTCCCTCTCTAACATTTCCTCAGCTTTGCTGACAAAATCTCACGATAAAATCATTCCATATAATCGATATTTAAAAGATATTTTATCCTTTCCCAAAATAAATACATGCACTGTACACACAAACACAGACACACACACACACACACAAAGTACACACAGTACACACCAAAATGCACTGATGGTCAGGTCATTTGATATAACACAGTAGATAGGCCGCTAGTATTTTATTGAATCTTATGATCCAATAAAAAACCAGAGTGGGTAATAGTAATAATATAATGACATTATGGCGATATACAGATACCAAAAACACAGTAACGTCTTACATGGTGATACTGGTTATAACAATAAAGATGATGATGATGAGGATGATAACTGAGCATTGAGCATTTATATAGCGAAATATCTACTTATCATGCTCAAAGCGGATTATAAGCCAACAGCAACATTTAACTGGACAAGAGTAGGACAAGACATGACACCAGTTAGGTGGTCTGACAGAAATAACTCAGGTTCTCATTTTACACTCGAGTACAGTGAGAGGATGGGAGTAAAGATCCTTATCCTTGGACTCAACTATACACTACTCAGAATGGGACTTGAACCCTGGACAATCTGGTCCGAAGACAAATGTCATACAAAACCACATAGCCCCACAAAGAAGAAGATAATTATGATGATGATGATGATAGCAACAGTAATAATTGATAACAACATTACATAATCATTAATAGAAACTTCATCACACCATATTTAATATCGAAATTGTAATTGTGGCATTTTGAGACAGATAACAAGAATTATGACAAATGTGCATTTTTAATTTCTTCTCCAAAATTTATGCTATAATACTTTTGTCTTTCTTTTTCTTCACTGATTGTATACGTTTTTACATTGCCGTCAACAAACAAAATATTTATCATGATACATTCTAAAACCCTCCATTCCGAGTCCACTTATTGACACATCTGATAACTGAATGCAATTGAGGTGTTGATTTGACAATCTGTGTGATGTTCAATATTTTGACAGGAGGCTTTAAAAAAAATAAATATATATAAATCCACTCACAATTGAAGAAATTATAATTGAAAATATATAACCCCGTCTCATGTTGGTGAAATGTGAAATATGTGACCCCAAGCCTCTGGTCTGTATATTATGTTGTGGTGGAACAGATTCATATGATCAAATTCATTAAGAGAACAGTAGAATCAAAAGTTTTGATACCTATGCAGTTTATAGATCTACATTTATTTTTCTAATTTAACTATATTAATTCCAATAGAATTCCAGAATTAAGATATTCAACTCTCACTCCTTACCGACAGTTACAGGATTTTTCCGAAATTTCATACCCAACAAACACAAGACATTGATTTTTCACACTCAGGCGATAAGTAAATACTTATACATAATATTATGAACAAAAACGAACTTAACAAAACAGCATGAAGTTATCATAATTATTACAAAGATTTTTCTTCATATATTTGTGATGTATACAAAATCTGAAACATCAAAATGTTCATTGTACCCTAAAGAATGTGAGGATTTTCCTGTGGTTGATAAGGAGAGGGTTAAATTAATTTTCAGTATCTACTTTAGTTACCTCCGACCTAATGTCAAAGTGACAAATGGTGTAAGATAAAGATCTGAAAAAATGTGTAATGAGACAGTTCTTGACAAAGCAGAGAGAAAAAAACCCCAAAAAAACAAACAACAAAAAACGTCCCAAAAATCAGTCTCAAGGCAGGCAGATTGTTTTGGGATATGCTTTTTTTTTTCTTGTATTTTTCTCTTTTTTTTTTATCTGGCACTGTTTCATACACACATTTTCAGATAGGCATAATACCAGTTTGAGGCAGTGGTCACATATCTCTCTAATAATGATGATTTGCAAGTCATTCTCATGAATGCCGCATATACATTTATGTGGAATAATTATTATCTATTATTATTATCAATGGACTAATCTATAGCACTCAGTATCCGCAGCCATTAAAATAAAAATAAAAAATCATATTACTATTGACGATGATAATGATGATGATGATGATGATGATGATGATGATGATGATGATGATGATGATGATGATGATGATGATGATGATGATGATGATGATGATGATGATGATAATAATAATAATAATAATAATAATAATAATAATAATAAAAAGTTTAATGTCCAGGGAAATGGAAATTCAATTTGGTTCACAGTGACACCAATATGAAATACATGAGGTTTTTGGCAATTTGCATCAACAGAACATCACTTTTTATAATTACACATAATATTTAAAATGAAAGGTATTTAAGGATATCATGAACTTAGACAATGAGTTGGATTCCTGAATGCTCTATAGAAGGGGTTCTATACAGCCAGCCCACAGTGCTGTCTTTGTGCAAATTCTTGGGACAGCTAAACGAGTGGGGGGGGGGGGGGGGGGGGGGCATTGGAGGACACTATTGGAGAAATTTTCTTTATCGGGCATTTGAATTTATTATGACATGACATGATAATATGATATGATATAATTTGGATGAAAGAATCCATAATATTATAAGATGAATCAATGCAAGGTGACGGTGACAGCAAAAATGGCGAAGACACCCAGGCAGATGCAAACCACTTGTTTTAGAGATTCCCTGAAATAGCCCAAAAAAAAAAAAAAAAAAAGAAAAAGAAAAATTAAAATAAATTAATAATAAAAATGATATTTAGTTCATCAATATTATCAACATTCCAACATTTCAAAGCCAGGAAATAGGAAAAAACAAAACAAAAAACAAACAAAATTTTTTTTTTAATTTTAAAAAAAGCCTTCGGCTTTTAAAAATCACAATGTACACTAAAGGTACCAGTCTAAACTCTTTATATGGGGCCCAAAGCCAACAGCAACACTAAACATTCAAAACGAGGCATCAAAAATTATTATAAAAGTAATTCTGATTCTGCTTAGGTACGGTATACCAAAAGCTCAGTTGGTAGATCACTTGCTTCACACACAAAGGGGGTGAGTTTGATCTGACCCTCTGTTCACTCAGCAATGATTTGGTAGTTGGGTCTGTTACATCTGGTGGAAAGTACTTTTCGATAAACTTGCAACCTATCTAAAGAGTAGCAAACGATTGCTATTGTTTGTTTCCCGATATAGACACTGGGATAAACTCTGGCTCACTGGGCCCAGGACTAATGGCTCTGAAGGACTAATTTATTTTACTGATTCTACTCAAGCTTCATTTAAGTCCAATAAAGAAAGACCCACCATCCTTGAGTAGTTTAAAGGTCAATATTACTATACCTGTTTATTGTCGTATTTAAAAGATAAATCTAAACTGGCAAAGTGATGACAAACATTGGGTGTCTCCCATTCCTAAGGTTAAAAAAAAAAAAAAAAAAAAAAGAAAAAAAAAAAAGACCCACCATCCTTGCTTTTCCTGCATCAAATCTGGCACTACAGTGACCAGGGCTATGTACAAGAATCCTCCGGCTGTAAACGGTAGCAACCAAGTACCTACACCACCTGGAACAAGACGAGACAAAATACAAAAATCATTTATAGAAAATTGATAAACTGATACAGATCAATAATTCCTTCACATCATGCGAACAAAAACAACAAAAAAACCCCAAACAAATAAACTTTTTAAAAGGAATTAAATGCTGATGTCAACTTAAAATTAAATCTACTTTGGTGTAATCGTCCCTATGATTCCTTTAGTAGGTCACTCGCCTCAAAAGTAAATGGATTGGGGTCCTGAAGGGAGTCAAGGGTTTTCCTGATTCTTTTGTCCACTCAGCATTTTGTGGGGCACTCGCCTCAAAAGTAAATGGATTGGGGTCCTGAAGGGAGTCAAGGGTTTTCCTGATTCTTTTGTCCACTCAGCATTTTGTGGGGCTCTCGCCTCAAAAGTAAATGGATTGGGGTCCTGAAGGGAGTCAAGGATTTTCCTGATTCTTTTGTCCACTCAGCAGTGATTGGATAACTGGGTACATTGCAACCATTACAATTCAGAAAAGTGGGTGGAGCAGGCACTTGTGTTGATAATAATAATAGCAATAAATGAAGTGAGTTGAGAAGTGCCAAAGGACAATAGAGAATAAAGACTGTTGCTGTCATGAGGAGTCGAACTCACGACCCGACTCTGATGGTGGTTTCAATAGTAGTAGTAGCTATCTTGAGTTTCTCTAGTGACTTCTTGATTTAAGAGGTCAACTACATAAATACCCCGGAAGTTTATTGGCAAGCTAGCAGTTATGCTATGAATCCCTTATCAACACAACCATATAAAAAAGAGATGATTGAGATGTGAAAGCTCCTATATATTGGGTGAAAAGTGAGTATCTCACGCCATTGCATGCATATTTCACATTTTCCATCCATAAAACTGTTTTATGCGGGCGAGTATGGCTCATAAGGATGTCAAAACTGACACATTCAAGTACATCAGAATACCATTACTTCACAGCTGCTCTGACAGTTAATACTGATTGAACTGGTTTATATACAGTGCAGATAAATGACACAACGTGCCACACACTGAAAAAATACCCTTTACTTTTCCCATTTTGACCAGCTATTTTCTACTTCCTACCTACATCGATGATTTAAAATGAATCTCAATATGTCAACAACAACAAAAATAATGTCACATGACACTTGAAAGAATAAAAGTCAGGTTTGAATTTTTTGACATTTTAAGGGTCATCTTAATTAATCCAACCTAAGGTAAAAGTCATCTGACAAAAACAAATAAACAGCCTTCTGTCAGTGTCCAAAGACAGCCTGATCACTTCCTAAACACTTTTTTCCCCTCCCAAACCTTCCAAGGAACATCATTTCATAAGAACTAAAAAGTCCATTTAATCAAAACTACTCTCATTTGAAAAAAATGCTTCGTTTCATTGGACTAATATCTTTTTTTTTCCTCCATTAAACAACCCGACTGAGTGTTGCTTTTTGAAGACTTAAAAGCACTCAGAAATAAAAATATACATAAATACCAATGCAATGAAGTTAAACAACAAAATAGTCCTTTGGCATCTTGAAGGCTTCACAGATTTCTATGAAAATTAGTAAACGAGCAACATTTTGTATAAACAATCTTAAAGATTACGTGGGTTGTGACAATAAAACTTATGACAATGCGCTATCTCAAAATAAAATAAATCTATGTAATGGTCAAACTTGTGAGGATTAAGTTAATCCCAGTGGCTGTTGTAAAAATGGATTGCTTTGTGCTGTGTATGCATAGGATCAATGATTACTCTACAAACCCACCAAGTGGACCACCACAAAGCGTCCTATCAATGATTACTCTTCAAACCCACCCAGTGGACCACCACAAAGCGTCCTATCAATGATTACTCTACAAACCCACCCAGTGGACCACCACAAAGCGTCCTATCAATGGTTACTGTACAAACCCACCCAGTGGACCACCACAAAGCGTCCTATCAATGATTCCTTTACAAACCCACCTAGTGGACCACCACAAAGCGTCCTATCAATGGTTACTGTACAAACCCACCCAGTGGACCACCACAAAGCATCCTATCAATGATTACTCTTCAAACCCACCCAGTGGACCACCACAAAGCGTCCTATCAATGATTACTCTACAAACCCACCCAGTGGACCACCACAAAGCGTCCTATCAATGATTACTCTACAAACCCACCCAGTGGACCATCACAAAGCATCCTATCAATGATTACTCTACAAACCCACCCAGTGGACCACCACAAAGCGTCCTATCAATGATTACTCTACAAACCCACCCAGTGGACCACCACAAAGCGTCCTATCAATGGTTACTGTACAAACCCACCCAGTGGACCACCACAAAGCGTCCTATCAATGATTACTTTACAAACCACCTAGTGGACCACCACAAAGCGTCCTATCAATGGTTACTCTACAAACCCACCCAGTGGACCACCACAAAGCGTCCTATCAATGGTTACTCTACAAACCCACCCAGTGGACCACCACAAAGCGTCCTATCAATGATTACTCTACAAACCCACCCAGTGGACCACCACAAAGCGTCCTATCAATGATTACTTTACAAACCCACCCAGTGGACCACCACAAAGCGTCCTATCAATGATTACTCTACAAACCCACCCAGTGGACCACCACAAAGCGTCCTATCAATGATTACTTTACAAACCCACCCAGTGGACCACCACAAAGCGTCCTATCAATGATTACTCTACAAACCCACCCAGTGGACCACCACAAAGCGTCCTATCAACGGTTACTCTACAAACCCACTCAGTGGACCACCACAAAGCGTCCTATCAATGATTACTCTACAAACCCACCCAGTGGACCACCACAACTTTACAAACCCACCCAGTGGACCACCACAAAGCGTCCTATCAATGGTTACTCTACAAACCCACCCAGTGGACCATCACAAAGCGTCCTATGTAGAAAGCAATGACTAACATCCTAACTCTTCATTCAACCTTCATATAGATAACATAGGTGGACATTTCCCTGCTAGTTAGCTATTTTCCGATGAATTGAAATCAGGTCCCGCTTCAAACCAGATATTTTCCAATTTTAAATTCCAGTAATTATACAACTATCACCACCATCCTCATCATCATCACCACCACCATCTTCATCATCATCACCATCATTGCTACAACCACTACTTCACCACCACGATTACTAGCACTACCACCACCAACTTATCCTCATCATCAATACTCTAGCAAAACCACCACAACACCATCATCGTCACCACTACTACTGTCACATCCACGACCAAATTACCATCATCATGGATCTCTATTCCCACCTTTGAGATTAACATCCCCCTCCCCTCATCTTTACCTTGCACATTTCCTATAGACAAGGCTGTGATGGCACCAACCACACCTCCTGATGCTGTCCAAACCTGGCAAAATAAATAAATACAAATGAACATTAATATAGCCCATTTCCACGTATTCACCAAGCTCAATGTACTTCACAATGTTTCATTTACTCTCATAGCAAGGCAAACGGAATCAAATTTTCATGTTTATCAGTGCAGATTGTCTGTTCTGTTTCTTTTTTTTGTACTAGCTCTCATACAATGCACATCACTGCATTTATCCAGAGGGGCCGAGTTCAATTCCGGGTAAAGTCGAGAGTTAGGAAGCTGGATCTGTTAGATCTGGAAGAAAGTACTTTTGTGATACACTAGCATCCCATCCAAAGGGTAGTAAGCAATTGTTATTGTCCATTTCACGATAACTGCTCTGAAGGACTTTACTACCCGAAAACAATGGGGGGGGGGGGGGGGGGGGGGGGGGAATCAAAAGAGATCCAAAAGCTCCGTGTTGCCAAAAATAGCCCCTAGTGCTGAAACCTTTCAGTGCTTTAAATTTCTAAATTATCAAATTAAACCAGTTTAACATACAAAAGCAAAAAAAATCAATCACCCCCCACCCTCTCAATGTAAAAAAAAAACTTTCTTGATCTATCTACAAACAACGCTTTAGGTTGGTGAACAACTAAGGTGAGTAAACAGCAGTAATAGGACAAGCGTCCTTCACTAACTAGAAATAAATTCACGCTTTTTCAAAATACGTGATATTAACAACCCTCCAGTGTTTGACATTCATTGTGATTTTATAACACATTATGTTCAGTTGATGATCTTTCAGTTACACGTGAAAACATTATCCAGTTAAATCTTAGTGTGCTATGACTCATCTCTATGTGATTTGTGGTTCAAAGTGACGAATAATGAAGGGTTTCATCAAAAATTTAAAAAAAAAATTGCGTTGTGTCAATGCAATATATTGTTTCTTTCCTTTCTTATGGGAGTCCTGATAATGCAGTAGAGCAGTCACTTTAAATGCAAAGTGACTGAAATTGACGTCGGGTGAAGTCAAGATTTTTTTCTGACGCCCCCCACCCCCCGCCTACCCAGCAGTGATTGGGTAGCTGGGTCTGTTAGATATGGCGGAAAGCACTTTGTGATAGACTAGCATCCTATCCAAATGGTGGCATGCAATTACTATTGTCCAATTAACTCTATAGAAACTGAGATAAACTCCAGTTCCATGGGCCCAATGACTTTTATAATGGTCGAAATCACCATGAATCATTATGCTAAAAAAGCAGCGTTCAGTAGAACCATAATGTTCAATCTTCATCTTATATCACACACCAAGTGGCTGCCAAAATATGCCCCTTTTCACCCAGAAATTCACAATTTTATCATTAAATTGGTTACTTACATCTTGTGCTGTGTCTTCATTTTACATATGAATGAGTATCATAAATGCTGTAAGATAGGTTTTCTAATTTATACAATATTAAAATAGGGATACTACTACTGAGCACCTAAAAAAATCCCCCCCCCCCCCCCCCAAAAGGTTCTTAAGATAAATTTAGTCCAAGGAGCCGGACTTTATCATCAGTTTCAATAACAATTGCCTGTTACTGTTAGCTTTTTCGACAGGGCAACGGTCTACAGCAAAGCAATTCTCACGAGATCTAACTGACCCAGGAAGAGGAGCTCCTTGGTTTGCTGTCTTTTATGACCAGAATATCCTAAGATCCTCCTTGAAATACCAACCTGAGCTTTGGCAGCTTTCCATTTGTCAAATCCTGACTGCAGCAAAATAGCGAAATCGCCGACTTCATGAGGAATTTCATGAAATAAGATTGCAATGGTCGTCACTAGGCCAGTCTGAATATTGGGAAAAAAATATATTAAAAGATTTGTACATTTTTCTTTTTATCCCTACAAGAGAAAGCTTTCATTGTCGGATATAATAGTATTTATTAGGGTATATCCCTACTCAATGTGATTTAAAATTCTTCATTAATTATTCCCCCTACAATCCAGCAAAAACAAATTTCCATTTCATTAAGTACAAATTACCTGTTTGTTGGGGCATTCTTTTTGTAATAGCAGTATTGCAATATTAGTCACTGCCTTCATCCAGGTGCCCCATTCATACCCAAGTCGAGTGAGGGAATGTGTATAAAATCACAATTCAAGGATTAATACAAATTATTCCTTCAACGCTTTTCTCCGCTAGAGGCGACAATCAAATCCTTAACTTCTGTTTCCACAGCAATGTAAGGCCTATAAGTTCACTTTTATTCAACTTAGCTGAGAGAGAGAGAGAGAGAGAGAGAGAGAGAGAGAGAGAGAGAGAGAGAAAGAGAGAGAGAGAGAGAGGGAGAGAGAGAGAGAGAGAGAGAGAGAGGGGGAGAAGAGAGAAAGAGAGGGAGAGAGAGAGAGAGGGGGGGGGGGAGAAGAGAGAGAGAGAGAGAGAGAGAGAGAGAGAGAGAGAGAGAGAGAGAGAGAGAGAGAGAGAGAGAGAGAGAGAGAGAGAGAGAGAGAGAGAGAGAGAGAGAGAGAGAGAGAGAGTTTTGAACTAAGTTTGTTTGAAGGGTTTTTACGGCCCTTGCAACAATGGTTGCAGTAGTATTGGTGGTGGTAGGGGTGGCGCTGTGGTGGTTGTAGTAGTAGTGATAGGGATGGTGATGAGGTGGTTGTATTAGAGGGGGTAGGGATGGTGATATGGTGGTTGTAGTAGTAGTGGTAGGGATGCAACAAGATATGAAGTGAATAGAAAAGTGCCAGAAGACAATAGAGAATAAAAAATTTTCGCGGCGGTGGTGGGGTTTGAACCTGCGACCTTATTGGTACGACAACTCCGCCTGGCAGGTGAGAGCGTGGCTCTACCGTGTGAGCTATCCACGAACACAAAAATATTCGTTTCAAACTCAAAGTCATTACTAGATCCCTCTCTCACCCACTTCTTGAGACCGCCGATTCGTTCGTACACCACCATCGCGAATAATTTTGACCAGCAGTTAAGCTTAATAGCCAATATTCTCAACACAAACATATAACATAGAAACGATTGAGACATTGAGTATGCTCCGGTGTATGGGGTGAATTTTTAATTCAGAAAAGTGAGTGGAGCAGGCACTTATGTTGGTAACAACAAGATATGAAGTGAATAGAAAAGTGCCAGAAGACAATAGAGAATAAAAAATTTAGTGGTAGGGATGGTAATGTGGTGGTTGTAGTGTTGGTGGTAGTTACGATGATGATGTGATGGTGGTGGTTGTTTTAGAAGTGATGGTATGGTAGTGATGATGATGATGATGATGATGATGATGATGAATTGGTGGTGGCTGTAGTAGTGGAGGTATTTATAATGATGAAGTGGTTGCTGTATTCATGTTGGGAGTGGTGAAGATGGTGTTGTGGTTGCAGTCGTGATGGTAGTGACGATGATGTGGTGGTTGTTATACTGGTGGTGGTACTGATAATGATAATGATGATGATGATGATGATGATGATGATGATGATGATGATGATGATGATGATGATGATGTGGTGACCTCACAAAATTCAAGGACTGTTCAACGAGTTTTTTCCTAAAATGAAATTCAAGGATTTTTCAAGGAGTCCTTGAATTTAAGGATGCCGATGAAACCCTGCTCAACGCTGGGAAAGGGGCCCGATTTCTTGTCACCCATCTGGCCGTTAACCACACCCAACATCTCTTTTTCTTGTCACTTGAGTGACAGGTGCTTGTGTGTCTTGTGTGCCTGTGTTTGTGGTCACTCACCTTAACGCTGACACCAAAGCTGGTTCCCACAGCCAATCCATGGGTGAAGTTGTCCACAACGTTAGCCAGTAAGTTAAGATAACCACTGATCTGGAGAGAAGATGATGATGATGATGATGATAATGATTATAACCGCTATGACGATAATAAAGATTAATGAAAGAAGAAAATTCAAATATTACTTTACAGGAAATGACAATGAAATATACACAAAGTTTTGATATTGTTGAAATGATAAAAAAACGTTGGTAGTAATATTGGAATTAATGACAGAAAGAGACCAAGAAAAAAAGTCTAAAGAAAAAAAAAAAGAGATAAAATGGACAAAAAGAAAAAAGAAAAAAAAAAGGTAGGGAAAAAGAAAGAGTGATAAACAAAAAAAAAAAAAACATAAGAAATGAAGGAGAAAATGTAAAATAATAATTTAAAAACAAATTTAAAAAGATAGAAACAAAAAAAGAGAAGAATAAAGGAAAGCATGAAAATGAAAGCAAGAAAGAAGTCATGGAATAAAAAAAGATGGAAGGAATAATGATGGGAAGAGAATAATAGAGAACGGTTGAAAGGAAGAAAGAAAGGGAAAGAATAAAGAAAGTAAGAAAAGAGGAACGAAAAAGAAAACAAAAGGAAAGAAGAAAAAGAAGAGAGAAAGATAGTAAGAAAGAGAGAAGGAAAGAAGGAAAGAAATGAAATGAGAATCCAGATGCTATTTTCCCGGTAATAATAAAGAAATGTTTATTTTAAAAAGTTTTGAAATTGTTAAATATCTTTCAATATTGATATGTGACTTTTGTTTTATGTCAATTTAAACAGACAAACTTAATAAGGATTGCAAACTTTTACAACAATTTATTTTGTCAGTAAAACAGTTTTAAAACTGCTATTGCTATTGTAGTTTGTTCATTGCTAGAAAACATGTTAAACAAGAAAATTTTTTAAAAATTGAGAAAAGCATAAAAGACTGCCCATTGTAGATCATTCATAATAACTGTTTTGCTGTCAGAAAACATGATGCAAGGAGAAATAAAACGAAAAAAATGATTACGATTGCAGGCCTGCTTACTTGAGCATTTAAAAATATATAATTTTTAGGAGATAAAAATTGTAGTCGCTGTCGTTAACTTTATAAGATCAACAATTTACCATCACAAGTATTAAATAACATTGCAAAATCCTTTAAATTTTGTAGTCGGGCATCACTTTTCACTTGAAATAATTTTTGATGACCAGAGCAGATGCTCATGAAATTCTGAAATTGAAGCCAACATGTCGTAATTCTACTAATGTTTTGTTGTGAGAGGCAGGTCAGCGATTGCTATAGGAGGTTATTGTTTTTCAGGTCAAAAACATAATAAACAAGAAAAAACAAAACAAACTTGTAAAAGCATAAAGGATTGTTATTGAAACCGTTATGCACATCCTTACTAAAGCAACAAGTTTTTGATTTCCTCCTTTGTTTTCATCACGTCATTCTATAGTCCACATGCACCGGCTATGTTTATTTAATATTATAACTATATTGATCACTTTTAATTTCAAAGATAGAATTCACCACATAATGCGACTGACGTCGTTTCCATCTTATTGCCGGCGATAAAATGTTCGTCCAATTCGATATATTTGACTACAAGAGTCTGACGCCACAGATAGGGTTGTTTGATGATAATTGAAGCTTTATGCTGTATATAGTTCCTATTTGTTTTGCTAACAACAACTGGTGAGCTGTAAACCACATTTGATCCAACATAAGAAATGACGTTAATCATAGGATTGAGGTGAAGCTTAGAGTTTTTAGATGCCGTTTTGGCAGCCATAACTGGTGAGCATTTGACTTCATTTATAGAGGGAATGAAGTTGACCTCACTCGGTTAATGTTTTATAGCTTTAAGACGCCCGTTAGGTGATTAGTTCTCACTAAAATATATCAATCAAATCTATAAAAGTTTAAGGTTACACATTGTTGTGTGTGTTGGCTCGTTTCAATTAGAGAGCAGATGTTTTGAGCATTTCATATAAACGCATAGCATGATTAGATTTGGCATTTCGCTCACCTTAATTTTTGTCTCCGGACTAGAAATCAAATGACTTTCATCATCGTGAGAATTCGTTTTCTCCTTGATTTTCCTACTACCACTTTTGTGTCTGCTTCGGTCGTCAGGAGTGGATGTAGTGGATATGCTCTTGCCGTTTTTAATACTGCTATGGTTACTATTATGCCCCCCCTTTTTATCGTTATTTAATGAAGATGATGATAATAATGATGATGATAATGGTGATGAATATGAAGATTCTAACGGTGATGATGGTGATAATTTCTGTGATGATGATGATAATAAAGATGATGATGATGATGATGACGATGAAGATGTGAATGAGGAGGGACTTGATAATTGAGAATATATTTGGTTGTTGTTGGACGCCGAGTCCTTGTTAATCTTGTCACATTCCTGAAAGAAACGAAACACCGGGAAATTAATACATAAATATATAAATAAATTTTTAAAAATAACAAATAAATATATAAATAAATATATGACTTAATAATTAAATACGTAAATAAATAAATAAGTAAATAAATAATTACAATAATTGGGTTTGAACATTTCACAGCCTCATTCATTCCTCCCAACCAACCACATGGGCATCAAATTCCCATTTCTTACATTACTAATTGCCTGTTAGGCGTCATTCTTATTTATCAATGATGAATTAAAAAAAAAAAGCAAAAAAAAAAAAAAAAAAAAAACCCCCAAAAAAACAGAAGAAAAAATAACAAGGCAAGAAACCAAAAAATAAATACACAAAATTAATTTTTAAAAAAAGTTGGTGGAAGCAGAGATGTGGCATCGACCCGAATATATTTACCTTGATTTCTTCTTCCTCCTCTTCTGTTTCTCCCAGGACTTTCTCGATGACCATAAACCCCATGAGACCACAGATGACCCACAGACTTGGACCCGTGAAACTATTGTGCTGGTCTGGAGGAGCAAAAAAAAACAAACAAAAAACAACAAATGTTGTGAGTTGTTTGAATTAGAACGAATAAACGAAACAAATAAAAGATCAAATAATAATACTGATGATAATGATGATGATGATGATGATGATAATAATAATAATAAAATTAATAATTATAATATTAATAATAATAATAATAATAATAATAATAATAATAATAATAATAATAATAATAATGATAATAATAATAATATTAAAAAAAAATAATAATAATAAATTACATTCATATAGCGCGTTCTCAACACTACATTATATAACAAAGTTACACTTATAGAGCATGGGTTTATTACGGTTTCTAAAACATGCATGTGAGAGTAACAAATAGATACTGCTGTTTCCTCTGAAAAGGATTGACGTTTTTACTTTTCTTTTGTCATTTATTCATTTATTTTTCGGTTTAAAATGAACAATAACACAAACAAAAATCACAACTGCTTCTATTACCGCCGCTGTGTTGATTCTATTACTCTGGTGGTGCTGGTGCTGCTGCTGCTGTTATACTACTACTACTACTACTACTACTACTACTACTACTACTACTACTACTACTACTGTTGCTTCTGCTACAACAATACTACTACTACTACTACTACTACTACTACTACTACTACTACTACTACTACTACTACTACTAGAACAACAACTACTATCACTACTACTATTACTATTACTACTATTACTACTACTTCTAGAATAACGACTACTATCACTACTACTACTAGAACAACAACTACTATCACTACTACTACTACTACTACTCGAACAATATCTACTATCACTACTACTACTACTATTACTACTGATACCACTACTATTTCTACTACTTACTTTTGTCGATATGTGCCCAGACCTCAGGCAACAAATGCAGAAAGACATCTCCCAGCAAACTGCCCACAGCAAAGCTAAGCATCAAACGTAACTTCTTGGCGGGTTCTGAAAAAAAAAATGATAAAGACATCGATAAAGCTTCCATCTTACACACAGATGGTGGCAAATAAAAAAAAAAAAAAAAAAAAAAAAAAAAAAATCTGAAGAAAAGTAGCCAATGTCCTTAGAAAATTTCCAGGTTTTCGGACACGGGGGTGGCGGTGGTGTGGGGGAGGAAAGATTATTTTAAAATGAAATGATCATAAAATTAAAAAAACAAAAAACAAAACAAAAACAATAAACATGTAGGTAAATAACCCCCAAAAGAACATGAAAAAAAAAAAGAAGCTACGACCAAAGACACGTCACCGTAATTTTGTCATTATGAACGTCTACGTGTCACTCCCTTCATTCATGTTTGGACATCATTTTGATGACAATATCAATGTAAATTGTCCACTCTGCCGGACTCTGGAAAAACACATATTTAAAAATTTGGCCAGAAAACTCGTCCTTCAAATATCGATCGATTTAAATGACTCATCTTGGCAAAACTCTCAAACCCGGGACTTCGGCGAAGTCCCGGGTTTGAAAGTTTTTGCCAAGATGAGAGTCATTTAAATCGATCGATATTTAAAGGACGAGTTTTCTGGCCAAATTTTTTAATATGTGTTTTTTCCAGAGTACGACAGCATTGGACAAGCCAATCATCCCTGACATAACAACAGTATATGGATCGCAATAACTCATGGTAATAATATTGATGAGTATTTTTTATAGGAGTTGATAGTCGTCAAAAAAAAGGGAAGAGAGAGAGAGAGAGAGAGAGAGAGAGAGAGAGAGAGAGAGAGAGAGAGAGAGAGAGAGAGAGAGAGAGAGAGAGAGGGTGGTGGTTGGGGGGGGGGGGGTGATTGAGGAGATACGGATGGATGTTTATTGCTATAATGACCATCAATAGATTTTATCAAAGAAGATTTTTGACAGCTATAATGACATCCCGATGTAATACGAAAAAATAATAATGGATATTGTTTGGGTTGTGATCGAAGCGGCCCGATGTTGCCAGAGACTCTTAGTAGGCGCTGACGTGTACGACTTTACGAGTTTAAAACGACCAAATTGATATGATCTCATTGTTGTATTGAAATGGAATTTCTCTCAAACCAAGGACATAACAATAATAATAATAATAATAATAATAATAATAATAATAATAATAATAATAATAATAATAATAATAATAAATTGCGCCTATATAGCGCATATTCCCGTTGGAGGGCTCTATGCGCTTTACAATAAAATCTGGAGTATAAAAAGAAACATGACATACATTAAATACTAGCGACAGGTTTTATACATATAAATGCAAGTAAATGTATATTATAGTATAAAAATACAATGAAAAATGTGTCACACGTAAAAGGGACATAAATACATACTTCATTACAACAATGATTGAACACGTCCATCCTTACCGAATTTTGAATTTTATTCATTAAAATTATTTTTTTTAAGTATCAAAAGGATGCGAATAATTTTTTTTTTAAAACCACGGGATAGGTCCTACTTGTGCGGTATGTTGTCAAGTGGTATGACAGTAACTTTCGTATCAGAAGGTCCTGGGTTCGAGCCTCGCTCGGAGCATAGTTGAGTCCTTGGTGAAGGCTCTTTACTCACATTCTCTCACAGGTGTAAAATGAGTACCTGGCCGTTAACAGCGTTGTCTCTGCACCAAACATTTGTAACATCGCCTGGCGTCATGTCCCGTCCTAAATGTTAAATGTTGCTGTTGGCCAGGGATCCCTTGTAAAGCGCTTTGAGCACATTTAGTGGATATTGCGCTTTTTGTTTTACTTGTCCTTGAAAGTGACAGGTTATTATTATGATTATTGTTGCTGACGATGAGTTTGTCAATTTGATGGATAGATGGATTGAAATTGAGATTTGATAATCATAATAGCTATTCGAGAATACATAGCTTATCTAATTATTGGGTTAGGTTGGTTTGCTGTTCGGGTCAACTGTTATCTTAGGGATGGAATATGTTTTGTTTGTCGTGTTGCATTTTGCTCCTTTAAACACGCGCCTTGAATTTAGATAAAACAGTTTTAAAAAAAATATTTGTTGTTGTTGTTGTTGTGTTGTTGTTGTTGTGTGTGTGTTTAGGGATTTACTATAAATAATATTCTTCCTCTTCTCCAACCCCATCTCTTCCTTCTTACGATGTCAATACCATCATCATAATCATCATCATCATCATTAGCAGCAGTTGATAATGAAGATGAAGCGACAATCATAACCATAAACAGACAAGACATACAAACAACCAGAAAACACACACACACACACACACACGCGCGCGCGCGCGCGCACCCACACACACACGAAGGCACAATGAGAAAAAAAAAAGGAAAGCCAAAATAAAAATGATTCCACATATCCGCATAATAATGTCTAACAATGTTGATATGATATCATTCTTGCGTCAATGCCATCAATAATATCGTTGTCAATATCGGTATCTATAAATTACTTCTCTATCCACAACAGTGACAATATTATTATATTATTAACACGTTAACTGCCGTTCTCTGAAAAACACGTATTAAAAAATTTAGCCAGAAAACTCGTCATCAAATATCAATCGATCAAAATGACTCTCATCTTGGCAAAAACTCTCAATTCCGGACTGGGACCGACCTCGCAATGTGCCAGTTTTGAGAGTTTTTGCCAAGTTGAGGGTCATGTAAATCGATCGATATTTGAAGGACGAGTTTTCTGGCCAAATTTTTAAACATGTATTTTCCAAACTACAGCAGTTGACTTGTTAAGACATATCAAACCAAAGCCGATAACTAATAAAGGTAACAATAATCGCCTTTCAGTAATTTATTCGTTGGCTGTTTGTCCTCATCTTCCACGCCAGACTAGTTCCATTTCCGCCCCGACCCAGCGCTAATACATCATCATAGTTTATTATAGGAAATAAAGATTGATTGCAGAATTCAGCACTTTACCGACAAAACATCCCTTTTTTATCATCTTGGTCACTTGAAAAAAAAGAAAGAAAAAAAGGATGAATTAATATGACTTGTGGGGGCCCCGATAGCTCAGTTGGTAGAGCACTCGCTTCACAGGCAAAGGGACCGAGATCGATCCCGGGTGCAGTCGAGATTTTCTCTGACTCCCCCTGTCCACCCAGCAGTGAATGGGTAGCTCAGTCTGTTAGATTTGTCGGAAAGTACTTTGAAATAGACTAGCGTCCTACCCAAAAGGATAGCGAGCAATTGCTAATGTGTTACCTGAGGTCGAATGGAACTACAGTAAACTCTCAACCTGCAGGCCAAGGATAGCTGTAGTCGGTACAAAGTCGAGTCCTGGAAGAAAAGCTCTTAGCTTACATTTCCTCACCATATTCACGAGTAGAAAGAGTACCTAGTTAATAACAGCGTTGACTCTGTTGAAAGGAAATTACAATCACACCGTATAGGCCCCATGTCTCGTCCTGTCTGTTCGCTGTTGCTGCTGGCCTGAGCCCCTTGCAAAGCGCTTTTAGCGCATTTGATGGTTGTTGCGGCTATATGGTCTTATGATATGACACTTGCCCCCAGGCCGAAAGGTACAGAGTCCCAGCGCATAGTTGAGTCCTTGGAAAAGGCACTTTAGTCATTTTCTATCACCGTAATCCGGTGTAAAATGAGTACTTGGCCGTGGTTAACAGCGTTGTCTCTATTTGATAAAAATGTAATAACGCCTTACAGGGGTCATGTCTCGTCCTACACATTAAGCGTGGCTGATGGCTGGGGACCCCTTGTAAAGCGATTTGAGCAAGTTTAGTGGATATTGGTCTATATAAAGACACGAGATTTTCCCCTCTAAATTATAGCTCACATCTCTATTTCAAAGCAAAGAGACAGTCTGCTCCAAAGGGGGTAGATTATGGGCAAATATTATTATTATGTCTGATAATAGCACCAGGGTTGTGTTGTTGTTATGTGTTGGTGACAGCTGCTGAAGTTTTCGTTTTGTTTCATGAGTGGGTGATTTATTTTGATGAGGTGGATTGATGGATTGGGTGCGGTGATTAGGGGGATTTTGATGATGGCGACATGACAATGGAAATGTACTTTGTGACGTGGCTTTTCGATCGGGTTGACACAGGGATGGATGGTGATGACAGTAATGATCATGTACGTCTAGGTGGTGATGATTGTGTGGGTGTTGATGATTGTGTTGATGATGGTGATGATGATGATGTTGCTGAAGATGATTTGTTATTATTGGTATCACTACTACTACTACTACTACTACTACTACTACTACTACTACTACTACTACTACTACTACTACTACTACTACTACTACTACTACTACTACTACTACTACTACTACTACTACTACTACTACTACTACTATACTACTAACTACTACTACTACTACTACTACTACTACTACTATACTACTACTACTTACTATACTACTACTATATATATTATTATTATAATAATAATAATAATAATAATAATAATAATAATAATAATAATAATAATAATAATAATTTATTATTATTATTGGTCATGATGACAATGATGATGATGATAAAGAAGAAGAAGAAGAAGAAGAAGAAGAAGAAGAAGAAGAAGAAGAAGAAGAAGAAGAAGAAGAAGAAGAAGAAGATGATGATGATGGTGACAATGGTGATGATGATGATGATGTGGATGGCGATAATGATGATGGTGATGTGATGTGTTAAAGGCCATGGGTGAAACTACCCAAAGTTTACAATGTTAGCAAGAGAACCATATTATTCAAAGGAAATCGGTATATAATTATGACTGTTTGCGGCTCTTACTTAGCATTAGTTCGCTCTCTCTCTCTCTCTCTCTCTCTCTCTCTCTCTCTCTCTCTCTCTCTCTCTCTCTCTCCTTCTCCTGCACGCGCACACACATTTTTACTTATGTTTTAAAAGTAATGCCAATGTAATGCAACATATTTCCTTTTCCTGTTTACCTGAAGAAACCGAAAGGCCAAAAATTCGTTTACTTTGTTTTGTATCTTTTATATAAGAGTCATTTTTACTCCTTTATTGACTCATTTATGCACCTCTAAGTTTTTGATAATTTCACCCATCCATTCCCTCCCCACGCTCCACATTGCTTTATTTTGTTACAAGACGAGGTCGAGAACTGACGCCACACATGTTCACTCCAATGACTTGGCATCCACGACTTCTCACCCGTAGTTTATCGTAATACGACATCAACTTATATTCAGGTAATTATCTATCAGTCAGGTCTCTCAACATTACACGTGTCTGCCTCCAACAGAAACGGTACTCGCCAGCAAACCTTCTCGGTGTAAACACACTCTAATTCACAAACACACACACACACACACACACACACACACACACACACACACACGCTTATAACCAAAACACATATACACATATAAAAACAACAATCACTCACATCTACACACACACACACACACACATACATACACACACAGATACACATACAAACAACCACTCACATATATACACACACAAACACAACCTAACATAATATATTACATATACACACAAAGACACACATACACACACACACACACACACACACACACAAACACATACAACCTTCCTTACCCCGTCTTCCCCACTTTGACAAAATGCCTTTTTCGATATTTGACTCGTCCAACCTTTAATAAGTGCTGCTGTTGACTACTGGGCTTGTAAAGCGATTTGAGTACAATTTGTGGATATTGCGCTATATAAATGCTCGAGCCTTTAAAAATCGTTAGAATTCAAATCAATTCCTCTCATTAAAAACAAAACAACTGATGGTCTACATCAAAAGAATAGCACAGACAACGTCTTAAACAGATGGGGACAAAGTTGATACAATGTCCGCATAAGTTGTTTAGACATTTAAAACTGCTATTTCTACTTAAGTTTTGGTGGCAGATCCTCAGTTTTTGGACTATTTTTCTTTATTTAGCCAAGCTTAATTGTTGGCGGATCGTCGGCTTTAGGACAATGTTTAATTATTTAACTCAGAGAAACTCTTAGTGAACCCTCAGTTCTTGGACAATTATTAATTATTTAACCCAGAGAAACTCTTAGTGAACCCTCAGTTCTTGGACAATTTTTAATTATTTAACCCAGAGAAACTCTTAGTGAACCCTCAGTTCTTGGACAATTTTTAATTATTTAACCCAGAGAAACTCTTAGTGAACCCTCAGTTCTTGGACAATTTTTAATTATAATAATAATAATAATAATAATTAATACAGACCCTCAATTTTTGGACAATTTTTCATCATCTAATACCTAAAAACTGTTGGCAGACCCTACTTCTTTTGGATTATGATTATTTTTTAATCCAGAGAAACTGATGGAAACGAAATCCTCCCATATTTCTTTTTCAAAATAACTTGATAGTCATGTCATTTTGAGTCACATGTGCGAGACTGTTGCAAAAGGTTGTTTTCAGTACGCTTCGAAGCAAAAAGACAACACATATCGTCGTCTCTTTTATTTTGAACAAGAAAATAAAAAAAAAATATATAAAGAAGAACTTTGACAATCGAGTTTTTTGTATTAAATAATCACATTTAAAAAAGCATAACAAAACAAAGGAAACATCCCATGAACAAGAATGTTGCCTCGATTCCCAAAGATGCCAAAGGGGCAGGATACGGAAAGACATGCTAAATAATGCCATGTGACGGGGGACGGTAGAGGTGGTTGTGGTGATTCTTGGCACCTAATTTCTGTGGTCTCCATATGTGTGTATAGGTGTGTGTGTGTGTGTGTGTGTGTGTGTGTGTGTATGTGTGATGTTGTTGAAGAGAAGAATCCATAGGACTACCTGCATTTATCTACCTTTCTACACGCCATCTTTACATTCTATTATAATAGGTCACTCACACACAGACACACACACAAACACACACATTCTCACATATACACACAAACAACACAATAAAACACACAGCATGTCATGCATGTGTAAT
>NC_088361.1:34065577-34095577 GCF_034508935.2 Berghia stephanieae
GAGAACAGTTTTCTGTATTGAACGCTGTCTTTTGACGCAATAATAATTTTTAAAAAACAACTTGAGCTTTTATATAGAGCAATATCCACAAAACGTATTCAAACTGCTTTACAAGGGGTCCCGAGCCAACAGCAACGCTAAACTAACCATGTTAGACGAGACGTGACGCCTATTAGGCGAAATTGCAATTTTTGTCCGACAGAGATAACGTTATTAACGGCCAGGTACTCATTTTACACCTTTTCTAAGGACTCAACTATGCGCCGCTCAGGGCAGAACTCGAACCCAAGAGTGTCATACAACTAGACGCACATCGTGCATGTAAAAGCGCGGTCATTATATTATTACATTATAAAAGGAAAGAAGCAAGTTATCGCACTGACATAACTTAAGCACCACAAACTTAAAGGTGAATTTATCATCTTCAGTTTTTGCACGTAAAATGACGCCCGTTGAACATCTCATCTTCTTCTTAAATCAAAAATATTACTATGATCAACTCAAGCCACTGGTCGGTCGGTAACCTTCCAATCTATACTTGTCTGGAAGTAAACTAGACTTTTTATCTGACTTCTCGACCTAAACATGCTCGATACAGTAAAGTGCACGGTGCTTACCTTGTCGTATGACACTCGCTTTCGGATCGGAAGGTCCTGGGTTCGAGCCTCTTTCGGCGAATAGTTAGAGTACTTGGAAAAGATTCTATACTCACATTCTCTCACCGTACTCAAGTTAAAATGAGTCCCTGGTCGTCAACAGCGTTGTCTCCTATCGCCTAACAGGCTTCATGTCTCGTTCTTTATGTTACGTGTTGTTCTTGGTAAGGGACTCTTACTTTGTAAATCGCGTTGAGCACGTTTAGTGGGTATTGGCTCTATATAAAAATTCAACTTTTTAATTTTTTTTTATAAGACAATTATGCAGTAAAATGACAAAATGCTTTATTTTTTCATGATGATTTGGCAGAAAAACTTTTACTTCGTGTATGCGACATTTAAAACGATACAAAATTCTTCAACATTAAAATCTCGGAGAATTAAAACAAATCACAAATTTAAGATATTTTGAGATGTGGGGGTTCATGTTAACCTGCTGATAAATGAGGTAAAAATTAGTTGGTTTTTTTTCTAGTCAAAGTGAGAAGAATGGCATTTTTGTCAGTGTACAGAGAATTTGTAGGCCTCAAGAATTGCATAACAAATCTCATAAAAGTACTAGTACTGTTACAATGTCCGTCAATGCTTATAGCGAACGAAGTGTAGTTACTCATTCATCCCTGAGTTGAATGGGGTAATGTGTGTGTGTGTAATACAACGTGCTACCATTGTCACCGATTGGGTCACTGACCACGCTCAGCATTGCTTGACTCTGTTACGAGACTACACGCCGTATAGCCGAGCCGCTAATAATCTCTGAACTATTCAATTAGACTGGAAGTGGTTTATGTAGAACAAATAGCAGTTTCAATAACTAATAAAAGATGGAATAAATACATTTTTAAAATGAAATAAAATCCTAACATATAACAACAAACAAACAAATAAACAAACAGACAAACAAATAAACGAAGAAACAAACAAAACAAATGGAGTTGATATCAAATCGAATATTATCACCGTCATCATTTATAGTAATAATACGCCTCCTATCCCCCATGCAAGATCGATAAAGTTGCTAGAGGAACCGACGAGAGTTCTGGGTTGCTGCAATATTAAATTGTGGGTTGTGGGAACCAAAATGACAAGGGAGGAGAGGGAGAGGATTGAAACAGGGTGTTGGGAGTTGAGTGGTGGTGGTCGTGGAATAGCTGGCATTCAGGATTGTCGGGTAGTTTTTGTAAAAAAAAAAAAAAAAATCCAAAATAAGGCAAAGAAAAAATCCAAATATTGTATATCAAACAGTGATTGAGTGGTTGGGTCTGTAAGATCTGGTGGAAAGTACATTGCGATGGACGCGTTAGATTAGCGATCTATCCAAAGGGTAACAATCAATTGAAACTGTCGAAATAATGCTTAAGAAATTGGTACAAAATCTGGCTCAATGGGTCCTTTGACGCTAAAGGAATACTATTAAATAAGTTGTCCCTTAGAACCATAAGGCAAAAGGAACCGGAGTTTTTAATTTCTTACTACCTTTTGATAAGACGCCGGTTCATCGCTGTCTATATGCAGAAATGAACAAAGTATCATGATAGAGGGAAATCCTAATTTCCATTGGAAAGCCCTACATTAATAACCCTGTCTCAAACGTCCATATATAACAGAATAAAATGTAATGGAAGCATCAATTTAATTTACATCTGTCTTCATGAATTAATTTGAAAATTCCAATTTATTAGTGATAATGAATGTTTTTGAAGATGTATATTTCATTGAAAGATGACGAAATGGATTTGATTGAGGGTAAGAATAAATGATTTTTTACACTCTTGCGATTTGGAATTCGAACTCTGTTCCCAACGCGCATTCGCAAGCTCGTGCAGTGGTTGGGAACACGTCCGGAATTTCCAAAAAGCAAGAATGTACTTAAAAATCGTATATTATTCGTTGGATGAAAATCAAACCTTGCATGAAAAGGGTTATTGATATTAGTGGAATAGCGTCACTGATTGACCAGTGGACAGTGTCCATTCTTCTACTTCCTGTCATTGTGTCAGTTTTACCCATTCTCGTGTGACAAGAGTTCTGCCAATCCTCAGACCCCCCCCCCCCCCCCCCCCCCACCAAACCCCTCTCTCCTTCTTTCTTTCTATCTTAGTCTTTCAATTTCACTCATTCTTATCCAGTCTCATTCCCCTCCCCCTCTCTCTGGCATAAGAAAAATACCAAAATTTTTTTTTTTTTTAAATGGGCGCGTGGATACACACAACGAGGTCAGGATAGACATAAAAACAAACAAATACAAACAAAACGAAAATAGCGGAAAAAACCCCCAAAAAACAAAACAGAACAAAACAACCCCCCCCCCCCACCTTAAAAAAAAAAACAACTTCAAACATCAAAATCAAAATCAAACCGATGATTTCCAATCATTTCCACACTACACTGCCGTGCTCTGAAAAAAAAAAAAAACAACCCAAAAACATGCATTAAAAAAGTTAGCCAGCACACTCGTCCTTCAAACATTGATCGATTAAAATGACTCCCATATTGGCAAATTCACTCAAACCCGGGACTTCACGAAGTCTCAGGGAGGGTCATTTTCATACATCTAAATTGGAAGGACGATTTTCGAGGACAAAATGTTTAATTCGTGTTTATCCAGAGTAGGGTAGTCCAGACTTTGCCGTCGTGGGAACATCTTGTATTTCATGACAAATTAGGCCTACACAACTTAATAAAATGGCTCCATACTTGGCAAAACAGTCTTAAACAGGAGACTTAAACTACGAAAATAAAAAAAAAAGTTGCTAATTCTAAACAAGTCTCAGATAAGCGACTTTTTGACTATCTATGGATCACTTGAGTCAAACCCATTGATGGATGAAGTAAAATATTTCTGAAAAAAAAAATGCAATTAGGCGTTTTGTTTAGTGTACGATAGAAAACACCTGCCTTGACTATTATAGAATCGTTATTCCAGTTGGAATGAGAAAAGGTAAACGTTTACAAATCTTTTCCTTTAAAAAAATGAAAATAATTAGATAAAATAAATAAATAAATATGGATCAGTAGAGAAATAAATAGTTTAAAGTTTTTTTTGTTTTTTTTTTTTGTTTTTTTTTTTGTAAAGTAGGAATTTATTTGAATTGATCGTTATAAAATGATGTAAACATTATTGGACAAATTTTGTGCCAATTTTTGTTGTTGTCAGATTTGTAAATAAGTACACGTCGGCCCATACCAGAAAGGTTGATCACTCTCCTATAGGTCGGTCTAGGTTGATGAATTTGAAGGTGAAAAATGAACGGAAAATGGAAAAAACACGAATGGGTAACAACAGCGAAAAGAGATCAAAATGCAACGAGCCATTAAAAAGATAGGAAGTTTTTCAGTTGTCAGAACCACCAGGCATAAAAGACGGTGATTAAACAGGTTTTGGTTGCGCAGAGGCGATCATAACTATTGTACCTTTTTTGTTTTAGGATGGAAAAATTAGAAGAAGAAGATGAAGAAGAAAAAGAAGAAGAAGAAGAAGAAGAAGAAGAAGAAGAAGAAGAAGAAGAAGAAGAAGAAGAAGAAGAAGAAGAAGAAGAAGAAGAAGAAGAAGAAGAAGAAGGTGGAAGTAGAGGAGGTAGATGAGGAGATAGACGAGAAGGAGCAGGGCAATCAAATTGGCGTCGAAATAAATAAATCGAATCAGGGTAAATCAATGAAAAGGGTAAAATAAGGGGGGGGGGGGGGGGGGGGGGGGGGGGGGGGGGAGGGGGGAAGGGGTGAATACGGTAAAAAGAGGAAACTATAAAGCGATGGAGGGAAAACATCCCGTAAAGCTGATTCCATTCATGGGATTCGCATATCAGAAATCCCCCCCCCCCCCCCCCCCCCCTTTTTTTTTTTTTCCAACCACCACCAATGTATCGATAATAAAGGTTGTGATTACACAGAGACGAAGCAGTTACTCTAATGGCAGTAGTAGCAGTAGCAGTTGTGGCGTAGCCTCACAACATTAACGGTCATAATCTTTCGCCTCACACTAATAATTCTAGACTGGATCTTAGAGATTTCATCACGTTATGCCAGACTCTAATAAGCAGGCTCAATTCACCCCCCCCCCCCCCCCCCCCACCCCTCGATCCAACCTCTCCAATTCCCTCCCTACCACCCCCCCCCCTCCCCCCGACCCATTCAGTTTGTGACTTCGCTGTGGAAAATCCACTGGGTGTAGTACGCCGTGTTTTGGATTTACCAGATTGTCGATGATTCTTGTGTTGAGTTTCGATTGGAGCTGGACGTAAACATTGGATTATCTTTTGATTTTGTGCTTGTGTTTGGAATACTACTATCTAATATATCGTGTTGTGTATTGATCCTTCGGGAGATATTATAAACACGGGAGTTATCTTTTGTTGAGTTCGTGTTTTGGTACTATACTGTTTAACGTGATATATTTTGTGAGTATAGGAATCCTCTGTATACCTTAATGAAATAATTAGCCCTGCAGTTTTTGGGGGTTTTTGTTGTTGACGTATTCTGTTTTATGTTGACAGGGCGTTGTCTTGTTTCGGTCCGTGAACTTGGAACGACTTCCTCATAAAGAGATCAGGATGATTTTTGGATGATTTTAAATCGAAGTTTTAAGCTATGTTTACTTTTTTTCTGGACACTTAACGGTTGTTGTTTTTTTTGTTGTTGCTGCAAATGCGGCAGTTTGTGTGTGTGTGTGTGTGTGTGTGTATGTGTGTAAAGAGCTAAGAACCTTTATTTAGATTAGACACCACATCAATGTCTGTTATTATAATAATGTTACCAATATTATATTAATATGAGCTATTAACGCCTATGCCATATTATTACAACGTTAATCTATAGCACAACTACTCATAATTGTGAGCCAGCGGCCCAATGTCGGAGTAATATCGGTGCATACAATTGAATTTGTAGTCAAAATTATACAACGTTGATCAATTTGATGTCTTTCTTTAGGTAGAATAACTATAGTATCATAGCATAAAAGCCAACAATTACATAATACTGTTCAATTTATCTTTAAATTCACTACTTGGCATCCGCCCCACTCAATCATAAACCAGCTATGTGGCCTAGTGGTATGACAATCGCTTTCGGATCGGAAGGTCCTGGGTTCGAGCCTCACTCGGCGCATAGTTAAGTCATTGCTCAGCAACATGGTCAGTGTCTCGAGTACATGAATAAAAAATCCCCATAGATCATCCCTATTTTTTAGAGGCAAAGTGTCGAAGGTCAAGGGCAAACGAAGTAGGACAGCCAATCAAAAGGTTTATTCAGGCATTTGGCCAATACAAATACTCACTTTACTATTTGTACATAATAAAATAATAACACCAACAGAACCTACAAGATCATAAAATAAACATTTTGAAAAAAAGCTGTTTTGAGAATACATTAAATAGAAGCATCAGCCGTGCAAAATGAACAATAAATAAAATACTGAACGTTACCCAAATCAATTCATTAGATTATTTTTTTAAAATCTCCACAAATTTTCAAACGTACAGACAGATTACAGGCCATGCACTCTTTGCCCTTTACCTTTTCTACTAACATATCACTGTGATCCCCTACTCCCCCCCCCCCCCCCTCCCCACCCTCTCTCTCTCTCTCTCTCTCCCTCTCTCTCTCTCTCTCTCTCTCTACCTATCCTTCCTATTCATATATCCTCCAGAGAGTCTTCCTATTTTACATCATTTTCAATTACACATTTTGAAAGAAGACATTTCTTTAAATATGAAAACCCCACAATAATTGGAGAAAGTCTTGATATATTGTTTTCTGAAATTGAAATCTTATAAGGCAAATTAATTGAATTCATGGTCAAAATGACCCCAGGTGAAAATTATGTATTAAAATACTCCATCAATTACATTTGTCCACCTCCTCTCTTCACTTTATTTTATCATCCTGTTCTTTCATTCTTTACATCGTCTATACCTCTCTGTGTATGGTTTACCTATATTAACCCGTTAATTGTCGTACTCTGTAAAAAAACGTATTTAAAAATTTGGTCAGAGAACTCGTCCTTCAAATATTAAGCGATTTAAATGATCTTCACCTTGGCAAAATCTCTCAAACCAGGCTTGAGAGATTTTGCATAGATGAGGGTAATTTAAATCGACCGATAGTTGAAGGACGAGATTTGTGGCCAAAGTTTTAAATAAGTATTTTTCCAGAGTACGGCAGTATGGTAAAAGTTGAGATTAATCCATCCCATCCATCTTGATTCGTTTCCTTCCAACTACGTGATCTATTTATTTCTGTCCTGAACGTTTAGACAATCCACGGTCCCAAAACAATTGAAGGATGAATGTTCCAGGCTTGATAGATTTTGCCAAGATGAGGGTCATTTAAATCGACCGATAGTTATCTATATAGGCCCAAAACAATTGAAGGAATGAATGTGTCTATCGTTTTCTCTTCTTACGTAGCCAGTCAAGTCCATTCCCATAGTACGTGTACTTCACCCCTCATGCATAGCGAGCTCAGATAATTCCACGTCCAATCGCTGTGACGATGACGATGGTGCCATAATAATAATAATAATAATAATAATAATAATAATAATAATAATAATAATAATAATAATAATAATAATAATAATAATAATCTTTTTTATTTCTTCAAATTGAAAACCTCGGATGAATTAATAAGAACAAAAACACCATGACAGAAATGATGAAAGACCAATTAAATGATAGTAATGACAAAACTCCAGTGTCATATACCCCAATACCGGCAGAGTTCGAGTTAACCTAAGATCTTACCCTATCTTATGACAGAAGTGCGTATAAATATGCGACTCGGGGTTTGATAAAACGCACTTCTTTCTTGATGAAAACAATTAGGTCTAGGTCTGTAGCTTATAACCAGATTAATAATGGAAGAAACTGTGATTTGAATTATAAACCGAATTTGGCTGTTAAATGATTAATTCTATCAGTTTAAAATTTCAGCCAGGCCGACAGATAATCAGGGAACTCAAATATCCTTTTTTGCTAGAAAGAATTCCAATTCAACTGTTGACAGGGACACATCGAGAGAGCTCTGTCTTGATTTGACAAAACAATTCATCCTTTTGGATAAAAAACTCATATTTAAAAAAAAACCGATTGATTAACATGACCCCCAACTTGTCAAAAAGCATCCAATCGACGCTTACTTATGTGCAGGTCTGATAACCCAAATTGTGTTATGGGCTCATTGTTGTAATTGAAATACTTTCAAGCCAACGCAAAATGGTGTTCGTTACAACAATGCTAAACCAAGCGTACCGTTATATCAGATCTTCAAAAAGTCTCCAACCCTTGATTTCCCAGAGGCATTGGGTTTGGGAGATTTCGACAAGTTAAAAGTTTCTTGACCAAAAATGGAAATAAAATGTATTTTGTCAGAATGCGGGAAAAGTAATAGATTCGAGGTTGAGAAAACAATCTGGTGATCTAACGGCTAACCATAGACTTTGGAAGAGGGAAAGTGGAGCAAATCAGGTACACGAACAGCAACGGTGGACCTCAACAGAATAGATAATCCACGGAAACAAAGTAATACACATTCTATCTATTATAAAACATTTCTGCTATATCTTAATATGAGCCAGTCATCCAGCTTGTCTTGTAGATAGGGGAACCCATAATGATTCTCATACCGAATGTTACACACTTAAATTCTAAAATAATCACGTGACTCATCCACCTCACAATAGGCAATCACATTTGTTTAAATACACGGCTCGAAAGTTCTGTAGATGCAGACTATTATCAAAATGATGGTAGTTAAGGTAAATGGAGGAGAGAAAATCGTAATTTATTATTTACAATATTGACTTAAGCCGCAATTCACAGCATTATAAAGATAAGAGGAAATTATATATTTAAAAAAATGCAGATAGACCAATACAGATAGACCACTGCCTTTATAATAAACGTACACATTTCCATTACATATTTCAATAGTATGTATCTGGCAATGAGGATTGTGATATGGAACTTCCGTGTCAATTTATTTCTGGCTGCCGCCTTATTTTGATCAAGACTTCACCGTCTTTACAAGACACTTTTTTTTTCATGTTGTCCGGAATTTTTAAACTTCAAATATCGACATAATTTGAGATGTCCTCACCTTGTAAAGAGGCTTGAAACCTGAGTTTCAATGAAGTGTCCAGTTTGAAATGGGAAATATTCAGGAAATGTTTTATGGCCAAAAAGGATAAAATGTGTTTCGTCAATGATCAGCAAATTTGGCCCCAGTTTGACTTTGGCCAAAAAGCTTATCAAGGTCGCTGGCGGTGATATGCTATAGAGTGCGTACAGGTTTCTATTAAACTTTATCTGCTGTTTCCGCCTCCATCACATCCTTTTTGGCAATCTAATCAAATTAAAAATAAACGCTCGTATTTGAATCCAATTAAAACCTTAAAGCTTTGAGATAATGGTGCCAACCAGAGTTGATATACTGTAAATCTTTAATATATCGCCATTCTAGTTTTATATTATCTTTAATATAGAGGAATATCCACTGAATGTGTGGCTATGTGGTTAAGTGGTATGAGACTCACCTTCGGACCGGAAGGTCCAGGGTTCGAATCCCGTTCTGAGCGTTGCATAGTTGAGTCGTTGGAAAAGGCTCTCTAATGAGTATCTTGCCGTTAACAATGTTGTCTCTGTCGGAGAAAATGTAATACCGCCTAACAAGGCGTCATGTCTCGTATTACATGTTAAGTGTTGCTGTTGGCTAGGAACCTATTGTAAAGCGCTTTGAGCAAGTTTAGTGGATACTGCACAAGCTCATGTTTTTTGGGATTTTTTTGTTTCAAAAAATTGTTCTCAACGCACTTTCATGAGAATCCAAGCCAAGAGTAAGATTGGACATAACACTATGTAGCCTGAGACTTTCACTATGAGTCCATAATGCATTTATTCTATATCTTGTTAAAAGCGAGAAAATGTGAACAAAGAGTCTTTTTCCAAAGATTTGATTTTGCGTCGTCTAAAGCAGGATTCAAATCTTCAACCCGAATGCCGCGAACCGAGTGTAATCCTTCAAAACCACAAAGCCGCCCTTCACCAACTGTCTTAAATCCATTTGACCATAAAGTAACAATTTGTTATGTTTGGTTGTTTATAAAGACAAGTGGGCATTCCCGCACTATATAAAGATTTTCTAAAAATACCCCGGGCGCCATTTTATTTCTTTTTTACTGCATTTTACCTTTTAAAAAAATGATTTAAAGGTCATTCACGTTTTAAAATTAAAAGGGCTAACATGGCACCAAACACTTGGCTTGGACATTATTTTAAGCGAGGGAGAGAAAGCAAATGAGTTTTGAAAAAAGGATATGATAGCCCAAATCATGTCTTAAAACCGTGCATTTACCCCGGTGGGATTCGATTTTATCACTCTGACCTGACATCAAATCTTACCGTTTTCACAAAGAGCACAAAAATGTGTGCTAGAAGATCATTAACAAAGGCGCGACGCTCGCTGTCTACATGTGTCTGTCTTTGAGAAAACGGCTAGGCCTATAGCTAGAAACTCTGGTATTAATATGACCAAAGCAATAATTCTTCCCCATCCAAGTCTTTCGGTCCTTAAATTCCTATTATCTGAGGAGGCTGACCACCCCTAGGCCATTACTCCTAGCTGGCTTTCTGCCTAAAATTTTTCTTCTTGATGTTCTCTTCCTCCTTCTCCTTCTTCTTCATCATCATCATCTTCTCCTTCTCTCCCTCTCTCTCTCTCTCTCTCTCTCCCTCTCTCTCTCTCTCTCTCTCTCTTCCTCCTCCTTCTTCTTCTCCAATCAGACTGAGTGTTACCGTCGATGTTGCATATCCAATTATAACCAAATGATAGATAATCGATCAGTATTTTTGAAAAAAAATATGCTTCGCCATTAACGAGTTAAAATGCATTTACACATAGAAAACAAGGGGTTCCATTAGCTAATTTGTGTTCTTACATTAAAGCACCACGACAAAATTGTATTAGGAAAACGCTAAGAAAAAAATATCGTTGGACGTCGGTCTCTCTCGATTCCTATCACACACACACACACACACACATACACACACAAATATATATATATATATATATATATATATATATATATATATATATATATATATATATATATATATATATATATCATATTCCGTTTCTTCGTAAAATCCATCTTGAAATCTCTTCGCATCGTTCTCACCATGGTTACATTCATACAACGGGTGAGGTTGAAGAAAACTCGCATGCATAAGACCCCCCCCCCCCCCCTCTTCTCTCTCCTCCCTCTTCCCACCCATATATTATTATGTAGAATGATTGATATAATATTTCTACTAGTCCAGCGATAACGTCGTTAGTCTTAGGTGGTCCGGAGAAGTAAAACATCACAGACAAAAAAAAAAAGATGAAGCGATTAGGAGATGAATATAGCTGTAACTTTGGAGCCTTGATCATAATTATTAAAACATTCGATGATTTAAAAAAACAAACAGAAAGAAAGAAAGAAAGAGAGAGAGAGAGAGAGAGAGAGAGAGAGAGAGAGAGAGAGAGAGAGAGAGAGAGAGAGAGAGAGAGAGAGAGAGAGTTTGTGGGAAATATGATGAGAGATACAGTTCGTTTATCTCTCAAGTCTTTTACAAAAGCAACATCAATTGAATACAAAATTCTCTGATATATAAGCAGAAGACTGATTAATATTTCTGATATCTATAATAAAGATGGCGGTAAACCCTCAAGATACAAGCCTGTCGTTCATTAACAAACGCATTTAATTTTTTTTTTCTTCAGAGTAACAAGAAAACTTTTAATCCAAAAATCCATCGACAAAGACGACTTTAAATGTTGAAAACATGACACTTCTTCTAAAAATTCTCAGATTTATGACAAGATTTGGACCACCGTAACCGATCGATTGAAAAAGTTCAACATGTTTGACCAAAAGGGGAAACATGTGTTTTGTCGGTGTGCGACAATAGAGCTCCATCGATTTTCATCATAGACTGTTTCGAAATAAAGGAGAAAGAGAGCGGGAAAGGGAAGAAGGAAACCTCTACCTATTTTATTCATATTATCCAACCAATTTAATTGATTTATTTTATTAACAGATTGCATGCAACTGGTATCTCTTTGTTCAGTACTACAGTGGCAGGTCGTTGTAATCCTTGAATTCTTTTTTTTTTTTTTAAATCTGAGTTTAAAATTCAAATTTTAGACTCAAATACGAAAGAATCTCTTCGTGTCTTTGCACACACACACACACATACACACGCACACACACACACACACGCACACACCCACAAAACTTTTGGCTTAAATCTAAACAAATTGACGGCCATTGTATGATAGTGTAAATAAAAAATTCAATATGGTAACTTTTAAATGAAACAATGCGAGAGAATTCCACCGATTTATGTTAAGGAGCAATGTGTGCCAATGAATTGAATTTAAAAATATCACAAAAAAAACCCATCAACAATAAATAAATAAATAAATATATAAATAAATAAATAAATAAATAAATAAATCCAATCACTCTTACCCATTCGGTCACTGACCACGACCATCGTAGCCTGAATTTTGTTACAAAGCGAGACGCCACACTATTGAGCCACTGCGCCAATTATAATTTTACAACACCACGCTTCAGACATCAGCATCCTACCATTTCTTTCTTACCTTGAATTTTATCATCTCAATAAACACATTAAAAAAAGGAATCAATACCAATTAGGAAACAAGAATCCCATCAAAATGTCTGACACTAACCATGCATGACGTTAAAATGGTTTAAATGCCCCCCCCCCCCCCCCACACACACACATACGCACACAACACCACCACTCAATCATCCTAACATTCTTTGCTAGCCTCGGATATTATCATCTAATCGGATGCTGCGTGGAAAAGGAACGATATTAAAAAAAAACAAACAAACCCCCCCCCCCCCCCCAAAAAAAAAAAAAAAAAAAAAAAACCAAAAAAAAAACCCAACAAAACAAACCAAATTTAATTGCTCTTTTTAAAACGGATTATAAACCATCTCAACGAATTTTCTCTAGCCATGGAGAGTTCTAGTCATTTTAAAAACTCAAACCAAATTCTAATTCCACTGGCGTCACCGAGCTACGGCTAAAGTGAATTACGGCAGAAAGCCATGGTAATCATAGCGAGATGATTACCGGGATTTGTCCAGACTAGTCCGATTCACGTCTTTATGATTTTTCATGTGCGTTTGTAGTTAATTTTTTTGGTGATACGATCGAGTTAAACGCAAAACTCCTTTCCACTGTTGTGTCCTTGGGTAATGTATTTTATAGATACTCATTACCCAATCGAATGTTTTTTTGTTTGTTTTAAAAAAAAAAAAATGAATAAAAAACAGTAATCCATACCATTTAGTACATAAGAATTCCATCATGTTTGACAAAACCAGTCATGACTTTAGACCGATTTTAAAGACCCCCACCCCGACACCAACGTAAACTGACAAAACGCGTCTTTTAATCTCATCTTGGTAGGATTTTTAAAAATTAGAAATTAATCGTAATGAACTAAAATGACCCCGATTGTCAGAAATTCATAAACCTAAGAATTATTTGAAGTGTATTATGTGGAACTTCTTGAAGTATCAGGTTTAACAAATGTTGACAAGTTGAGGGTTATCGATATTCGAAATAAGAAAATTCTGGTCCAACCAAACAAAAAAGTAATGTTGCCAGTGTAAGACAGCTCAATGTTCACAACTTGTAGTCCTTTCAATCTCCTGTCTGTTCCACAAACATCAACACCTCTAATTATCGAGATCGTTACTCTGTTGTGAGTACATGCGTGCTTGCATGTGAATTTGTGTGTGTGTGTGTGTGTGTGTGTGTGTGTGTGTGTGTGTGTGATTTAATAATCCGATGGGCCAAAAGTTATGATAGTCAACTCTTTACCTGTTGAATTCGATTTAATTCTTACTGGGGGCCCTTACAAAAGGAACGAAGACAAAGTGACGAGAATGTTCGTTTGATCGAAACACTGTTTTCTAAATATAAATATTTTTTTTTTCAATTTGTTTTATTCTCCCCTGGTGTATGACGTATGATGAAAAGGTATGGTCTTGAACTCCAAACGCACACACACAAAAAAAAAATAATTAAAAAAAAAAATTGAGCTTTATATAGTGCAATATCCACTAAATGTGCTCAAAGCGCTTTACAAGGGGTCCCTGGTCAACAGCAACATTTAACATTTAGGACGGGACATGGCGCCTGTTAGGCAATATTACAATTTTTCGGACAAAGACAACGCTGTTAACGGCCAGGTACTCATTTTACACATGAGTACGGTGAGAGAATGTGAGTAAAGAGCCTTTTCCAAGGACTCGACTCGAAGTGAATGAAACGACAGAGAGATAACTTTCTGCTTTTGATGTTCATTAAAAAAATAAAATATAATTCTGAGAGTACCAAAAAAAAAAAAAGAAAAAAAAAAAACGAAAAAAAAAAACAACATACCCCCCCCCCCCCCACAAACAAACAAACAAACAAATAAATAAAAAAAACCCACAAAACAGTAAACATCCCACACAGGCAATTTCAGAGAGAGTATATTAAAACGTTCATATGGCATACTGAGCAATTAATGCACTTAACATTTGTTACTCGACAGGTCAAACTGAAGTAATTTTTTTTTAAACATTTCAATCACCTGAAAAAGATGGAGGTAGGGTGACGGTCAAGTTAGTATAGACACTCTGGTACTAGTATTACCATAGCCGGGTCGAAAGAGAGAGAGAGAGATAGAGAGAGAGAGAGAGAGAGAGAGGAGAGAGAGAAAGAGAGAAAGAGAGAAAGAGAGAGAGAGAGAGAGAGAGAGAGAGAGAGAGAGAGAGAGAGAGAGAGAGCGCATTTATGTTTGATGTGTGTGTGTGTGTGTGAGTGTTTGTGTGTGTGTGTGTGTGTGACAGGGGAGAGAAGGCGAGAGAGAGAGAGAGAGAGAGAGAGGGGGGGGGGGGGAGGAATATAATATGTTATGAAATCACCCTTCGGACCCAAGTCCCTTGAAGCGAGTCAGCTGAGAGGTATGGTATTCAAAGCTTTGATGCTACAAGAGTCAAGGAACAACACCCACTTTCTTAAATCTTGTTTTCATTTAGTGATCGAACAATTGAAAATGAAAATCAATAAATCGATTAAAAAAAATAATTGGTTTTTGTTGACGATGGGTTTAGCGAAAGCGTCATGTGTCGAATTTTCTTTCTTTTTTATTTGTGTGTATGTGTGGTCTTTTCAAAGGTAACATTACATATATTCGATCTTTTGTAAAACACACATACATGATATGAACCTTCAAAGTTTTCAACTCTTATTACTGACTTTAACGGTATACAAATTGTATTCTACATTTAAAACATTTGTTTTAAAGTAAGACACTCAGTTGGTAGAGCACTCGCTTCACGGGCAAAGGGACCGAGATCGAATTCGAGTGAAGTCGACATTTATGGTTTTCTGAACCCCATCCCCTCTGTCCACCCAGTAATTATTGGGTAGCTGGGCCTGTTAGATCTGACAGAAAGTACTTTGCGATAGACTAGCGTCCTATCCAATGGGTACAAGCAATAATTGTCCGTTTCTTTCACAATATAGAGAAAAGGATAAACTCAGGCTCTATGGATCTGGTGGCTCTGAAGGACTACTTTATTTTAATGGCGCAGGGGAAAAGTCTTATCTCGAAATGTACTTCATTGTTCGTTTTGTTTTTCTTTAAAGCTTTAAATTGTTCATCCATACTTGGGAGTATGAGGGAATACGGAAAGTTCAGTTTTCACATAGAATGAATCAATCAATAAATACAGAAACGGCTATGTCGTGACAATCGCCTTCGGATCGGAGGGCCCTGGGTTCGAGTTCGGCTCTGAGCGGCACATCCGCGGCGCTGAGTCCTTTAAAAAAGGCTATGCACTCACTTTCTCTCACCATACTCAGGTGTATATTGACTACCTGGCAGTTAACAATGTTGACTCTGTCCAATAAATAAAAATAGTAATATCCCCTAAAATGCGCCATGTTTCGTCTTATATGTTCAATGCTGCTCTTCGCTAGGGACCCCCACCCCAGTAAAGCGCTTTGAGCACGTTTAATTTATATTGCGCTATATAAAAGTCCAAGTTTACAAACAAATGAAAGACCGAAATAATTGTTGTGTTTTTTGTTTTTAAAGGATTTACTGCGCTTGCAACACATTGAAATATTATAATATCATCAAACGAAAATTCATACTAACGAATGAAAGATACATTCAAATATTATATATCCAAAGAAAAATAATAAGATGGAATAAACAACAATCAGATATCTGATGGTTGTTTGTTTTGGAGGTAAAGCATGTTATTCATCCTATATGAGAATGGAAAGGTATCCTTTGTTATCGTGTGGTCTGGGTTTAGCAGGGTGTAAGCCTAGACAACCTGTACGCATTTAGAGCCGGGCAGACATCTGTTGTCAGATAATCCAGTGATTACCCTTGGATCTGTAGGCAATGTCAAAAGTCTAACTGTGAGAACTATTTTCTTTCATCTATAATGAATTATGCATCATCGTTATAGTCGTTGGCGTCGTCATTATCATCGACACCACCATCGTATCTATTATAATTATCATCATAATCATCGATCTTCATCATCATCATCACCATCATAATATTTATAATAATCATCATCAATTGATAATTGGGAAACCCGAAAAGTCCAAACTATTCGTGTTTAACAATTTAACTTAAGCGTATAATCAACTCCAGCATTCCATTCAATACAAATGAGGAACAAATACAACTAAAATTAAAATTGGAGAACCGCTATACGTGATATGAGCCATTGTGCTAATCAAATCTTTACCCACACGCCGCACTCTTACAGACGTGTTATGACAGAAAACTTTTACAATAAATATGATTTATTCCGCTTCCTAATCATCCGACCTAGACGCCTCGGCAGCCTCTCTAATCGTCTGTGTCAATTCCCTCTACAGCTCACGGTTCCTTGCCGTGGATGCTAATATCAGAAAATCTTTCCCCGATTTCAGCTCTTGGCTATTTTGGAGGACCTATAATAAGTCTCTATGATAAATATGGAGCAGATTAAAACAACCCCGAACCAGTAAAATAAAGTATTAAAAATGGCATTTATAAGAAGTGAAGATCCGAATTGTACTTTAAATTTAATTGACGAGTTGAGATGAGTTGGGAGTAATTACTACTACTACTACTACTACTACTACTACTACTACTACTACTACTACTACTACTGCTGCTGCTATTAAATCATTATTATTATTATTATTATTATTATTATTATTATTATTATTATTATTATTATTATTATTATTAATTATTATTATTATTATTATTATTATTATTATTATTATTATTATCATTATTATTATCATCATTATTATTATTATAAAAATATATATCAATTCTTACAAAGTGATAACAACTAAAATTTCACATCTCTGGTCACTGGTCTCCACTGGTTCGCCACATCATACCGCTTTTAATCGATGGGGCAAATAAAAACGAATTAAAAACTTAATGATCGAAATGAAAAATAAAATGTGTTTCATCGGTATATGGCACTTTTCAAAGACAAATATTTCACTTACTACATAAATCATCATAATAATTAGTATATTTCTCACACACCATTATTATGGTAATATATAAGGAATAAAAAACACATGATAACATGCATGTCTTGTTAACTCATTCACGCTTACCTAGATTTTTTTTTCTTTCTTTTTCTTCAAACAAAATAATTACAGATCTAATATTTTTTTCCGATAAGACGACAGTAACAGAAGCTTCATCGAAGCCGGAGTCGCATTTCTGCTACTGCTCTCTTGGTAGAAATGGTAAGGTCTTTGTTAAGATTGATAATGGGAGAAACGGGGAGTCCCGATAGTTCAGTTGGTAGAGCACTCGTTTCACACGACAAAGGGACCGAGATCGATCCTGGTTGAAGATATCTTTTTCTGACCCCCTCCCCCTCCCTTGTCTATCAAGTAGTGACTAGTCTGTTAGATCTGGCTGAAAGTACTTTGCGATAGACCAAAGTAGTATCCTAACGTAGCAGGCAATACCTATTGTCCGCTTCACGCTTTTGAAGCCAATATAAACCCAGGGTCATGGGCTTAATGGCTAAAAATAACTAATGGGATAAATTAATGATTTGGTTATTATAGCAACCTCGCACACTGATTGTAAAGGTTTAACTGCACACAAACCGCCACCTGTTGGTTGATAAACCTACCATGAAATCTACTTTAATTATTTTGATGTGCTGTGTACTGTTTACCGCACATGATAATTGAAACCATTGAATACATTATGGTAGTATTTATCAAGAAACATCATCATCATCATCATCATCATCATCATCATCATCGCCATCACCATCATCATTATTACAATCACCACCGTCATCATCATCATCATCATTACCACAACCAACACACCACTGTCATCATCATTAACATCATCATCACCACCACCACACCACCACCATCATTTAACATAGACATTTGAATCAATAATACAATACAATGATAAAACACACATTGATGTCCGACATGGGATGCACCCCGACATGTCAACAACAAAAAACCTTTCAATCTTGACGATTACAATTGATACCCCATTGAACTAGATAGGTTGAAATTCACAACAATGGATTTCATATCGGAATACGAATTCAATCGAATGTTTACAAAAACAAATGTCATTGTTATTTCATTTGGCGTGTAGGTATTCCATTTGCGCTCTCTCTCTCTCTCTATCTATCTATCTCTCTCTCTCTTTGTCTCTCTCCGTTTTAAAATTTGTAGTGTAGTCCAACCGACCAGGGGATGTGCTGTATCCAACATTACATGGATTTTGTTAATAGATGAATGATGAAGACAGCAGAGAGAGAGAGAGAGAGAGAGAGAGAGAGAGAGAGAGAGAGAGAGAGAGAGAGAGAGAGAGAGAGAGAGAGAGAATGACACAGAGAGATAAATATAGAGAGAGACAGACAGAGAGACACACACACACACACACACACACACAGAGAGAGAGAGAGAGAGAGAGAGAGAGAGAGAGAGAGAGAGAGAGAGAGAGAGAAGCTGATTTAAAATTACACTATGACATGATTTTACAGTAATCACCGCTACAATCCACCCCCCCCCCCCCCCCCCCCCAACAAAACATCCCTCCCGTGCATTCATTAGGCATTGTTAAAGGGACATTCATAAATTAATCCCCACAATGCAACCCTTCGTAATCCCATCTGCCCGAGGGAATTCACAACAGATACATGGCCATCAATGTAAATCAACATTGAATATTCATTATAATGTTATACTTCGATAAATTCTTTTTATTTCCCCTTTCTTTTCCTTCCTTTATTTTGTGCTTACATTTTGGTCGGGTTTTTAAAAATGTTATTTCAAACATTTATCGATGAAGGTGTCCCCGACGTGTACTTATTTACAGTTCTGATAACCCACATCGATCTGGGCTCATAATAATTGTAATAGAATTACATACATATTCTAAAAACAACGCAAAAATATTGTTCAATACAACAGTAACAACTGAAGAACAAGCCCTTAATTACGTTCGGTTCAGACATGCACGACCTCGAACTAGTCAATATTCTTGAACCTCAAGCTTTTTAAAATGTTAGTTTTTGTGTTTTTGGGGGGGGGGGGGGGGGGGGGGGGGGGGGGGGGGGGGGGGGGGGGGGGGGGGGGGGCTTTCAAATTGCAAGGGCATGGAAATAATATAATATTATATTTTTTAAAAACCCAGGTGTTTTTACTATTGCTCAAATTCACCACAATTAGATGTAAACAAACATGAATGTAACAGCATAAAAAAAAAAGAACAAAATACCAAACACGGAACATATCGGGCTCAAAACCCTTCTTCAGCCAACAATTGTTGTTGGCTGAAGAAGGGGTTTTCGCCCTCAGGTTTGTTCATTACTTTTTTACAGTCCACAGCCTCTAGCAGCTTAGTATGACCACTGGATGCTAAGATGGGTATATTTTCGACTCGTCCAAACATTTTCTCAACGTGTCTTCTACGCTTCATTATCTTTTTATGGCATCCTCAAAATAATCGTTCATGTTTTTATTTCTTTATCTCGTCTGATTCTTTTCTCAACATCAACCAGAACCGCCCCTCTCACCTTCCAGTAATCTTTCTATCTATCTACTTGGTCAATCAATCCATCCACCCTGCCATCCACCTTTCTGCCCATCCATCCACTTGTTCATCCACTCCACTTATCTGTCTACCCATCCATCCATTCATCTATCGACGCAAGAGATGTTATCCATCAATCAATAATATTACATTTTATGATCTAGTCTCTCTCTCTCTCTCTCTCTCTCTCTCTCTCTCTTCCTCTCCCCCCTTCTCTCTCTCTCTCTCTCTGTGTATGTGTGTGCATCTTTCTCTCTCTCCTTCCCTCCGTCTCATCTGTCTTCACATTTCGTCTTGAAACAATATGCGTGTCATCTCTCCTTAAATTGAAACTAGGCTCTTGCTGGTCGATAGAATTATATTTTTTGAAGACAATAATACAAATGGGAATAGACAGATAGGCTTCTTCCCTCTCTCTCTCTCTCTCTCTCTCTCTCTCTCTCTCCCTCACACACACACACACACAAACATGTGCTCACACCTAAGCACGCACAAACCCACCAACCCACAGCGCGCGCGCGCGCGCGCGAGAGAGAGAGAGAGAGAGACTAATAACTAGAGATAGAAAAACAGACAGACGAAAGGCACATTATCTATAGATATAGCTAGAGAAAAAAATGAATAAATGACTGAATGGTTGGATGGATGGATGAATGGGTAAATGGATGGGCAGATAGATATTTAGATTGATTGATAGGCAGATAGATATACTTACCGGCAAAAGTTACACTGAAATGATATCGGTTATAGAGGAGGCTTACTTTCAGAATGATCATATTCTAAAATTTGATTTAAACAGTGAGTAGTTTTTCTGGTTGTTATCGATTCCTTGTTCTAAACAATCACGATTTAAAAAGAAAAAAATAATTAATAAAACGCCTAAAAGTCAATATCAAATATGGGCACAGCTTGCTTGAATTGCAGCGTTGCATCTGTAGGTGCGAGTTCAGCAATTTGTAAAAATCTCTGTTGGTGACCTCCTCCCAAGCATGATTAATGTCTGCAGCAAGTTGGGCAGCTGTACGAGGCGTTTGTTCCATCTTATTGATATATCTTTGGATATTGTTCCACTTATGTTATATAGGATTTAGATCCAGAAAACAAGGTGGGTGCTGAAACAGGCGGACGTTGTTTGCCTCTAGAAACAGCCTTGTTGCATTTGCCGTATTATGTAGCCGAGCATTATCTTTTAGAAAATGATGTTTTCATGTTTTTTTTTTCCAAAAATGGTAACCAGAGACGACTGGATGAGCTGGTCAATGTGTCGCTGTGTCATTACTACATTTCTACGATGTTTTGCAAGATGGTAGGCACTTCGCGTTTGCTGATTTTGGAATGGGATCCCAAATCATGACGCGGGCAACTCCCCTGGAGTCATTATATCGCCATCTGCAAATCAATTTCTGACGCGTCCATCGGATGTGTCAACGAAGAATCTGCTTTCGACGCTGAAAGGCACCATCCTCCATTGCTTTTGGCGCCAATCAATGTGCTTTCGTGCTCACTGCAGTCTATGTTGTAGATGATGATCACAAAGAGGGGCTTTGATTGTAGTCTTCTGCAAACGAGTTCTCCTGCCGCTAGTCTCCCACGAACATTTCTCTCACTATTGACTTTCTATGAGTTTTTCTGGTTTGGCTCGTCGTATTTGAAGCAATTTGAAATTAATTTCGTATTGTTGGCGTACGGTCTTATGCGGGAGTCGTTATTTTATGTTTTCCATCATGTGGACCTGCGCTGGTGGAGACAGTCGCTTGAAACTTGGTTAGTGGTCATGTGCACATCCAAAGCTGTTGTCACTTTTCTAGTTCTTTGTATAGCCAAATCGCCAAATGACGATTTTCGGTTAAAAAATCTTGGCATCGTTGCACAGATTCTGTACACGTGAATGGAATACACTTTTCGAGGTGCGATGTTTGTAGGACTGGCCTACGTGACAACACATTATGCTTAGTTACTGCCGTTGTTTACATTCCGAATGTTTACTTTACGACTTTCACCAGCTGGAAACAAATAACGTGCTCAAATACTCTGTGGGACTCACTTGCTGCACGTGGATCATTGCAAATAGCATAATGTGTTGTCACGTAGGCCAGTCTTATCAGTGTACTTAGTTTGAGATCACCTAAAAGTCTCACCCAGACACAAGCACAAGATTCCACTTAGAGGAATGCAATCAAATGTTTACAAATCATTTGTTAAAAATAACAGTACATAACAGAGAAATGATATACAAGGAAAAAAACAAAACTATCATATCCCAAAATTATAATTATACATTCGAATCTTTCCCTCCCAGCCACTGATTCCGCCCAAGGTCAGGACAAAACCAAGTAATCTCATTCCAAGACAAAGACAGAAAGCAATTGGAAAACAGATACGGACGGATAGAGAAAACTGCCAGTACTGCCCTCTCACTCTGGGAGATCGGGAACCCCATCCATGATTAATAAATCTAGATAACGGTATGTCAATACAATAATGAAGGGAAACTGCACACACTAATACGGCTTATTTCCATGTTGCTCCTCTATCTAACATATTATGCAACTCAATTTTCATTCCATGCAGAGGACGTCCTCTGTTTTGTTTTTTAAATTTATTTTAAAAAAAGATAACATACAAATTATATTTACTTAACGTGCTAAAAGCGCCTTACAAGGGGTCACTAGCCAACAGTAACACTTAACATGGAGAATTAGAGATGATGCCTGTTAGGCGATATTACACCCCCTTCCCCTCACACACACACACACACACACACACAGAGAGAGAGAGAGAGAGAGAGAGAGAGAGAGAGAGAGAGAGAGAGAGAGAGAGAGAGAGAGAGAAAACGCTGTTAAATGTCAGATACTCATTTTACACCTGAGCACGTGAGAGAATCTGAGTCAAGAGCCTTTTCCAAGGACTCAACTATCTGGGCGGGACTCGAACCCTGGGCCGTCCGGCGAGTGTCATATCACAAGACCGCATAACCGCACGATGTAATAATACATATTATGTGATATAACAACAGAACAGTTTTCCTGAGCATACTTAAAATCGCTGTCATCCTCTGACCGACCGACACCTTCTTCTTCCTGTTCCTTTATGATTACAGTCTCAGATAGTGAAGAAATGTGTGGCAATATTATGTGTTGTGAAATCATTCTCGAAACTGTTGTATTTGACTAGTTATGTTTCTATGTTGGAGCTGGTAGATTGTTTCACAGTCTTATGATAGAATTGTACTTGTAAAAGTCTTCTATCTCAAAGATTGTTCCTATATCATGAGGCTTAAGCAAAAACAAAACAAAACAAACAGAAATATTTTTTAAAATACCAAAAAGAAAAAAAAAAGAAAATGAAAAGAACAAAAAAACAAAAAAACAAAAAACAAAACAAAACAAAACAAAAAAAACAAAAAAAAACAACAACAAATAAACGAAAACACAAACAAAACAAAGAACCTCAAAAACAAACTAACAAAACAAACAAAATGTATCTTTTGTATTTTAAGGACATAATCCTGTTTAATATTTTCATCTTCTTTCTTCTCTCTTCTTGTATCACCTACTGGTACGCCTGATAGTAGTCTCTCTCAATATTCCTGGTACCGTAGACCTAAAAACAAAATTATACTATCATCGTCCACTTAAGACGGTCGCCAATCCTAAATTATAATGACCGTTTCATTATCCAGTCTGTGGTTACGATTACGATCCAGTGCAGATTTACAGTTAACCCACACGGTGCCACTGTCATGTCCTGTTAACCCACGATCATCAATCGATATCCTCATTTAACCATCGCTCTTTCGCCTTGAAGGCGTCAGTGCCAGACTATAAAATGGCCTTGCAACAAGTCAATCTTCGAACTATATGGCTGACTCTGCTTAAAATGGAGGAATATTAAAGGTTTGCTTTCAATTTCATTCTGATCGATTGCCATCTCTAAAAGACCATTTAATCCTTTGCGCAAATCTGTTATTTTAGTCCTAGACTTACTCCATAATGACGTAACCATTCATTTTATACTTTTTCAAATTTCTGTCCTATTTATTTTAACTGGTATGGATCCTACACTGTCCAGTAATGGATTAGCGAGAATTTTATAACGTCTTTCTTTAATATATTTTGGGCAGCTTGAGGTGTAGTTTTAAAGCTTAAACGACGCTTCCGACATTTTAAGGTAATTTCACCACTGATGAGAAGAAAAACAATACACAGCATGAGGTAACATATAAATCTATTAAGAGCTCAGTAAGCGCAATATTTACGAAAGTCTACCAAAAGGTAAGGAAAAGGGGACTAAATAATATTTTGAAAGATGTTTTTTCTCTTAAGTAAACCCATTCAAAAAGTTAGGAGATTTAAATTTGTCTAAAACTGAATCCTTATACGGCGGCCCAGATCTTTCAAACAACAGGTTGTCAGACGAACACAATCCCATTTCTGCCGCACTCTCGAAAAACCCATATTTAAAAATTTGGCCAGAAACTCGTCCTTCAAATATCGATCGATTGAAATGACCCTTATCTTTTCAAAAACTCTCAAACCTGGGACTTCGCGAATTACCAGGTTGTCCCAGGTTTGAGAGTTTTTGCCAAGATGAGGGTAATTTCAATCGATCAATATGTGAAGGACGAGTTTTCTGGCCAATTTTTTAAATATGTCTTTTTTCAGAGTACGGCAGATTTATTGTTATGAAATTTAATTACTAGATTATTTTAACGAGCATCCCATCTGTTTAGTCCAAAACACATTAACCAGTTAACGGTCGTATTTTGGAACAATTCGTATTGAAAAATTTGTTCAGAAAACCCGTCCTTAAAATATCGATCGATTTAAATGACCCTCATTTTGGCAAAAAAAAAACAAAAAAACCCCACAAAAAACCCCCTCAAATCTGGGACTTCGCATCAAGAAATTTGACTCCAAATGACAAAATACCTTTCATTCCATATGACCAGATATTTATATTTTTACTCCGAACATCGATGTATTAAGATGACCCGACGACTTCTCGTGAGTAAAGAGCCTAAACGATGCGTCAATCAGAGCGGAGATCGAACCCAGGACCTTCCTATCAGAGGGCGAGTGTCATACCACAGGACCACACAGTGGCATAGAAGGCTTGTTGCATACATTACACACAAATGCATAATAGGAAACGCTTTCTGCCCAAAATGACAAAAACGTGTTTTGTCCGAGTAAGAAAACATTGGTCTCCGAAAAAAATCAATATGAGGTAATATTGAATCACACAACAACCAATTCTATTTCTCTCTCCCCCCCCCCCCCCCCCCCCCCCCCCCCCTTGCATTGCATCTTCCCCGCGGCCGTGATTTGACGGTGCCGACATAGAAATACAAATAATATGTAGATGGGCAGAGATAAATCGAATAGGAGAGCAGGAGAAAAAAAAAGGTGAGAGAGAGAGAGAGAGAGAGAGAGAGAGAGAGAGATAGATAGAGAGAGAGAGAGAGAGAATATGAAAAAGAACAGGGAATAAGAGAGCAAATGGACAGAAAAGCAGATACAAACTATATTAAATAAACATATTATAGGTATACACATACAAGCAGAGAGATAATTGTACAGAAATGGATAGATGGATATCTCTGAATTAAATACATTTCAAAAATACTTCATTGATAAGGCCTACTTCCTTCTTTAAAAAAAAAATGTTTGATAATCTGACGTCAAAAATTATTTATTCTAAACTTAACATCATTACGGACACGTTACTATTTATGGAGAATTATGGACTAATGCAGTGCACAATGGGAATCAATTTGGTTTAAAAGAGTTGTTAATTAGCACACATGGATTATAACATAACATCTACAACGTCCACCTGCTGCCGAGAGTCAATAAAATGCTTAATTAATATTGCATGCCCATTATAACATGTCACAATAAGGTCGTGACTTGAACCCCCCCCCCCCCCCCCCCCCCCCCCCCCCCCAAAAAAAAAAAAAAAAAAAATTAAATAGATAAAAAATAATAATAATAAATAAACAAAAAACAAACAAACAAAAACAACAAAAACAACCAAAAACAAAAAACAAAAACACCCAACATCAAACAGCCATGTATTTAAAATTTGGGCTAGAAAATAAAACTCATCCTTGAAATATCAATCGATTAAATTCTTTTTTTCAAAAACTCTTTGAGAGTTTATTTTGGACGGATTTTCTGGTTTATCAGAGCACGGCAGAATCGGGTAGAGAACGAATGAAAGTTGATCTCACTCGGTGAATATTGAGTACGTTTAGACTGCCAGCTGGGTCATTAGTTCTCGCTAAATTCTTTCAATCAGACTATAAACGTTTTAGATAACACATAGTTTTGTGACTGGGTAAGATTTCTTTGGCGGGCAGAACTGGTGAATAGTTTACTTCAGCGTATACCATCATTACGGTCTTCAGGATCCGGTCTACCCCTTCTAGATGCTGTCTACCCGACGTGCAAATAAATATTTGCAGGTCTGATAATCGGAAGCAAGTATGGGCCTATTTTTACATTGTTGTAATAGGGAATAATTTGCGTTGGTTTGAGAATATTTCCATTACAACAATGAAACCGTAACAATTTGTGTTATCAGACCTGCAAATATTTGCACGTTATGTCTACCCCTTCTCCATCCCGTCTACCCGTCTCGCACTTAAAAAAAAAAATTTCAATCCCAAACTGGTGATCCGATAAAAGGTAGAAAAAAGGACGATATATTCCCCACAAACAAAATTTGCTGTTTACAGACTGTACGTGGACAAAAAACAAAAACAAAACAAAACTGACAACAGAATTACTTATGAAATGTTGTAAAGTAAAATGTGCTCAGTGAACAAAAGAGTGACTGTGCTGATGTCGCAAACATCATGACTTAATTAGTGAGATTCAACGACGTATAACCCAATTTACTCGGCTCATAACTGGTTCAATTCAAGTTACAATATATCTATATTAACCCCCCCCCCCCACCCACCCCGGAGATTTCAAAGAAGAAAACACATTCACAATGGGAAAAAAATCTTGTAATTTGTCGTGAATTTCAAGTCCAAAAGGAGTTGGAATTGAAAGTATCTTTTGCCTGAATTTAGAAAAAAGGAGGAACTGTGTCCTAAGAAAAATTTGGCACATACGGGGAGTTGGAAATCATTTCAGAACACTTGAGTTATTTTAACGTGAAGGCAATCTGATCGCCATGACTCTCATCAACAAAGCAAGAAGAAAGAGTTCCCTTCACCCAAATCACATCCAATTCCTCAATCAGAACTTGCAGGTTCCACAAAATGTAAGTATATTTAATTTCTCACTCACTGGTTTTTAGATAGAAAACGGTTAACATCAAACTACCAGTTGGTAGTAAATATAATTCACTGATTGGGTAGCTTGATTTTTAGATCTGTCGGAATGCACTTTGCAATAGTGTCCTGTCAAAAAATACGGCAAGAAATTGTTACCGTCCGTTTAACACGGAGGGTCCCGCTAGCTCAGGTGTTGGTAGAGCACTCGCTTCACACACATAAAGAGACCAAGATGGATCCCAAGTGCAGTCGAGATTTTATTCTGACCCCCCTTGTCCACCCAACAGTGATTGGTAGCTGGATCTGTTAGACCAGGCGGAAAGGACTTTGCGATAGACTAGAGTCCTATCCAAAGGATAGCAAGCAATTGCTATTGTCCGTTTCACGCTATCGAAACCGGGATAAACTTCCGCTCCATGGGCCTAATGACTATGAACTCTGAAGGACTACTACTTTAACATGACAGAAACAAACTCCCCCCAATACCTTGGGTGGCATGGCTGGGTTAGGCTGCATTCTGATATCACAATACCGTTTTTATTTCGTTATGTTGTTGTTGCCGCTTGTTTTTCATTTTGATTTGGTTTTTGCCTGCTAGAGAGCCATTTTGTTCTGATCACTCCCTCTCCATCGTATCATAGATTAATATGATTCAATTCAATTCAAATGTCTATTTTTTTTTGCACTTGCAAGTAAAATCAATAATAAAGCAAAGCAAATAATAATAATAATAATAATAATAATAATAATAATAATAATAATAATAATAATAATAATAATAATAATAATAATAATAATAATAATAATAATAATAATAATAATATATGCGTCAAACGTATAGGAAGAACAAAGTTGACGTCATGCAGTTCTTCCTTATAGTATTCAGGTCACCGGAGAGGTGGTAAGTTCTTACCTTTCTCTCATGAACGTTAAAGTTTATAGTTAGTTTTTGGTATGTGTCACAATCGTTTTCACATTTGCTATTATTATGTCGAACAAGTTAGTTCTATACTATGAAAAAAAAAAGATACGTATGCGATATCCTTAGAGTTTACAATAAGCAAAACAAAAGAAAACAATAAGCGTCAATATTCCTCTATACTTGGCGATAAAGACTTGAATTATCTTCCTAATGGCATTGGCATAGTGATTTAAACTAATTTTACAGTGCATAAACACACTTCGAGACTTATACACAAAAATGAATAGAACAGCTTAAAAAAGACACGATATCAAACACGGAACGTTTCGGGCTCAAAACTCTTCCTCAGTCAACAACAAAATACAAAACAAACAACAACAACAACAAAACAAAATTACTTTCAAATCCAGATAAACGGCAAGACGGCAGAGAAATATTTCTCCAGTCGAGAGTCTAATTTTTGGGGGGATTTTTTTCTTATATTTTTCTTTCTTGCTTTGTCTGGTACTGTTTCATACACACTTTTTTTCAGAATCTTGATCTTACACCAGTGCCTGCTCCCTCAGTTGTCACTTTATTATCTAGCAAAGCTTTTTTTTTCCGTCGAGTCTTACAAATCCAGCTATTAGATCGCTACTGGGTGGACAGAGGGGTGAGGGAAAAAACCCCAACAAACTGGACTGCACCCAAGACATTCCTTTTGCTGGGTCGGAAGTTCTTTACCAACTGAATTAATTGAGAGCTGTGTGTCATGTTTAACTCATAAGTGGTAAATCTCGCCATTCTCATAATACGAGTATAACAACTGTTCCTTTTCCGTTTACGTTGCACTACCAGGCACTCACAAAACTCCTTTTTATGTTTATTTCCTTTTGGGCCAAAGATGGTTTTACTTAAATACATGTGAATTGTGATGGCCTTTAAAACAGGTGATTTCGAAAAAGTTTGCAAAGAAAACTCACGTTTAAGACATTTTGGCAAGTTGAGGCTCATTATGATTCATCGATATTTGTATATCGTTGTAGCCAGAACGGAAAAGGCGTTTTATCAGTGTCCGACGCACTAATCGTTTTCAAGTGACGAGCCTTGGCAAATATTTATACATTTCCAAAGTGAGTGGATGGGCTAGGAATTGAACGGGCTTATTCAGTCAAATTCTCACCTGTAGCATGATTAAAGTTTAACGAATTTCTGTGCAATATCAATTCTCTTTCGCTAAAACACGCAACTGTGAATCTTGAAATAATATTAAAGATATGTAAGTAACAAAACGCTTTATAAAAACATGACGTTAGGTAAATATGTAATAAATAATCACCACACCTACATTCAAATCTAGAGTAAACAAACGCTCATACACGATTTTACAAACGAAAACGAGGAGGCATCGAGTACCTGAAGCCAACTCTTCCCTTGGCAAAAACCGAGTCGATTGGTCATGTCCACAAATCCGCCTTTAATACTATTTTGAAATGTTTGGTCACGCATTAGTGCAGAGATAGAAGAAGGAAGTCATTTCTCGTTACCAGTCACAGGGAGGTTTTCAAGGAAGAGTTGGAGGATTTGACGATGACATAACATAGAATGACTGTGACAAACACTTGAATGTAGAATTTAAGAAATAAATTTCGTATGTGCTAATTCCTCTTTTTAAAATCATATTTATTTATTTATCATTTTAGTTATCTTATTATCATAAATTTTATCACGGGATTGGGTAAGCGTTACATGATATGAATTAGTGCAGAATATAGCCCAATCTCGTGAAAGAATTATTTCATCAAAACCTTCAACTTTCTTAAAATGTTGATAAGTCTCTAATCAAAGTGACACTAGCTGAAAAGCTGTGGACTATAAAAACGAAAGTAATAAACAGAAATGAATATTACACTTTCAAAACAGAACAAAATACCAAACACGGAATGTTTCGG
>NC_088361.1:34098077-34123077 GCF_034508935.2 Berghia stephanieae
AGTACGGTGAGAGAATGTGAGTAAAGAGCCTTTTCCAAGGACTCAACTATGCGCCGAACAAGGATCGAACCCAGGACATTCCGATCCGAAAGCGAGTGTTATACCACAAGACAACATAGCCGCACAAAAAAAAAGCAAAAAAAAAAGCAAAAAAAAAAAAAAGCAAAAAAAAAAACCAAAAAAAAAAAAAAAAAACAAACAAAAAAAAAAAAAAACAAACAAACAAAAACTGATGAATTATAATAGGAATTATGACTGAATAATAAAATTAGTCTCGCGGTCTGATATATAATTTGGTAGTTATAAAAATACCACCCATTTCAATTTTATTTAAATTGGTAGTAGTTTAAGAAAATCTAAATTATTTGTTAGGTGTGGCAGGTGTGTTTGTGTGTGTGCGTGCGCGCGGATATGTATTTGGGTGTGTGTATGTGTAGTTGTGCGTATGTATTTGTGTGTGTGAGTACATGTGTGTGTGTGTATGTGGTTATGAGTATGATTGGATATTGATTTACTGTCGTGTTGTAATGAGACATCGTGCACGTGAACAAACGTGGGACATAGAATCAATGGTATGATAATTGACAATTAATTGTCTTTGTTGTTAGTCAAATTATCAATCTAAAAAAATAAAAATAAGGGATAGTAATATCAACAATGATAATTAATGATGATGATAATAATAATAATAATAATAATAATAATAATAATAATAATAATAATAATAATAATAATAATAATAATAATAATAATAATAATAATAATAATAATAATAATAATAATATGAAAATGAAGAAGATGAAGAAGACGATGATGATTCTCAAAAGACATTCAATATATATCTTTTTATTCTTCTGTAAACAAAAACAAAAGATGGTTTTGTCAATTCAGGTGCATAATTCCACAAAGAAATGAAATATGTTAAAGACAAAATAAAATAAATAAAAAAAATTATCAATAATGAAAATATCTATAACATAATCTGTCTGTCTGTTTTATGTTGAAATAATATGAAATATGTAAAATAAAATTAATAAATAAAATACAGAAAAAAAACATAATAGGTAAGATATACATAATATAATTTCTCTGCCTGTTTTATGTCGATGAAATGAAATATGTAAAAAAAAAAAATGATAATGAAGATATCTATAATATAATACCTCTGACTGTTTTATGTGGAACAAGACAAGTAAATCTGATCAATCACATTATTAAGAGTGAACGTTCCTATATCTATTTATAGGCAATATATCCTACTAAGGCGTAACAGGGCGGAACAGCATTCAATCACATGATACATCATAATAACGGTATCAGATCGGAATCCCGACATCTCCAGACTGAGACGACACGATCTAGCGGGAATAATGAGATAAACTGATGCCAGACCTCAGGGTGAGATCAGTTCTCGCCCTTTGTGCCAGACCGATTCGTTCGAAGTGTGAGTGAGTGAGTGAGTGAATGAGCGAGTGTGCGTGCGTGAGTACGAGTAGTCGAGACACTGACAAAACACGTTATAATTCATTTTAGCCGTAAATTTTGATGGTTCCAATGAGTCCAAATGTTTTAAATCTAACCCTAACACTACTTTGAAGACTTCTTTGAAATGTTTGTTAAAAACTTTTTGAGGTGTCTCGAGCCATATGATTTAATGAATAATTAAATATAAGGAGTTAAATATTTCCAAGCACAATGAAAATTAACAATAAATGTGTCAAGTTTGTGTGCGACAGATCAATGCCCTGAAAAAAAAAAACAAACCACGTATTAATAATTTTGGCCAGAAAACTCACCCTTCAAATATCGATCGATTAAAATGACCCTCATCTTTTGCAAAAACTCTGATTTCTGGGACTTCGCAAAGTCCCAGGTTTGAGAGTTTTTGCCATTTTAATCGATTGATATTTGAAGGGCGAATTTGCTGGCCAAAATTTTAAAAACGTGTTTTTTTTTTTTCAGAGTACAGCTGAGTGGTCGTGTGATTACATCTACTTATCCACTTGTGCCGTGCATTAAATTACATTAACCTATCCATGATGGAATCTTCTATTGATTCAGGCGAAATAATTGCATTGTGGGATCGGGCGGCCGAGAATGAGCAAAATGGTGTCTTGACTTATCAATTACAAAGTCAAGCGATTTTGACTAAGCGTGGCAATGATTGACCGGATGGATGACAATATTTGCAAAACTCTGAATAAAAAGCTGTGTTGTTTAGTAAGGTGATATAATATAACAACATTACCCCAGTCGACTCAGACGAGTGTGGGTCCGAAGCAATAGATGAGGGGGGAATGGATAAATCATTGTTGACACAAAAAGACATTCGTTGAACATTTCCTTGTAAAACAAATCTATGGCGAGGACTCTGTCACAGTAAAGGTTGTTCACAATTATCTTATTAAATTTAATTTTATTAAGAACTGAATTCATCTCACTCCAGTTATATTTCGGTAGGCTTAGACAAACTTTACCTTCTAATATTAGATCGTCTTTCCTTTTATAGCCTTCCCTCGAATTAATTTCAAATTAGTGAATACTTTTCGTTCTACATTCTGTCACGTAGCCACTTATTATAAAAGCTGATAGGTCTAACATCCTACACTCACTTCTCTCTACAATCTATGCTGGACGGCCAGCCGCTCCATTCCTCATATATATTTGAAGATTTTTATCTTTTGGTACTTTGTGGATATTTTATCTCCACCATCAAGACGCCGGAGCTTTTACCTTTGACGGTGTAATCCTCAACATTTTAAGGATCAAACCTGAGTCCGCTGTCGAAGAAATACCTGAATAACCCCTTCCCAACTGCCTGGAAGTGGAACTTTACGAGCCTGAGCCCGTTATCGGAGGAATATAGAACCCATGCCTGTCAACTGCCTGGAAACGTAACCTTACGAACCTGACATTATATCATCATAAGTTACGTAATATATTCACATTTCTATTTGTAACTACCACAATCACTAATTATCTCTTTTAATTAAATTTCATATTTCTTTTTATTTCATCTTAAACAAATCGTTAATTGTTTTTCATTTATAGTAACTAGTAAATTCTGGGGCCTCATTCTACATATCTTTATGCATAGTCGAGTAGCTCTTTACTCACTTGAGACCATGACAGATTCGTTAGTTTAATTCTCCAAATGAGACCCGACTAAGCCAATACTCCTGTACTCTGGAAAAACCCATTAAAAAAATTTGGCCAGAAAACTCGTCCTTCTAATATCGATCGATTTAAATGACCTTCATCTTGGCAAACGACTCTTAACTGGGACTTCGCAGAATATGCCTTACGTACACTTAGACAACGCTTAAAAATCATTTGGACCATTTCACTTCAAAAAAATATAATCATGATAACACTCAACATGTCAAAAATTCTTAAACCTGACACTTCTTTAAAGATTTCAAAAATAAATACAGAATTCTTAAACCCGAGACTCTTTTAAACACTTCAAAAAAAAAATAAATCTTAAACCTGACACTTCTTTAAAGACTTCCAAAAAAATCATTAAACCCGAGACTTTGATTAAGTCTTCAAATGGGTCTCAGGTTTAAAAAAAAATTAGACAAGTGATAGTTAACTTGAATATCGTTGTTTGATGTAAAACGGCCCAATTTTTTTTTTTTTTTAATGCGTTTTCCAAGTGTACGACAGTAATAATATAGAGTAGAATAGGACGATCATGCTATATTATATCTGAGGGTTATTGTTTTTGACAGCCAATAACGCCTACAGGCTTGGTTAAAATTGTTAGTTGGGATGGTCTTAGTTATTTTCTGGCCAGGATGAAGAGATAAGACTCTCTGTCCGGATACAAACATTGCCCCATTCAACACTATAATATTAGTTGGTTGATAGGTGTGTCCACCATTGTCAAACAACACTGGAGTATGAAGGTAACAATAACGGTAATAGGATTCAAAGGTACCTGTTTATTTATGATGGCACTTTCATTGCTCTTTTTCCCCCTGCCATGGCACGGATCACTTGAGCTTGATTAAGAGAGGATAACTGGGTCAACTAATCCTACAAAAACACAATCGTTGTGATCTATCATTCATCATCATCATCATCTTCATCATTACTATCGTCATCGTAGTCTTGTGACAAAAGTCAAGCGATATTGATCGTGATCAGTGACCACACGGGAGTAAATGACATATAAACCTTAAATCAGATGTCAATGAGTACCTTGTCACAGATGCATGAAATGAAGACCAGGCAGTTATACTAAAACATATGGAAAGCAAACTTCGCGACCGTTGATAATCTTAAATAAAGAGTTATAAACGATTTACAAAAGTACGCAATTGTCATTGGTGAGCAATTTTCATTTAAATATATTTATCAAAGTTATATTATCTGGTACTTAAGAGCAAAGAAGAGAAACAACCCGATTGCCGTAGCCACTTGGCCCATGGAGCCGGAGTTTTTCCCGGTTTCTATAGCGTGAAACAGGTATTTGCCATGTTTGCTAACCTTTGGACAAGACGCTAGTCTACCGCAAAGTACTTTCCATTAGATTTAACAGACCCAGTTACCCAATCGCTGCTGGAAGGACAGGGGTCAGAAAAAAATCGACTTCACCCGGGATCGATCTCAGTCCCTTTATGTTTGAAATCTGATCAATCGAGAGCCCCCCCCCCCCCCCCCATCCCAATAGCATTAAATAGACAGTAACAAATGCGTGCAATGCTTTGAATAGGACGATAGGCTATCAACTAAGAATTTTCCGCCAGGCCTACGGATCGAAGTCTAATTACTAATTACCGGTCACTGCTGGACAGATCGAGAAGTCAGAAGGGAGAAAAATTAAATGCCTGGATGGCCTCGCACGGAGGTCAAAACGGTCCCTTTAACAATGAGATATTGGGATGCCCTTTATAATAAGGTACACATCATCCATTTATTGCCCTGAACCCGTGGGGGAAAAATAGCAAAAAATGCGCACGTGACACGACACGGTTGGTTTGTCAAAATACAATCATGCAAATGAGGAACGAGACACGATGCTACACCAAGGGATGTTTTATTTGCTTTAGGGAAGAATGAAATACCAAAATAAAAACTTATAAACGTAATATACCGCACATCAAACACACACACACACACACACACACACACACACACTTACATACAAGTACAACACGGGCATACATAAACACATACAGCACACACACACACACACACACACACACACACACACACACACACAAAACACAGGGATACAGACAAACACACACCACAGGCACATACACAAACGCATAATACAAACTATTCAAAATACAATGAGAACAGGATGCAATCGAGCAATAGATAGTATAGGCTTGTCTAAGAAACTCACAACATTGCCATCCGGGAGTATAACGGACCAACACACAAAACTATGTGTAACGTTGAACTTTTATAGTCTGGATAATCCAGTTAAGTGAGAATTACTCATAAAAATGAATGGCAAAAACACAATAACAAAGACCCGAGTGACGTCAACTTCATTCTATCTATAAGCACTGAACAAAAATGAACTGTTAGATTTTAAATAACATTTAACAATTTAACACCAGACTGATTTATTTCGATATTGTTCATCACAACAATCGATATTGGCGTTATATCACACACACACACTCTCTCTCTCTTTCACACACACACACACACACACACACACACACACACACACACACACAAACATCGACACAAATAATCGACTGATAAAAGTGATAAACATGAGAGGGCATATTATGTTTTCCTCGACTCAAACCGAATCACCACTAGCAATCCAATCGCGAATGTCGAATTCATCCCCACACTTCTGCCTAAGGACCCTACCTACTCAATCAAGCCAAGAAGATCCCTTCAGAGCCATTATAAAGTCCACGGCGCCGGAAATTATTCTGGTTTCTGTAACGTATACTGTTACTGTATAGCTTTCTTGAACAGAATAATGCTGGTATAATATCACAAAATGCTTCCCGCCAGGAGTAACAAACCCAACTACGATGCCACTGCTGGGCAGAAATAACAAAATGTCTGCAAAATGCCTTACCGATGGCCATACAATACAGTAGACGTATCTAATCGCGGACTCCCTGAGATCTAATTTATTAGGTCATGTTGTGAATCCATCTACACCACAGCGACACACAACACAGACATAACAAAAAAGGAAGTCAATTATATAGATAGCTTGATTGTGTAAAATAAAACAAACACAATCACACCCCCCCCCCCCCCCCCCCAAATAAACCAAACCAAAAAACAACCAAAAAACATTTACAGAAAAAAAACCCAAACAAACAACCACCCCCCCCCCCCAAAAAAAAACAAAAAAAAAAAAAAAAACAACTCCCAAAACACAAAAACAACAAAAAACAAACAAACAAAAACAACAAACTTTTCGACGGGTGCGACATTGTCTAGTGGAGCATTGCCCGGAGCGAGAAGTAAGAAGGCAATTATTCTGTCTCAAGTCAACAAAATTGGAGGAAAAAAACAAATCTCATAAAATGCGGGGTTTCTTTTAGCAAAATAAATAAATAAATAAATAAATAAATACAAATCGGAATACCAAGGGAATATGATTATAGTCAAGCCCACTGAATAAATAGTCAATTTAATAAATGCTTCGGGACACGTGAATGATTTAATAAAAATACAGCTATATAGAATAGAAAAGATCACACAAACACAGACACACACACACACACACACCTAAAGGGAGGAGAGAGAGAGAGAGAGAGAGAGAGAGAGAGAGAGAGAGAGAGAGAGAGAGAGAGAGAGAGAGAGAGAGAGAGAGAGAGAGAGAGAGAGAGAGAGAGAGAGAGAGAGAGAGAGAGAGAGAGAGAGAGAGAGAGAGAGAGAGAGAGAGCCATATCCACCAGTTTTCCACAAAGTTGTCTTAAAAACGTTGACAGTCTGACGGACTTGGAGCGTGAGTATCATAAAGACGAATGCAATGTATTCTCAAATCAATTAATCAAATATTAATCAATTGTATCGATCCATTGATTTACTGATATATTGTACACTGCCGTATTCTGAAAATAAAAAAAAAACAAAAACAAAAACAACCCACGTATTTAAAATTTTGGCCAGAAAATTCGTCCCTCAAATATTGATCGATTAAACTGATCCTCATCTTGTCAAAAACTCTAAAAACTAGGACTTCAGTTAAGTTCGAGATTTGAGAGTTTTGGCAAGATGAGGGTAATTTTAATCGACCGATATTTGAAGGGCACGTTTTCTGGCCAAATTTTTAAATTACGTGCTTTTTTTTCAGTGTACGACAGACAATACAGCCGTTCTGACTTCGATTATTGAAAAGAAAACGCCAAGGCAATGGCTGACAATGGCGTTAAAGTCAAAGCAGGTTCGAGAGTATTTTCATTACTACAACGAAGACCATAACAAGTCGGGTTATCAGACCTGCAAATAAGTGTACGTAGCGAACGACCAAATCATTGAGTATGTCGACCTGGGGTGTTAAAGACCACCTTTTTCACCCATCTCCGACCCAACGTAGATTCGAACCTTGTCCATTTGTGTGTGAGACGAGCGCCCTACAATATTTGTTATATACAATGGCTAGAATACTTATGTCATAGCAACAAACACTTTCAAAAAAAAATTGTTTTAAATTTTTTATGAAGAGCCAATCCCTCTTTTCCCCCAATCCAAATTCGAACGACTGTAATTGTGCCCCCCCCCCCCCCCCCCCCCCTCCCCAGCTCCCCGTCTCAAAGCCCGCTTTATGTCGCAATGTCGTACTACAAGATTTAAGAAAATTGATGAACCCCCCCCCCCCCCCAAAAAAAAAAAAAAATGAAACTTGAGCTTTTATATAGAGCAATATCCACTAAACGTGCTCAAAGAGCGTTCCAAAGGATCCCTGACCAACAGCAACACGTAACATGTAGGACGAGACATGACGTCTGTTAGACGAAATTACATTTTTTTCCGACAGAGACAAAGTTGTTATCGGCCAGGTACTCATTTTACACCTGAGTATGGTGAGAGTTTGTGAGTAAAGAACCTTTTCCAAGGATTCAACTATGTGCAGAGCGAGCGAGGCTCGAACCCAGGACCTTCCCATCCGAATGCGACGAGTGTCACACCACAAGACCGCACAATGATGGAGAATAAATACAATGTCTTACATTGCAACCCCCCCCCCCCCCCCGCTCTGAAAATTGATATCTCTTATCATTTTAATTCTACACACACTTTTTGGGTCCCTATTCATCCCAACACAATGCCGTTTTGATACGGTGGGTCTTCTGCTGCTGCGACTGCCACTAATGATTTTATACTAATACCGACATCCCTTATATTTTGTATTTATTTCCAATTCTATTGTATTTATTTTCCAACAATAGTCTACACGTTTTTATATTTCACTTTCTATACTGCATTACACAGTTCCTCTCCGCCTCCTCTCTTTTCACTTAATTAATTGCGCACCTATTGTTCTATTTTAATTCGTGCTTCCTTACAAAGTAGCATACTATTGCCTGTCAATCAATGTTTTTGTTTATTCACCCTAACAACGCCACGACCACATTATCTCACTCGTCAGTAATGTTTCAATCATCCTGTTTTGTTGATAAAGGGAAACCCGAAACGTCCATTTTATCTGTTTTCGTATATTAAATTGAAGCTTACATTCACATTGTTACACATTTACTAACCGCAATAAAAACCGCGAGGTTCATCTCAGCAGATAATAGTAGGCATTGTGTTCATCCCGACATAACACCGTTTTGAGGCGATTTATCACAAGACAATTCATTTTCACAGAAATTAATAAGTCTTCGGGAATCCCTAGACGTCTATAAAGTTTAAACGTTTAATTTTCATTTTCATCTGACTAACACGCTCTAACCCTTAAAAACATTTTTTAAAAACAACAAAAAAAAAAAAAAAAAAAAAAAAAAAAAAACAACAAAAAAAAACACGCTCTTGTTCTCAATCAAATAAACATTTTGTGACAAAATATCGCGAGGCTGAGGAAACCTCTTAAAGTAGAAAAGTAAATAAAAGATACCGTAATTTTAATGTGAATTGTTTGTCGGCATTCTGTCTTTGAATGGAAAAATGTCTTATCTTAATTTGGCCTCTTTTTTTTTTTTTAGGTAAAAAAAAATCTCTCAAATAATACGACCCTCGATATGCAAAAAATCGTTATAGTTGAGACTTCATTTAAGTCACCTATGTAGTCACGGGTTTATTCCTTTTTCTTTTTTTTTTTTTTTTGGGGGGGGGGGGGGGGGGGGGGGGGGGTTGAGGGTCATTTTAATTCATCGTATTTTTAAAAACAAACATAATTTATTAAGATTGTTTCAATATCATGTCATGTATAAGGCATTGAAAGGACAATATATTATCCTTGCTAGCCTTTTTAGGAAACAATAAATGTAAATGATAAGATGAAATAAAACAAAATAAGATAAGATAAAACTAAATAAGATAAGATAACGAATTTTTTTTTTCAAAAAGATAATGAAGTATTTTTTTTTCAAACAAAATAAAAACGCGTTATGTCGGTGTATGATAATATAGCAGAGTTCAGTTCCCTCCTCCCTTCTCCCTCTGCTGATACAAATATTACCGTGTGAAAATTTAAATAAAGTACAGTCAACATGTAAATAACAGTGGGTCACATTCCTATTCTGTCCCCCCCCCCCCTCAAAAAACAACAACAAAAAAACAAAAAACAAACAAACAAATCCCCCCCCCCCCAAAAAAAAAAAAAAAAGAAAACAAAAAAAAAAAAACAAAAAAACAAAACAACAAAAAACAAACAAATGCCCCCCCCCCAAAAAAAAAAAAAACAACAAAAAAAAAAAAAAAAAAAAAAAAAACAACAAAAAAACAAACCCCCCCCCCCCCCAAAAAAAAAAACCCAACAAAAAACAAACAAAAACAAAACAAAACTAATCCAAAAACAGCGTGTGTTTAAAATTTTGGCCAGAAAGGTCGTCTTACAAATATCGATCGATTAAATGACCCTCCTCGTGGCAAAAAGAACCCCTCTCTCAAAACTGAAGTCCCAGGTTTGAGAGTGTGTGTGCCAAGATGAGGGTGATTGAAATGAAGGAAGAGTTATTTGGCCAACATTTAAAAAACGTGCTTTTCCAGGGTACCGGTTAAAAACCTAATATGACCAGAATTCAGAAATCTAAGTTTTGACAATATACACGTAAGTATATGAAATAGGATTTATTTTATCTAAGAAATGCGTTCAATTCAAATCAAATATTATAATTTTAACAAATTACTACGTCTTGGCACAAGACCGAAGGGCTAGAGCTCAGGTGGTCGCTGGTTCGGATAAGTAAGTAACTAACTAATTATAAACAATTTTCTGCCATGGACGACGTGTACATATTATGCAGGTCTGACATCCGAACACACAAACGGGTCTAGTTTAACATTGTTGTAATGGACAATATTTTGCGTCATTCTTTGAGATTTCCATTACAACAATGGGCCCATAAGAAATAGGGTTATCAGACCTTCAAATAAGTGCACGTTGGCCATTGGTTAACCCCGGCATAAAACCGGTCTGATGAAGTTGTCATAATAAATAATATTTAAACGTCAAATATCGTTCGTGTACAAAAAAACAACTCACTGCTGCAAGTGTGTTTTGTTAAATAAGTTATTAATGTTATAAAACAGGTGTAAGAATATGTGTGTATGTTTGTGTGTTTGGGGGGGGGGGGGGGGGTTGTTTCTTTATCTGTGATCTAAAAAAAGACGAATTTGTTTTGTGTTGAATTAATTTGGATAAAAACTGTTTGAATGACATGTGAAATTATACAGCGCCGATGAGCATTTATGTGGAAGTTAAGCGCTAAATAAGTGACTTTAATGATAATAATAATAATAATAATAATAATAATAATAATAATAATAATAATAATAATAATAATAATAATAATAATTATTATTATTATTATTATTGTACTATCAGTATTATTATCATCATCATCATCAACATCATCATTATTATTATTAATATTATTATCATTATTATTAACAACCTACACTAAGACTGATAGATGCGCTCAGCCCAACTGCTGCCAGTCGATGATAACAAACTCCGCGTAAAAGCAAGAAGGAAAAACGACTTTTTGAGTCAGGTAGTAAAACAGATGTGTGCAATACGCCACGTAGATGGAATGTAATTAGAATGAACCTGGGCCTCATTTCATAACTGCCTAGAAGACATCTATATTTAGTACGCTACCGTATCACACAAAACACATTGTATAACATTTTGACCCCCCCCCCCCCACCCCAACCACCACCAAAACAAACAAATAAAAAACAACAACAAAAAGCAAACATACTTCAAATATCGATATATTAAAAAAATGACCCTAAATTTGTCAAAAAGACTTAAACCCAAGACTTGAAAGTAAGAATATGAAGACTCAAACAATCGTTATAACTATAACACGAAGTAAACGTTTTTTTGTCCAACATGAACAAAATTTAAAAGGATGCATTATATAAAAATATTTTTTCAGTGTACGACAGGCGCTTCGGGTCAGGAGAGAGAGAGAGAGAGAGAGAGAGAGAGAGAGAGAGAGAGAGAGAGAGAGAGGGGATAAGGGAGAGAGAGAGAGAGAGAGAGAGAGAGGATAAGGGAGAGAGAGAGAGATGGGATAAGAGAGAGAGAGAGAGAGAGAGAGAGAGAGAGAGAGAGAGAGAGAGAGAGAGAGAGAGGGAAAGCGAGAGAGAAGAGAGAGAGAGAGGGAGAGAGATAGACAGATAGAGAGATAGATAGATAGAGAGAGAGAGAGCGAGAGAGAGAGAGAGAGAGAGAGAGAGAGAGAGAGAGAGATTGGGAATAGAGATAAAGAAGCAAGGAAAGAATGATAAAGAAAGAAAGGAATGGGGAAGTTATAAACGAGATAAAAACGGAAATAGAATAATCGGCTAATGATTGGACTTCGGTTTGTTAGATTGGGTGAACGCTAATCCTTTTTTGGATCGACCTTTAAATAGCTTATCAGGGAACAAAGATGAGGTCGTTTATCAACTGATTAGTATAGGTGTGTTTGTAAAAGTGAAAGGTTGTCGTACAATGACAAAACATTTTTTTTTAAATAGATCAAAAGACTTTCACTTAAAATATCGAGCAAGATAACTCGCAACATATCTTAAAGTCTTTAAAACCTGACACTTATTTCAAGATTATACTTAATGACTTCATTGAGTTCTGAGGCTAGTGATATTTTGACAAGTTGATTGTCATTAAATGATCCATATTTGAAGTCAAAGTTTTCTGGTCAAATTAAGGGAAAAAAATAATTTTCAGGGCTTTTTGGTTACAATAATCTATCTTCATCAACTGGACTAATATTGTATTATGACAATGTTAGGAAACTCGTCCAGTTTCTTAGTGATATGTCTCCTTAATCTAATATTGTGTTCATGCCATGATCTCGACTGAAGAGACATTGATTGTTATTGATTATATATTGTCAGTAAACTAAAAGTTCGATGAAAACAGTGAAACTGCATAGTTTAAAGATAACACATTTCATAATGAAATTTCGCTCGGGATAATAAACCATAACCATATCAGTATGTCAAATGTTTCCTTTGTGTACAAAATGATTCACACACACGTTCGTTGAGTTTTATATAAGAGTGACATTTAGCCTGGCCCCCAAGTCAGGTTGTTTAAATAATTAACTGTGAGATGAACGGGACAAATAGATAGGCGCGAGCATTGATATTTAATGTGTGTTAAAAGATCGAAACAGATTGAAAGCAATATGTTATTTAATTTGACAGGTGGGCTATACCTACTGCGGATAAACATGTGGGAAAGCGGGAAAGATAAATAGGTGAATACCTACCGACGAATGAATATAATTCTAGTTATTCTAGTAGTAGTAGTAGTAGTAGTAGTAGTAGTAGTAGTAGTAGTAGTAGTAGTAGTAGTAGTAGTAGTAGTAGTAGTAGGAGATAATAAATGGATTGATAATTGACAGAAATATAGGAAGACAGACAAACGGACAGACTAGATAGATAGATAGAATATATAAATATAGGCATAGATAGGATAGGATAGATAGATAAATATATTAGACAGATAGGATAGATTCTAGATAGATAAAATAGAAGAACAAATGGGTGGATGGGAAAAAGAAAGGAATCCTTGATAGATAGATAGATAGATAGATAGATAGATAGAAGGAGAAGGAGAAGAAGAAGAAGACGTGATTCCGGCACTGAGAAAGGTAACTCGTACGTGCCGGGTGTGTTGGCACCAGTGGAACGAAAGTAGGCATTGATATAGAAGGAAGATGCTGAGGTGGTGAAAAAAGTTTTAACAATGGTTCTTGTGAAGACTTACCTCCGTGCTTCAAAGCGGGCCCCGACTCTATTGGAATCACTAAAAGTGGAAAAATTCCACTAAGTCCTACACAAATTGCTCCAATGATAGAGAAAATCCAAATTCCAGACCGCTCACTAAGTTGGAACCCTCCCCCATCATCGCGATCAACTACGCCTTCCTCGAGCATTTTTGCCACGTCTGTTTCTTCACCGTTAAAGCTCCAATGGACAACTGCAATCTAGTTATGATTGCCACCTTTATATCACAGTCATTCATGGAGAAAACCGCTGTCTCCATTCGTCAGGTGTTGAAACAAAGATTAGAATGATAATGTAGATAACACGATAGTACCATTCGCATGGCCCTCTTGCTTATTTCCGATTTGAATTATCAGTCAAGTTCGATCCACAACAACACTGACCTCGATAACTGTTAACTTTAACCTATTGACCTATGACCCTTTTACAGTTTTATAAAATTCACCGTGTTTTCGAACTAGTAACTAAATTAAATTTCCAAATCTTGTACTTTACTCTTGTTTTCTTTATTGTTGGATTATTTAAACAGGGCGATTGATACAAACTATATTCAATAATTAACTGTAACTGAGACTTTCATCACTTTTGTCAAGTTGTAGAAATTATGTTAGCCTTTTCTTTCGTCTCACTCATTCGCACGGCATCGAGCGCATCACAAACTCTCTCTCTCATCTTTCGTTCTCGTCGACTCATCATAATGTCGCATCTATTTTTAGCTCAAGTTGTTGTGAACTTGACATTTGATAGGTCAATCCATTTTCCTCGAAAGGGGTGAGTAGCTTTTGGCTTTTCGAAACATTTTAGTTTAGGGGGAGGGATGAAGTTGAGTAAGTGGAACCAGAATACTCAATGCTAGAGAATGCAACGAGAGCTGAGAATCTTTCGAATGCCTGTTGTGCTATTGCAATGATAATTTCGTTTTTATTCATCTGATTGTTGGGTTTTAAGAACTTAATGGTGATGAGTGTTTACATTTAGATAGGCTCGCGATCACCGTTATTGATTTTGATGCACATGCATAATTTAGTGTGAGAGGGTAGGATGAAATTAGATATGGATGCAGGATTTCGAACCACGATATTTGACATAGCTCAGGATGCATCTTACTCGGCAAACACACATGACGATAAAAGGGACTATTCGAAACCGGTGCGTAAATATTTATTTTAATTTTTTTAAATGATTTTATAATTACGAAATATAATGAAATTTAATAAAAACTTAATGGCTCAATGTCGAAGATGGAGGTGTCTTGTAACTTCTGATTTGTAACTTTCCTTTCACCTCTTCCATTTCCATTTCTAATCAATCTATGATTTTGTCACGAAGTTATTCATACCCCCCCCCCCCCTTTTTTTTTTATTACATGCATACACTTGATAGAAAGTTAATGCTACGGCATTACTAAATAAATCTCTGCTCGGATGCAATTCCCATCACCTCCCTTCCCCCCCCCCCCCCCCTTTCAAAACTGATTTGAAAGTGCATACGCTTGATCAAGAGCAAAAATTTCATCATCATCATCATCATCATCATCATCATAAAACCACCACCATCACCACAAACATCATCATCTTCATCATCATCATAGCATCACCATCATTATCACCACCACTACTACCGCCACCACCACCAGCACCATCATCATCATCATCATCATCATCACCATGAACACCTACCTCACCACCACCACCATCATCATAAAATCATCATCACCATCATCATCAATACAACAACAACAACACAACAATAAGAACTTTAGCATCTTCAGCAACATTAACAACTACAAGAAGAAATGAGGAACTGGTGATTGATATGCAATAATGGCAAATTTTTTTTATTTTGAGACACTGGTATACTATTCTTATATCACTACAAAAATAAATAATAAGCATTCTCATATATGATTTACGTAACCAGGATTTTAAATATATTTTAAAAAGGAGCATTTATTTAGGGCACTATCCACTTAAAGCACTACAATGCTTTATAAGGGACCCAAGTCAGCAACAACACTTAACAAGTTGGATGAGACATGACACCTGCAAGGTTATGTCACAATTTTTACTGACAGAGATAACGCTGTTACCTGAGTACGGTGAGAGATTGAGTAAAGAGCTTTTTCCAAGGACTCAACTATGCGCCACTCTGAATGGGACTCAAACCCTGAACCTTCTGTTCTGAAGGCAAGTGTCATACCACAAGATCACATAGCTGCATGAGAGTGTCAGAAGAATGTCATTTACTATGCTCATTGCTTATTTCTTCTTTTTCCCCAAAAGGCAATATGAAGATAAATATCCATTTCATAATTTCCCCCCCCCCCTCCCTTCTCAAACACCCATTTTTGTATCAATCAGCATTCTTAGAGTGACAATCACTACCAATAGCCAGGTGCTCATTCACATTAAAATCGCGTTGGGTAAAGTTTTGCTATTATTCCCACAACTGTTAACACCGCTTACAGATGTAACAAGAGGGAACAGCATACTGGATTGACCTAAGATATGAGACATCATAAGTATTTGATATCTTGCAATTCTAATTATATGTTATATTATATTATTAATTATTTTTTTATTTTTAATTTTCACCCTAACAGACTCTTACCATAGAAAAGGTGCCAGACAAGCTGTTACTACACTCCTTTAGTTTTCTGCGGCAATGTGAGCTTGGAAAAGTTGCACAAGTCTGTAAGAAATGGCGCCTTCTTGCTTACGACAATCGACTATGGACCAGAGTGTCACTCCGACCTGAATTTTCAGGACTTCACGTCTATTCCTCAGAAGTTCTTCAAGCTCTGATTGGAATTCGTTTTGGCTCAACCCTCAAGTACATTGAGATTCCCAGTGATCTCATTACAGCCCCGGTTTTACATGAGTTATTCAACAAATGCCCTGCCCTTCGTTACATGACACTCGATTTCTCCAATGCCATGCAGCTCCATGACTTTAATGACCTCAATGCCTTCCCATGCAATCTACGAAGTCTATGTATCTGCCTCTCGGAAGTTATTTTCCTGGAGGGTTTCATGCGAAGAATCTACAGTTGCTTGTCATCTTTAGAAGTCTTGCATCTTATTGGTTAGTGGAAGTTTTATGTGTTCTAGAAATATGCCTAGTAGCTCCCTCAATGTGGCTATCGTGGGTTTACCATATCCTGGAAATGAAATTTAACTCTTTAGAGGAAGAACATGAAACTATTGTTTAGTGTGACTTGTACTTTCAATGAAGCTGGAGTTCATTCCCTTGTTTCAAATGATTAAGCTTGCAGTTATAAGAAGATAAATGAATAATACGAGATATTATTATTATGACTTGAAGATATTCAGTTTCGCCTTTTAAAAGTTAAAGCCCACTTTATGACATTTTAGTTAAATTGAAAAGTCTGAAAAGAAAATATAACCCTCTCAAATTTTTTAATACTAATCATGTTGACTTTAAAAAAAAATAGTCCTTCTGAGCCATTAGGCCTATGGAGCTGGAGTTTTACTATCCAATTTTCTTCCTTTTTACTGGTGCTGATATGACCTAAATGCGTTGTAACAATTAAAAACAACAAACCATGTGCCCTAATGGAGGAATGAAATAATATTTGTGAAGCACATAAAGCATGGTGAATTATTTATAGGTATGATGCAGCACAGGAAAACCATAACATTTGAACTTTTAAAGAAGTTTGTATACATTGAATTTGTTTTGCCCTGTTGATTATGAAGTTTTCTAATTTTAAAAATTTTAAGAATGATATTTGTATTAGAGATTGAGTCATAGTAATTTGAATGACAGAAAAAGGGTTTGTTGCAAAATAAGTTTCTTTCTTACATTAATGGGTGGGTATATCTTTTGAATTCGTGGATATTGTCATCATTTTCATATTTTCCATCACAATTTGATGTGCCTCCTTATTCCTTATATTTAATGATGTTTTTTCTTTCTTTCTTATCATGCAAATTTATGTATTTTAAAATCGTCCACAGGCACTTTTGAATTGTCATCAGAATCAGACGAGGATATTTATGAAGTCATTAACATCAGCAAGATCAAGGCTCACACCCCAAACCTCCGTGTTGTCAATTTGTATGGAATAACTTTTTTGGATGACTCACACATCGAACTTTTGGCTTCCAACTGCATTCACATCGAGTGTCTTGCACTCAACTTCTGTCTTCGTGTCAAAGGGTCTTCCTTCAAGAATCTCATTCAGCGATGCAAAAAGCTTCATTCGCTGTTGCTTCACCATGCAGGTAAGTTGGTTTTAACCCATTGCTTATGGTCGTCTTACTCTGATAGAAATTATTGGAAAGTGCAGTTTACTCCTTATAATCACGCATCAAATACCACACACTTTACTTATAAGCCATGCTCGCTCATGAGGTAGGTTCAAAATAAATATCCAGACTGTTATCATTACGCAAAAATTCTCACTGAATATTTTCTTCATTGAGGTCCTCAAAGTAGTCCCCTTTTGAGTAAACAAACTGATTGCAACATTTCTGAAGAGGATGGAATGTCCCCTGCAGCACTCTTATGATCACCATGCCAAGCACCCTCTGTGATTCTCTCACTCTCTGAACGTAAACAGTGCTTTCAAAAATATTTCTTTTCAGATTCATTTTAGGCAGGGGCGTGGCTCTATTGGTTCAAATGGTGCCTGGCACCACATCCATGTTTTAAAAATGGATAACAGCATTTTTTTAAATATATAAAACTGAGAAATGGTATATATCGCCTTTTATCAACAGTGCGAAACAGACTCCCTTTCTGTCACAACGCCTTCTACCCACGCTTTTCTCCCGATTCACACAGTCCGTTGATGACTGTCGTCAGCGACTGTGTACTATGGCTGAGCGAGTGACTGGATTTCCCCACTCAAACGATTCCAAGGAGCGGATCTTTGCTGGCTCCATAAGGCTATTACTATAATGTACTATAATGTTGCCACATTGAATACCTGGCTCGAATTTTTACCATCTTCACATACGAGAAAAAACCCGCCTCAGGTGCCGAGGAATTTTTGCTCCAACTCTGTTGGACTGGGAAAAATAGCTAATGTTGGTCATTTACGTCCTAGTCATAGTATGGTAACTTCGACCATCTTTATTATAATCGAAATCACGATTATTAACAAGTTCATTTGTTTCTCTCTCTGTGTCGTGATTATTGTATATATTAATTTATTATTATTATTATTATTATTATTATTATTATTATTATCATCATCATCATCATCATCATCATCATCATCATCATCATCATCATCATCATCATCATCATCATCATCATCATCATCATCATCATCATCATTATCATCATCATTATTATTATTATTATTGCTGCAAAAATTGATATGAAGGAATGTGAACGAGTTAAGTCAAACATTTCTTGATAGTGATGCTATATGCTAAATGCATGATCTTTGCGTGAATATGCTTGTTTGACTTTGTGTGTGTGTGCGTGCGCGTTCATCTCACATACACACACACACACACACACACAGATAGGTAGATAGATAGATAGATAGATAGAGAGAGAGAGAGAGAGAGAGAGAGAGAGAGAGAGAGAGAGAGAGAGAGAGAGAGAGAGAGAGAGAGAGAGAGAGAGAGATCTTGTATGGTGTCATGTTTGATTTCCGAAGTGGAATGGGGCTGTTTCATGATGTAACTACAGTACTCTTTTGATAGGCCATGGGCTGTTTACATTCTTACGCTTTGTAAGTTTTGAAATTACCCTTTGTTCGATTGACATTCAATGTCTGCATGTGTCCCTTTAGCCATTTCCCTCAGTGTCCAATCTCCAATCAATATATTCTTTCGTGATTTATATAAACAAACTATTGAAAAGATTTGCAGGAATAGAAACATCACCATGCAAATTTACTTTACAAGTATGTAAGGTTTTTTTTCTTTATTTTATATTTACACATGTAGCATGTGTAAGTCATTTTCATCTGGCACCACTTTATACTATAAGCATGCCACGCCGCTGATTTTAGGTATTGGGAATAGGAAAAAGTCTCATGGCCTTAGGTCAAGAGAGTATGGGGAATGATCAATGGTTTTCATATTTTTGAGGCTATAAATTACTGATTTGCTAATGCTGAATGTGCTAAAATATTGTCATGGCATAAGAAACTATCATCCTAATGTTAAAAACTGTGATTGCTTCCTTCTAACAGTTCTCAAATGCTTCAAAGCATTGGTGTAAAAATGTTGGCTCAAGGATTGGCCTTGAGGTACAATTTCATATTTAACGATTCTGTTGCAGTCAAAGAAAGCAATAAGTATGGATTTCATTATACTCTACCTGGCAGGCCTTCTTTGGACGCGGTGGTCCTGGTGCCTTCCACTTCGTTGACTGCACTTTTGTCTACATGTCGTAGTTGGTTATCCAATTGTCATCAACTATGATTATTTTCTCTGGAAACGAGTTGTCATTATTAGATGCTCAAAAGGTTTTTGCAAAGAATAATCTGTTTCTGATTTGCTCAACTAGGAGAAGATGAGACACCATCTTTTCAGAAATCTTCCTCGTTGCCAAAGTCTTGTTTAAATGTGGTGATGCTTTCCAAGAGAAATCCCAAAAGCATTGGCAATGTCAACAACACTTTGATGACGATCTTTGCATACAACATCGCTAACTGATTGAATGTCTTCTGTTGTTGCTCCTGATACCGGTCGATCAGAACAAGAATCATCCTGGCAAGACGTTTTGCCTGCTTTGAACTCTGAACATCATTCAAAACACTGTGACATCCCCATAGCATTGTCTCCAATGGTTGTCTGGTGCATTTCAAAAGTTTTAATGGGTTTCTTACCAAATTTTTAGCAGAACTTGATGTATTTACTCTGATCTTCTAGATTGTCCAGGTTAATGATGCCAAATGGTCAGTGCATGAGTCTTTTAAATTCTTGTACAAAATTAGCTTTCTAAACACTTTCAAATGATATGCATTAGGGGCTCAAAGGGTCTCACCTCCTATTAACCTTCACCAAATCCATAGTTTTGAGCTGAAATGACTGAAATTTTCAAAATGTCATTCAAAATTAAGCTTTTACTGATGGTGCTCTATTGGTGCATAATTGATGGGACTAGTACGGATACCTATTGAATGCTTCACTAAATCATACTCTCTGCCTAATAGGCACATTTTTAAAAAGAATGCATTTATGTGGGGCTTATTCTAAGTGTAGACCATATTCTAATTGCTTTTTTGATATCTCCATTCTCCTGATCACTAAACAGAAGAATGTACATATACAGCACTGGGCATAATATACAATCCTGGTTCACCCTGATATAGGGGTCCTGATAGCTCAGTTGGTAGAACACTCGCTTCACATGCAAAGGGACCGTGATCGACCCAGAATGCAGTCGAGATTTATTTCTGACCCCCCTGTCCACCCAGCAGTGAATGGGTAGCTGAGTGTGTTAGATTTGGTGGTGAGTACTTCGTGATAGACTAGCGTCCTATCCAAAGGATAACAAGCAATTTCTATTGTCCATTTCGCGCATAAATTCCGGCCCCATGGGTTGAATGGCTCTGAAGGACTACACTTCTCACCTTAATATAATAATGTTTAGAGATGATTGTTTATAATATATGAGGTGGAGACATTTACGGCCAGCGCAGTGGCAAATGTAAGTATAATAGATCTTACAGGAAAGCCAACAAAAACCCCAAAAAACTAGATCATTAAAGCTCTTCATCATTAAAAAAAAAAAAAAAAGAGAGAGAGAGAGAGAGAGAGAGAGAGAGAGAGAGAGAGAGAGAGAGAGAGGGAAAGGGAGAGAGAGAGAGAGAGAGAGAGAGAGAGAGAGAGAGAGAGAGAGAGAGAGAGAGAGAGAGAGAGAGAGAGAGAGAGAGAGTTTTTTGCTTGTGTTTCTGAAAGACATAATGATAATGTGTGAAATGGATTCGAAGGGGTGAAAACATGGATCCAATGATTTCAAACAATGGAATGGCAGTTAGTTGAACAGGAACGAACTTATTTAATCGAGGACCTGACGGCGAGTAACCCTCTGTAAATCTCCCATATTGAGGGATCGCTCGCCCAGAAAAGAAATCAGTGGTGTTTCGTATGGCAATTATTGTGTTCCCATTGGAGAACGGAAGGAAAGGGTGGGAGTGGGGGGGGGGGGGGGGGGGGGGGGTGATGACGTAATTATCATCGATGGAATTGCCAAGAAGCCCGAGTAGGGTCATTCTATATTTAGCCTTCGTTTCCTCCAAGTCAATTTACCACCTGTTGATTTGATGGTGTTCAATTCTACCATATTTCGGTGAGGTAAGCAGTTTGTTTATAAATTGATAGATAACTTATATAGCCCATTATAAAGGCGCCCCACAATGTTTAATAAATAATTTCCACAGCTTGACATTTTTTGATCAAACGTCCGTTTCGTACAGTAAAGTTAAATCTGGTATTTGTTTTTGCTTTTTTGTTTGTTTAATTGATTAGCTGGATTAAGAAAGAAAGATAAATAAAAACATTTATATATAGAATTTCCACGGATTTACCATGCTCCAATATGCTTGATAATGTTTTATCAATCCCCCTCCTTCCTCCCCCCCCCCCCCCCCATATACACAATAACTCGTCGCCTATGTACCAGTGACATTTATAGGTACTATAAGTAGACTCTGATTGGTACTCTTACAATATTCGCCACTGCCGAAACCAGTTACTCTTTCACACCCGAGGCGAGTGGGGTAAAAGTGTCTTGCCCATTGATTTGACACTGCTAACAGCGCAGAACTTTGCTTTCTTTGTCATACATCCACGCTCAACAACGCTTGAAATTTGTTACAAGAGGAGAACCTTACCATTGAACCACCGACGCCACTATATTTTTTTCTTTCGGTTTTTGTTTCGATATATATAGTCTAGGTTTGGTAGAAAGTACTTTGTAATTAGCCCAGCATATTATTGTCAAAAGAGTAGAGGGAAAAATCTTCTTCATGGATTGAATAATACAGTAACTTACTGTATGGCCGTTTCATCAGATAGATTTTATTCGTATTAAAGCTCGCTGGACTCAACGTCATTTGTTGAAGATTTGATTCTATTTTAAGTAGTCAGCTAAAGACATTGATTTGTTTACGGCTACTGTAAACACATCTGAACGTCTCCTGAAGCAAACGGACTGATTAAAAGGTGAGCATACATCATTGCGAGGCAGGATTCCTTCAGACCTTTAAGGCTTCTTGCGCCGTATTTTACAGGCGTTGAACTCAGAACTTGCGCATTTTATTAGTGAAACACATTATCAGCTCGCCCCAATGTGAATGAATGTGCCAATAGTTATCGTTCAAACAGCTCGCATTCTGCACTCATCTTCCGCACAGCTGTGCTCGTGTTACACAACACAGGAATGCAAAGGCAGATGGATTTATTGCTTGAGTCTGAATGTTTTTCGTTTCTACCGTGCTTTTATAATACATTCTGTGTATTTACCTGGCACTCAGATCCCGTTTTACTCTCTATGCCTTTGCTTGGTACTCAACTCGGTTTACCCACACTAAAATGGCTTGATGAGAACATGTAAACACGCGTTGTGGATCACTCAAAAAAACTAGATCAGAACCCATCATCTAATTCATTGTAATTATAATGCAAATAAAATCATTGGTAAAGATCAAGATTGAAAAGTATCTAGTAGCCAGATGTCTTTTTAAAATTTTGATTTATTTCTATTCGTTCCTTTTGATTTTTGTTTAAAGTTAAACAGTCTTGATTTATCGTTCACCATTTTATTGTGTTTTTTAAATAAGCCCATGAACATTTATATAGTTCAATATCTAATAAATGTGCTCAAAACGCTTTACAAGTGGTCCCCAGCCAAAAGCAATACTCTGAGGCAGTAGTACATTATTTTTTTCCAATCTAAGGCAACGCTGTTAACGACTAAGTCCATATTTTTCTCCTGAGTAGATGTGAAAATGTGAGTAAAGGACCTTTTTCAAGGACTCAACTTTGCACCGCTCAGAGAGGGACTCGAGCCTAGTATCTACCGGTCCGAAGGCGAGTGTCACATAATACCAGTAGACACAAAAGCTGCACATTATAATACATAGATTTATGTTTCAAAAATATGTCCAACGAACGGCATTTTTTTGCATGCACAATTAGAGATAATAAACTCATCCGTCAAATATTTGGGATGTAAAATACAACGAATTGCTTTTTTCCTGTCCTGTGATAGCCGCTGTCTTATGTACATTGTGTCTCATTACGTCAAAAACGTAGCTTTCAGTTATTAGGGGGGGGGGGGGGTATCTTGTAGTCGGAATCAATGGCCAACTGTTTTAATCAGGTCTGATATAATAATACAATGTTTGTCAGACTACTCCCGTTAGGAAAGATTTTGTGTGGCCCCCCCCCCCCCCCCCTCCTTAAAAAAAGGAGAAAAAACAACAATAATTCCAATTGTAGTATTCGTGGCTCAGAGCTGCTGGAATTTATTAAAAACCCCACAAAAACAAAAAAAAAAAAAACCAAACAAACAACAACCCCCCCCCCCCCCAAAAAAAAAAAAAACAAAAAACACACACATTTATTTTAAATTTGGTCAGAAAGCTCGTCCTTCAAATATCGCTCGATAAAAATGACCCTCGCCATGCCATAAACTCAAACCTGGGACTTCAAGAACATATTATATTCTGCGACATCTGTAGAGAAACCTTAGATTCCATTTCAAACCGTTCATACAAAATCAATTACACTGTGACATAAACGATCTTGAGTTCTCATGGGGATATCCTGTATCACTCACACCATAGGTGTCATCTCTCTCTCTCTCTCTCTCTCTCTCTCTCTCTCTCTCTCTCTCTCTCTCTCTCTCTCTCTCTCTCTTTATCTCTCTTCCCCCTCTCCCTCTCTCATTCTTTACCTCGCCATCGTTCTTTGCTCTCCACAGCCCCACTCCCCCTCTCTCACCATCAGTCTTTGCCTCTCCACAGCTTTCTCTCTCTCTCTGTCTCTCTCTCTCTCTCTCTTTCCCCCCCCTCTCTCTCTCTCTCTATCTCCCCTCTCTCTCTCTATCTCCTCTCTCTCTCTCTCTCTCTCTCTCTCTCTCTCTCTCTCTCTCTCTCCAGGCTGACATTAAGCCGATTTCTTCGGTGAAGTGTCCTGCCTTAACGGATGGAATAACTGGGTTGTCGATAACTATTTACAATGCCACGGCATGCAAGGCAGAGAAAAAAAGACGGATAGAAGTAACAAATTTCATTTCAAAATTATCATTTTAGACGAAAAGACTCGTTCCAGAAGTAACGGTCATTTCAAAATTATCATTTTAGACGAAAAGACTCGTTCCAGAAGTAACGGTCAATTCAAAATTATAATTTTAGACGAAAAGACTCGTTCCAGAAGTAACGGTCAATTCAAAATTATAATTTTAGACGAAAAGACTCGTTCCAGAAGTAACGGTCAATTCAAAAGTATCATTTTAGACGAAAAGACTCGTTGCTATTCTGCTACAAAGATATCCTGACCAAAATATTTGGAATTCTCAGTCCAAGAAGGCTTTTTTGTGGGTTTTTTTGTTATTATTGTCATGATTAAAAGCAAATATTTCTTGTATTTTAT
>NC_088361.1:34128077-34138077 GCF_034508935.2 Berghia stephanieae
CATTGTAAAGGACTTTTAGCACATTTAGCGTATAATATTGCACCATAAAATTAACGTTTTCTCTCACTATTTCGACGTCTGTTCTTCTCACACCTGGATGCCACACGCCCCACACGAGGCTGGCAGATCAGGGCATTTTATTGTTTATATTTGATGCTTCTATTCCATCATTTGGCCCTCATTGATAAGCCTCACCTTTATGAAATGGCCCTGCTGTTTACTGCCGGTAAAAATAACACAATGCTGTATGTATGACGTAAACAGTTTAACTCTCTCCTTACCCGCTGTAGGAAAATCGTCACTTTCGTTACGATAAAACCATCTTTTTAAAGATTTCGAGTTGTTTTATAATTATCTATGTCACAAAATTTGAAGAAAGATCTTTGTAATATTTACATAAAGGTGCTGCCGTTTTGTAAAACTTGTTTTGCTCAACAAAATTGTTTATCGTATTAAACAGAAATGCATATATATATATACAACTTTTTAAAAAAAGAAAAAAATACCAAACACGGATCGTTTCGGGCTCAAAACCCTTCTTCAGCCAACAACGTTAATGTATTTATGTTTTCATTGTTTTTTTGTTTGTTTGTTTTTTTTTTGTTTTTTTTTTTTTGTTGTTGTTGGTTGCTGTTAAAGAAGAGTTTTGAGCCCGAAATGTTCCGTGTTTGGCATTTGTTTCTTTTTTGATTTTATATTAATTTTTGTTTGTAACTTTATACAGTCCACAGCCTAGCAGCTTAGGTATCACATTGACTTATATATGGTATGTGATTATTACTTTAAAATTTGAGTTTAAAAATTCAATTTCACTGGTGGGCCCGGAATGGCATTTCAGTAAAAAAAATAAATTGAAAATGGTCGGTATTGAGAGAGTTGATAAGCTACTCTGTCATAATCTAACACAACACATTTATCTCTTATGTTTGGCATTGGCGTGACGGGGCTGTCTGTGGTCAAGAATTAATTCGAGGTAAATCTATGAACCTTAAATACGTTCTGGGCAGGAATAGTGGTTTTGACAGGATATTTGTATTGATTTCAAGAAGATATTGATTAAACAATATATATATATATATATATATATATATATATATATATATATATATATATATATATATATATATATATATATATATATATATAGAATAATGCAAATTTTCACTCATATTTTTTTGGCCGAGACGACTCGTTTCTGTGTTTTTTACACTTCTTCCATTTTTTGCTTCCAAGTCGATGTTGTGTTTGTGGTTTGCGGGGGCTTTTTTGTAGTGTTGAGTGATGCTGTTTCGGATGAGTTTGTTGTAGGTGTTGGTGTCGAGCTCGTAGATGTTGTTCGTCTTGTCTGCTGGTATGAACAGGTTTTTTGATCTCTTGATTTCTTTCACGTCTTTGGCGAGGGTGCTTTGGAATTTGGAGTTGGTTTTTTTGAAGTTAATGGTAGGAATTAGGTCGAATAAGTCATATTCGAAAGCATTTAGGTCTTTGTGGGGAGGTGGGTAGTTTGCTGTGTTGAATCCGAAATTTTCTTTTGTTGTTGGGTCGTCATTTTCCTCGTTTTTGTCGAAGTGGAATACGTATTTAAAAATTTGACCAGAAAACCCGTCCTCCGAATATCAATCGATCTAAATGACCCTCATCTTGTTAAAACCTCTCTCAAACCTGGGAAGTTAATTTTTTTTTTCAAGGCCTAAGAACCTTTTGAAGCTGCGATTTATGGGATGTGGAGGGGGGGGGGGGGGGGGGGAGGAATGGCCTGTCGATAATGCCATCCTGGAATCTTTGCTCCTTCCAGGGGTTCCACCAATCAATGCTTACCGTAATCATGACTATCTGTGTGTCCTGATGCCGGTGGTCATTGTCCTGCCTGGAGTTACTGACGTCGCGTGCTCTGACAAAACACCTTTCTCCTATTTTTTGTTGTGAAAATTTGTTTTCGCTTTAAATGCACTCCGATTCGGTGTTGTGTCAAGATGAACCAGATTCCAGAAATTTTTTTTTTTTGTTTTTTGTTTTTTGGTATTAAAATTACTAGAAATGTAACATTTTATTTTTTTGTAACTTTGATAGGTTAGATTATTATGGCCTGCTCATTCCTCTCAACAAAACGTGATTAATATGTCATAGTATACATTCAGTTTTCAGTATGTATTTAAACAAGCTCGGTATAATACTGTTTTCTGGTAGCAGGTTGCCTGTTATTATTATTATTATATTATTATTATTATTATTATTATTATTATTATTATTATTATTATTATTATTATTATTATTATTATTATTATTATTATTATTAATATTATTATTATTATTAATATTATTATTATTATTATTATTATTATTATTATTATTATTATTATTATTATTATTATTATTATTATTATTATTATTATTATTATTACTAATATTATTATTATTATTATTATTATTATTATTATTATTATTATTATTATTATTATTATTATTATTATTTTCATCATCATCATCATCATCATCATCATTATTATTATTATTATTATTACTATTATTATTATTATTATTATTATTATTATTATTATTATTATCATCCTCATTATTATCATTATTATTATTATTATTATTATTATTATTATTATTATTATTATTATTATTATTATTATTATTATTATTATTATTATTATTATTTATTATTATTATTATTATTATTATTATTATTATTGTTGTTGTTGTTGATATTATTATTGATAAGATAAGATGACACCCAACTTTTCAAATTGTCTTTAAGCCTAAGACTTGAAAGAAGTGTCAGATTTTCGATCCACCCACTTCGAAGCGGTTTCATTATCTCGGGGTATTAGTTAATTAGGTTGAATTGTTAGTCAAATTATGACATGTGGGTGACTTGCCTACAGTTACGAGAAATTCCTAGAATTACGAAAATTTGACTCCAATTTCAGAACGTCACGAGCATCTGTATGTCATTAAAACTCAGGAAAATTGAAAGAAGATTCCAGAATAACAGTAGTCCTTCAGAGCCATTCGGCCCATAGAGCCGGAGTTTATTCCGGTTTCTTTCGTGTGAAACGGGCAATAGCATTTGATTGCTATCCTTTGGATTGGACGATTGTTTATCGCAAAGTGCTTTCCGCCAAATCTAACACAAGCTACCCATTCACTGCTGGGTGGAAGTGGATAAGTGGAGGGGGGGGGGGGGGGCAGAATCTTTTTTGGATGCACCCGGGATTGATCTCGGTCTCTTTGCGTGTGAAGCGATTGCTCTACCGATAGCTCACTATCGGGACCCCCAGATGCCAGAGAACATAATCTTAACGGTTTTGGAGTGTTGTTTAATCATTGTGAGGGTAAATTGTTGATTTTTGAAGTTAATTATCGCGAAAACCTTGTTTTTTCTCTTAAAAATTACGAATTTTTCAGTTTTTAAGCAGGCAGATGTCTGAAGATGTGTTTCCTGAAAATGACAAGAACTAGAGTCTCACATTTCTCGTCATTTTAACGTCAAAATTAGTTTTTCGCATCATTTCCATCCCGAGAAATTACCGCTTTGAGGCTATAGGTCGGATTTTAGAGTTTTTTGTTTGAACAATTTGGACTTATGTCCAACATTGTTTTTAAAAAAGTGTTTTGTCCTTGTAGGGCAGTGTAATGACTAGTTCATCCAGTCGACTTTTAAATCAGAATAAACTAGAAATAGAAACCAGGTCTATTTTTGACTCTGTCCTCATCGTCGTATGGAAATAGAATGGGGACGAGACAACCTGTGTACCGATCGATAAGAAGTCGACAGATTTCCAAAGTGACTTTCTCGGTTCATTTAAAAATAATGTAGCCTGTCATTTCCCGTACAATTTCTTTTTATTTCTAACTCTGAATTTATTTTACGTTCATCGGATATTTTTTTTTTTTTTGTAACGAGGGAGGGGGAGGGGGATTAATTGAGAATCGATCTATCTGTCCGGCTTTTTTACCTTTTTTTATCTGCCTGTCTATTCATTTGTTTATCTATCTGCCTGCTTGTCTGCCAATATGTCTGTTTGCCTGTCAGTCTATCTATCTATTTATCTACGTATCTATGTATGTATGTATGTATGTATGTTTGTATGTATGTCTGTATGTATGTATGTATGTATGTATGTTTGTATGTATGTTTGTATGTATGTATGTATGTATGTATGTATGTATGTATGTATGTATGTATGTATGTATGTATGTATGTATGTATGTATGTATGTATGTATGTTTTGTCAATGTGTGTGCGTGTGTGTGTGTGTGTGTGAGTTCCTTTGGCATTAACGATACAAATTATGCTGAGTTCATTAATTAAAGGAAATGAAACGACCCGACAAGTTGGACGGCACACAGATGTGAATGGCGCTAAATCAATAACAATTAACAAACTCCTGACGCTAATGAGCGATTTAATGAATTGCCGTTCTTGTGAGATTTAGTATTATTGACAGACTATTTATGAACGGATAATTGTAGACCAAGTTAAGGTTGTATGTTTCTTTCACAAATTTCCTTTCTTAAAGTTGTATTTTGTATTAACTACCGGGCATGCTCTTTAGGAATGTGCATTTTACATTAAAGCAAGCTTAAGTAAGCATTTAATAGGTATCACCAAGCTCTTCCCTTTATGAGTTTATGCATATGGATCCTTTTGCAAGTGCTTAGGCCAACGGGCCTCATTTTTTTGTCCCTATATTTTTTTTCCAATCTATGTATTCATCTCCATCGAATAAAGATGTAAGTCATGATAATCCACACATTCACGCAAACAAACAAACACACACACACACACACACATACAATATATATATATATATATATATATATATATATATATATATATATATATATATAACCATATATATATATAACCATATATATTTATATATATATATATATATATATATATATATATATATATATATATGCGTTTAATAAAAAAAAAAATTCATATTATCCACCAGCCAAATATAACGCAGAAACACACAAAACTATGTGTAAGCTTGAACGTTTATAGTCTGATAGATAGAATTTAGTGAGAGCTACTCATAAAAAGGGCTGGCTAAAACAGTAACAAAGAGCTGAGTTCCTTTTAAATTGCTTTCCTTTCTGTGATACCGTTGAATGGATATGAGCATTTAATTTGTTTCCAAACGACATTCATCACATTTAATCATTTAGACTAACAGGTAATCCGTAATGACTCGAATCATTGCTAATTTATAATCACTTGGTATTTCGTTATCATTGGGGAACCAGGACAAAAATCTCTTCCTTCATTTTCATCAGGCTTCAGTGATTGTGTTTTCAATAATAGAGAAAACTTGAAACACATCGAGTAAAACGACTCTGTCAAAGAATTTCGACTTTTAAAAAATTGTCTATTAAGTATTCCGTTTCATATGGAATAAGAATAAATACGCATGCGCGAAGCTGTCTACCAAAAAATATTCAATAAGTCGACGTCATTCCGAGTATTCGGTATTTGTTGCCTAGGCAATATTGTGACTCCGATAAAACCTCAGATTGACATTTGAAGGCTTTTAGTTAGGATTTCTGATACGTCAATGCTGTGATTACATGTTATCCACCAAAGGGACGTACTTATCAACTAATACGAAAACGTCATAATAAGGTATTCCTCAAATTGTAATGAGCTGATCATATCGTGATATAATTTATATGAAACGTCTTACATCTTACGGCGTGTGTTGCGAAAAATATTCAATTCTACTCTCACCTCAACGGTAAATATAAATGAGGCGAGAAATGACTTTGGCATCTCACCAAATCTTTGTGAAGGTTTACAATTACAGTTTATACACATGATTAGGTTATTTTCGTTCTTAGTTGTTATTTATTTATTCCCATCTGCTTTCACACTTGCCATCACCTTGGTTCTGATGTGAAGTGTAAATTATGCAGTTCCACTCTGAACAAAACCATTTTGCCCTTTTGACCAGAGACCTTTTACTTTGCATGGTGCAAGAATATAAAAACTGAGACAAAGTATGGTGCTGTGTCACTACGAAGCAGAAATTATAAAAAAAAAAACAAAAACATTCGAATATTTACAGGTATCAATTATAAGACATCATGCTAGTACCTGCCAAGTTTAATTAAAATCATCAATTAAAGAAACTGTGCCCGTTATACCAGAATCTTATACACATCACGATATCGAAAAATTTCGAAAACTTGCGTCTTGTTATTAGCAGTGTGATGTGACTGGTCTCGAAAGTTGCCCCGCCTTGTTGAAAAACAAATGGCCGATCAGGATGTAATCTGGAATATTTTTTTACTTGTAACAATGTTACAGAATTTTCAATAATATAGATAGAACGAAGATGACGTCACTCAGGTCTTTGTTATTTTATTTTTTATTTTTTGCCATCCATGTTTGTGAACAATTCTCACTAAGCTGTATTAACCAGACTGAAACGTTCAAGGTTACATATAGTTTTGTGTGTTGGTCCGTTATACTTCCCGATCGCAATGTTGTGAGCTTCTTAGCCAAGCGCACACTATCTAATCTGTAGATCAGAAATCACATTATTATTATTATTATTATTATTATTATTATTATTATTATTATTATTATTATTATTATTATTATTATTATTATTATTAAGATAAACGGCTACCAAAGAGTCCTGACTTGAATCCATTTGACTACAGCATTTGATCGTTGGTGTCCAACACGGTCTGTATAAGTCGGAAGTTTGACACAGAATCCGAGTTTTAAAAGAGCCAATTCAAAATTCATGGGATTACATCACTATTCAAGACATTAGAAAATCAACTGGAGCACGGGGAAAAGACTACCTATAGTTGACATGGAGAAAAATGGGAGATAGGTAGGTGACCTCGAAATTTGAGAATTGCTTCCCAAATCTTCGATATGGCAAAAATACTTTACGTGCCTCTATTAAAACAACCGTAGAGTTCACATTATAAAATAAATTGTCTTGAAAAGTTTGGACAGAAATTTCAATAAATGGGTTTGATTGTTGTAAAATTTCAGACTTGCACCATTTTCATTTCTTCATTTCAGACGGGGTTGGGGGGGGGGGGGGGGGGGGGGGGCTACAAGTTTCTAAACTTTTCCAGTTTTGTTTTCTCGCGGACGATGTATCTTAGAATTTAGACGACCTCATCTAGTAGAAAGTCTTTAACTTATGAGACTCATGATAAAACAGAGACTACAAAATAAGTCTCGATGTTTTAAAGCGTAGGCAAATATAAAGTCATCTCAATCTGTTGATATTTGAAACGAAGTTTTCTGTACAAAATGAAAAAAAGTAAGTTTTATAGTACCTATATATGGCGCAATAACCTGTGTAATAAGTACAGCTAACAGTGAATCAATGAATACGCTGATATGACTGACCTAAAAGCGTTGTAACCGACGTTTACCTATTTGCAGGTCTGATAACCCAACTTGTTATGGGCCCATTGTAGCACTGGAAATACTCTTAGACCAAAGCAAAATATTGTCCATTACAGGATTGCTAAAACAGGCCCATAATTGTGTTTGGTTGTCAGACCTGCTAATATATGCACATGTGTTATAAAGCATTAAATCTTTTAAAAAAGAAACAATCAGTAATCAATAAATTCGTAATTTTTAAGTTCAGAAATTTCACTCACTGCTCGACGCTACCTTTTTCGTTTTACAGTTGTACGTTGACACAACACATTTTGAAGATATTGGCAAGGAATGTTTTACTTCAAATATTGAATGATTGAATAAGAAGTCCTTCAACTTGTCAAAAAGTCACAAACTTTACACTTTTTGAGGCCTTTGAAAAGTTGAATGTTGCCTTTATTGATTGATATTTGAAGTCAACCATTTCTGAACAATTAAAAAGTGCTATATTGGTGTTTAGGCATTTATTTGCGATTGCATAAATCTTTTTTTTTTCTCTCATAAACTTGACAATAAAATGCCTTGAATATTTAATACCTCAAAAGGATTTTATATTGCCACGGCTCAATGATGACATTGTGATGCTTTCTGTATTTTGATGGGTGCTTTCATTCAATTAATGTCTTTTGTTTTAATCTAACGAACAAAATAAAAATATAATAAACACACACACACACAAAACTCACAGACACATGCACTCACAAAACAACAACAATAACAAACAAACGAAAACCAAACAAAGCAAGATCAAAAGAACCCCCCCCCCCCCCCCCCCAAAAAAAAAAAAAAAAAATAACAAAAAAAAAACAAAAACAAACAAAATACAAAAACGGAACAAAAAACCCCCACAAAAACAACAGAATAAAAACATCAAAAAAACAAAACAAAACAAAACGCGTTTGTAGTCTTGTTTTAATTAAAGTACAGTTTTCGTATTGCCGGCGATGTTGGCAGGAGCTAGTAAAGAAATTTTATAACAAAATTGAAGAGACAACAAAGGTGGCTGATTGTTTTAGGTTCGAGATGATGATTGAAATATCTTCCATCTCTATCTCCTTCGTTCTTGTTCACATCCTCTCTACTTTTCTCCTACCCCTCCCCCCTTCTATCTCTCTCTCTCTCTCTCTCTCTCTCTCTCTCTCTCTCTCACTCTCTCTTCCCCCCTCTCTCTCCCCGTCCTCTCTCTCCCCCCTCTCTCTCTTCCCACCCTCTCTCTCTCTCTCTCTCTCTCTCTCTCTCTCTCTCTCTCTCGGACCCTCTATCTTCGGCCCGGCTTTTCCCTCCCTCGAACCATTGTTCAGGCACTCCCCATAATTGTCTGATAGATACCGATGGACACCGAAGTATTTTGGGCACAGGAGTAGGGAACAACGGGAACATTGATTGATTGATTTGATTAATCAATGATCTCACACGTTGACTGGTTAACAAGGTACCTTTACCACTCCCTCCCACCAAACACGGGGACTCTTCCATTAATACAACAACAACACACACACACACACAAACACAACATCTCTCTCTCTCTCCCACCCAGAAAGAGAGAAAGAGAGAGAGAGAGAGAGAGAGAGAGAGAGAGAGAGAGAGAGAGAGAGAGAGAGAGAGAGAGAGAGAGCCTGGATGAGTCTTGGAAAATCTAATCATCATCATCACCACCATCATCGTCGTCGTCGTCGTCGTCGTCGTCAACATCTTCATCATCATCATCATCGTCACCGTCATCATCATCGTCGCCATCATCATCATGATGTATACCGCCCCCCCCCCCCCTCCCCCAAGATTTTGACTTCCATTCAAAAGAAACAATCCGGATGTAAAAGTTAAAATCCTGATTTTTAGAAGTCAAATTTAAAACGACATATTAATATTATGCTTTACCGGTACTGGTAATGTGGAGTGGCAGACATAAGTTAAGGGTTTTTGTTTTGCGCCAGTGCCTGCGATTCTATTTTAAATCGATTTCGATATCTTCTACTCAGGTGTGGAAAGCCAACACATGATGAATGTTCCCTGGGAAACGTCAGTCATCCACGAGCTGGACCTGACCTCTACAGAACTCACCCAGCAATGTCTAGAGAACATCCTTCTTCGAATGCCAGGATTCACCTACCTCGGTCTGGGGTACTGCGAGTTCTTTGATGACAAGGTAAAATTGCGGTTTTGTGGCCATTTGGTATGACACTCGCCTTTGGACCCGTGGGTCCCTGGTTCGAGTCCCGCTGTGAATGGCGCAAAGTTGAGTCCTTGAAAAAGGCTCTTTACTCACATACTCTCATTGCGCTCAGGTGTAAAATGAGGACCTGGCCGGTAACAACAACAAAAAATGTAATAGCGCCTAATAGGTGTCATGTCTTGTCCTTATATGTTAAGTGTTGCTGGACTAGAGGTTTTCAGATGTATTCATTTTAATCTTATTTATTTATTCATCATCATCATCATCATTATTATTATTATTATTATTATTATTATTATTATTATTATTATTATTATTATTATTATTATTATTATTATTATTATTATTATTATTATTATTATTATTATATTATTACAGGTCCTGGAGAAACT
>NC_088361.1:34140577-34155577 GCF_034508935.2 Berghia stephanieae
CTTGTAGTGTGAGAACCGCGGACGGTGAGTGAGGGGAATGATAGAGGGGGGAGGGGGGAATTGGGGTACTTTCGTTGTAAAGGAGGAGTTCGATGAACCGAGAGAGGATCATGTCACGTATCCCTCATCTCCACATCTTTGACAAAATAAACTTATTATTTTAGCATTTCTACATGACATTCCCACGAAAGTACCTTGCTAAACGCGCTAGACAATGCGCCAATCCCAAATCAGAGATCATAATGGAACTCAATTTAAATTTCCGTTTAATGATTTATTTATTTTTAGAATGACTTTGGATGTCTTGTCCCATGACTCCATCTGTGACTCGTAGATCGGTGGTTCAAGTCCCGCTGTTAGCGGCGCTAAATTGCGACCATTGAAAAGAAGATGCTTTACTTACATTTCCTATTCACATAAATGTAAGATGGGTAGTAGCTTGCTGGTAACAGCTTTGTCTCTGCGCCATGACTTGTCCTACATGTTCAGTGTTGTTGGTGGCTTAGGACCCCTTGCTAAAAGAATCGAACGTATTCGACAATATAAGAGCTCAAAAGACAAGTTCTCATTTACATCTGAGTCGAGTGTGTAAAATGTCTTACTCAAGGAACCTATGCCGGGCTCAAGTTTAGAGCACCGTGGTAATATCTATCACCACCAAAAGACAAGTACTCATTCACATCTGAGTCGAGTGTGTAAAATGTCGTACTCAAGGAAGCAATGCCGGGCCAGAGTTGTCCAATCAATGTCACGCATCGGCCACTGACCACCATTAGCATCACTTGATTTGTTACAAGACGAGACATCTTACCGTTGAGCCACCCAGAAACACCATTGACTTCAGTTTCTAGTATGTTTCACAAATTACCTTGCGAAAATGTCAATTTATTATTTATATGTTTGTACAACCGTCAGAACATCCTGTGCACTCATGCTAAAAGCTTATGATAAAATGCACCCTTTTATGATGATTCCTGTATTAGATGTCTGATCCAGCATTCATCTGCGTTCCAGTTGGGTCACATCCCAATGGAACTCACAGCTCACATACAAACAAAGGTTGTTAAAGGGTTACTCTGATGTCGTCTGTTTGCTGTAAGTTTAAAGGATATTGAAAGTGTTCAGTTGATGCTTTGATGCTTTTAGACAACTGTGGAGGGGATCAGTTCTCACCAACTTAGGCCTATCTGCTCAGGTCATTTTGTGATTCAATGATAGCAGAAGCAGCAACGTCAATTTATATACATGACAGATGTGTTTGACTATTTGGGGGCAACGTGGCTCAGCGGTGCGGTCTTTGCTTCCTACCCGAAAGGTATCGAGTTCGATCACCCGCCGCTGCGCTGTGTGGCAAGTCACCTCGCCTTAGCTCAATTTGCGGCGCTGCACAGCGGCTGACGCCTGGGTTATTCCAGTCTTCCCTTTGAATAGACCCTAGAGACAAACTTCCCCTATGGGATGAATAAAGGGAATTTTATTTTGTATTTTTATTTGTCTGTCAGATATAACTGTAAATCGATACACATCTATAGAAGGAACGATCTTGACTTCACTCAGCTCTTTTTATTGTTTTTAGAAAGTCATTCGGATGATTAGTTCTCATTAAATTCTATCGATCTGAATATAAACGCTCAAGGTTACTTATAGTTTTGTGTGTTAGCACGTTATATCTGGCTGGTGGATGTCACGAGTATTTTACCTCAATGCATAGCACATCAATAGAAACCGGAATAATCTCCGGATCCAGTGGCCTATTGGCTAGAAAGACTACAGCAGGAGAGATCTTGATTAGATTTCAGATAAACAGGAATATCATTTGTGTATTTCAGCATCTGTGTCCTGGGAACGGCGAACGGCTGGTTCCTGAAGATGCAGTCACGTGTCCATGTGGATCAGATCATGGCAGCTTTTGCCCAGCATTGCCCCAAGATGGAAAGGATGGAGGTCCAGTGGGATCCGGACACTATTCGGTTCAGTGACAAGAGCAACAAGTTTATTGATCACATCAGGTTTGTAAAGTTATGTTGTTTTTTGGGGATTTCTTTTTTTGGCGTAAGTAGTTGTTTCCGTTATTCTTATTTGGGTAGGTATATGGAAAAAAAACACCCCACGCTGTGTGAAGATGGAAGGGGAAAACAAGAGAATTCAGAATATGATCATGATTATACAGTTGAATCCTGATAAAGCCATCACCGCTGGGCCAGAAAAATTGGTTGATTTTAAGAAAGTCACATAATCAATGGGAATGGAAGACTTTTAGATATAAACAGAAAATGTAGGACCCACTTGAGGTGTTGACTTACATTAAGAGTGTTGACTTTATGCAGCTTGCAGTCTATCCTGCATATTCGAAAGGAAATAAAAATGATGGTACTTCCACTTTCCTGATAGTCTGGAGTGCATATTTGAAGGTTGATGACGGTTGATGATACCATCAGGTAAATAGTAAATTGTTACATAAGCAAAATGTGTTTTGGAAAAAAAAAAGTGAAGGAATATAACTATTAACTTCAGATGGTGGAATATCAAGAGATTGATATCCTGACTACTTTGTCAAAAATTGTAATATGTATCACCTAACAGTCCTTCATGTTAAGTGTTGCTCTTGGCCCTTGTATACTGCTTTGAGAATGCATAGTGGATATTGTATGTACTATATAAATGCTCAATTAAAAATTTTGTTTGTATTTCATTTGGTTTTCATTTGCTACCTTCTTTACTCTTTTGATCAGTGACTAAATTTATAATCACAGGGGCCTACATATAGGAGAATGGTATATTACTATTTCTAAAAGTTTCTCATTTGTGAATTTTTTTGGGGCTAGGGTTTTTTCAAAGATTACATGCCTTATTGATCTATTGGTAAGTTGTTATGGTCGTATATAAAGTTTAGTTAGTTAAAATCTAGAAGTAATGTATTTCAACCCTCATGATGCCATACACAATGGACAATTAAAGGTCATTAATGGACTTAATTATCGTCTTTCTTTTTTTCAGGTTTTTGTTTTAAGTTTTATAACTATGTATTTCATTTAAAGACTGCTGCTTTGCTTTGATATTACTAATTTAACAAAAAATGATTTCACATATCGAGGTGTCCGGATAGCTCAGTGTGGCAGAGAAATCAAAGTACTGGCAAAGGTATTGTCATCAGCTTTTGGTTCAGTCAAGACTTTTTATGACCACTATGTCCATTTAGAACAGAAGTGATTGGGTAGCTGGATATGCAAGATCAAATTAAAAATACTTAAGGCTAGCATCCCTTCAAACCTTTTCTATAGGAAGAAATAGTTACTGTCTGTTTAATGCTACAGAAATGTGGCTAAACTTTAGCCCCAATGGTGTTATACTTATAAGGAACATTTTCCCATCGTTTCAGCCAATAGCTTAGTGGTATGAGCACAGACTTGAAACCAGACAATTCTTTAATGGACATTTTTGGTCTCAGTTCCAAAAAGCAGGAAATTAGAATCTATGTACGAGTCAATATCTAAGTGTGGTTTTGGTTTAGCCCCATTAGAGTGTAGGACTGAAACACTTGTTCAATGAGGGGTTTATTCTCTGCAGACTTTCTGCACTAGCTCTGTCTGAATTTCTTGCTAGTGATGAAGGTATAAAGGCTAAAACGTCAATTGTTATGCCTGTGATTATTTAATAAAATTCAATGCCAAACTTTTAACTTTTGTCTGCATGTTTACCTTCAATTCCTTACAGGTTACGATGTCCTGATTTGAAATCCCTGACATTGAGTGATGGAGAGTACTATGAAATGACCAAGTCCAACTTTGAACGTGCGGACCGTTTGAAGGTTGTCAGGACTTGTACCAACTACACCACTAGTATTGTCAGTCTGCTCAAAAACTTTAATGACTTGTTGTTTAATTAGTCATGCGACTGTTTGACTCTAGTCATGCATTTGTCTAAATTTAGTCGTGTGTCTCTTTGAGTCTAGTCACGTGTCTGTCACATTATAGTCATGTGAATGTTTGACTCTAGTCATGCATTTGTCTAAATTTGGTCGTGTGTCTCTTTGAGTCACGTGTCTGTCACATTATAGTCATGTGACTTTTTCTGATGCAATGTGTCATGGTGGTGCTTTTAGGAAAATAATTATACGAGAGTTCTGAATAGAAGTTTGACAATCCCTATTTCTCCCTCTTTCCAAGTACTTCCATATTGAACTGTTTGCCTCATATGTGTTTACAGCTCTTTACAATGAAAAATAGATAAAAATATTATTTCTATATCCTTTATCTTACTCTCCTTTTTCTGTCAGAAAATACATCTGTTTGGGATTAAAATGGGTATGAGAGTTTGAAAGCAAAATAACGGAAAAACAAACAAAAAAACCCAACTCCCTTTATCTTATAAAGGACTGTTTCTTTCACCATCCGAGAATTTCGTTCCGTTAAAAAAATTATAGTTTTTAATAAAACATTGGGTCATATTACATAGACAAAATGTTGTGTAAATTGATAAATCCGAAATCTTCCATGCAAACATTTACTTATAAGTCGTTGAAAGAAGTCACAGTGTATTAGAGAACTTTCGAGAAAAACCCATGAATAATTTATATACAGCTGGCCTTAAAATATGACCTACAGTCTCAAAACAGTCTTATGTAGGAGTGTTATTTATGCTAAAAATAGAATTTAATATCAAAACCACGAAACTTGAGATACATTTTTGTTTTGTTTTGTATTGGAGAATGAATATTTTAATTTTATATTCACTTTTTGACATAATACATAATACTGTTTTGAGATGATGGGTCACAAATGGCATGACTCAATCTTTACGCCATTGGAGAACAGATAGTTACATTGTAGAGGGCTTTGAAGATTTGCTGTTAAATAAATCAAATGTTCTTATACTTATATTTTCATATGATATTTTTCTCAGGCGCCTGCTATCATGAAAGTTTTTGAACTCTTAGTAGTTATAGATTTATGCCTTTACCTAGGCAAGCACTGGTAACATCTTAAAAATAAAATATGAAAACAAAACAAACCGAACCCAAATAAGTTCTTCCCTCCCCCTTCCATACCAGTAGGTAATATATGTTTTATATAAAGTACAATCATTTCTTTGAGCTCTTTGTTAATAACAATCATAATCTACAAATATTTAGTTATTATAATTATTTTTTGATATAGCGCCAGTATCCACAATTAGTGCTCAGAGGTGCTTTACAATAGTTTTTTTGGTATCACACAAGTTCATTCATTCGACTACGAAATCACCACAACAGTAACACACACATCATGTTCGAAGTTCACATAGAATCACGAAAAGCAGAATTAAAAAGGTTTGTTTTTAAATATCGTTTGAAGAATGGTAAACTTTCACATTGTCGGGTTTTAGGTGGTAAAGAATTCCATATGATTGGAGCCGAAAATGCAAAACCATGCTCAGCAAACTTTGTTCTTGGGATGTTATTCTCCACTAGTGAAGAACTGGCGGATCACAGAGATCGAGTTGGTCTATATTCCCTCACAAGGCATTCAAGATATTCAGATAATGTATGGTGAAGGCAATCTTAAGCAAAACATGCGATTTTGTATATTATTTTTTTCTCTATTGGAATCCAGTGTAGTGGCTTAAGGATCGATGTTATATGGTCCCCAGGCTTTGTCCTTGTAACTATACGAGCAGCTTTGTTTTGCATCAATTGTAGTCTGTTCAGCGATGTTTTTAGTAGGCTGTACAGGAGAGTTACAATATCCAAGCAGCTAGTAACAAGGGCATGGATGAGTGTTTTGCATGTTTCGTCATCAATAACATTTGTATTCTGCATATCATTTGGAGAGCGCTATGAACCGCCTGACAGTGACAGCACTTTGTTATGTGTGCGAGCATGTCTAGGTGAGTGTCAAAATAGAAAACAAGGTTTCGAATGACAATGGAATTTTTAATAACAGATTCTCAGAGGGACAGTTGGTTAATGAGTATATCCTTTCCTGTCTTTTTGAATACATTCAACTCAGTTTTGTCCTTGTTGAATTTAAGCTTGTTGTTTGTCATCCATGCTTTAATGTTATCTAGACATGCTGCGAGTCGCTGTTTTGTTTCTTCGATTTTTTTTGGATGAAATGAGTGTATAACTGGGTGTCATTGGCATAGAGATGATGACTGAGACAGAAGGTCGTGATGAAGGCTTATATTTTTATTTTCTAATACAAAAATAATCTTTTTATATTATGTCAGATATTAGGGAATTGACTAATTCGTTCTTAAAGGCAACATGACATTTTATGTCTGTTTTTGTAAATTGTAATTTTGTTCATATATCAAATACTCAGCATCTCTTTTATTGTGTTATTATAACATGTTCCATGTGTGATTTTTGTTTTTACTATACTGAAATGTCCCAATGTAAATAATGTACTTATCATTACACTTAGAAATACCAAAATCTAGTTTTAGAATAACTCAATATTTTTACTGTCTTATGAAAAGGATATATTGGTGACCCAACTCTCCAAAACGGTGTGAAAGTGTGAGATTCCCTATCAGTTTTTGATGAAATAAATAAATAAATAAATAAAAAAAGAAGAAATGAAGCTTAAAATTCCAGTTTTTAAAAAATCAGTTAAAAGTTTGTAATTGTAAATATATTAAATGGATACGATAATGTCAATTCTATGACAAAAACCATAGATTTATGATTTTCATCGTAAAAAAGCCTGACATATTGAAAACCGTTCTGAGGTGATGGGTGACCTATGTAAAATGATTTCTGTCAGTTTGAAGTTGCCATGCGATATTTATATTGTCTCAAAGACTCAAAGGTTAGAAATGTCAATTTACAATTAAAGTGTCCTATTGTGTTTGTTAAAATTGATTAGATTTATATTCAAGCTGATTTGAAGCAGCCATGGGAGAAAGGCTTGTGAAGGAAATAAATTGTGTCAGTGTCCTAGCCATGATGATGAACGGAAAAACAATTTTTACAGAAAACAATGAGAAGAAAGGTTTAAGTTCATGACTTTTGAATATGAAATCTTTGGTTTGACAATTGTATTTTTCTTTGTCGTCAATGTTGACACAAACATAGCTATGCTGACACAGTTGACAGGACATTAAATAATTTACACCAGCTATCCATTGTGATAAAAAAACGTAAGCAGTAATTAACTTATGAAACCATACTCTACTTTATCAAATAGATCCTCCCTCCCCCACTTCTATTACATTTCAGCCCCTAAAAAAACCAGTATATTTGGTTGAAAGAAAACCATTTCATACATCACCCCTCGCCTCACCTTAATAAGAAAATGACCAAAATGCACCCCCTCCCCTCCCTTCCTTCTATGGATTGGTCAATTTGCACACCCTCCTACTGAATTTTGGCCAAAGTGCACAGCCCCCCCCCCCCCCCCCCCCCGTTCTCTTTGATACAATAGAATAGAATATATCAACAGTTTTTATGGATTCAATTGTATTTATTGCTTTGATAAATTATTGTAAATACAGAAAACCTAATATGCAACGGTAATTATAAAAGCCCATGTGTTGTTTCGGTGCAGAAGAGGTATGGTTCTGAACTCACAATAGAACCTAATTAGTTCCTGAGCCAGTAATCGCAATCAGACAACTTTATGCCATACTCCAGGAAAGGTTGTTTTGCACACATTTTCCTCATGGTCCTATCGGAGGTGGACATAACATTTCAAAGTCCCCTTTGCTTAAAGTAGCTGTCTTGGTCTGTAAATTGTACTAACCTATCAGTGAGCAGGCTGCATATCTAGTCTTACTTTAAATGTAAATAGTTCAATCATCGGATATTAAAAGTAAATTCATTATAAAAGCTTAGAGCATGGCGTTTACTGTGGATAAGCACATTAAAAATGTAACCTTTAAAAAAATATTTTACCCATTAAGTAAACTCCACCTTATATTTAACAAAACCTTAGATGTAACCAGGACTGATGGTCCATCCTGCTGCATTATTATATTCAATTCTAGCTTATCATTTGTGACAGTGTTTTTGGTTAAATTTAAGGCTGAATGAGACTATTTATGAAAAGCCGAATGCCTCAGAATTCTCCGCTCAAATGCACTGCTCAAAAGTTGAATGAATAAGCACTTAGAAAAAGTTTGTAGATGGTAACTTATGTAAACATTCAGAGAGTTATTACATTTAGAACTTTTGCTAATCGTTGTAAAAATTTAAATAAGTAACCTGAGACCTTTTTGAAGTTTTTGATTTTGAGACTTTTTGTCATATTAAGAATCATCTTATCTTATCTATCAGTAAAAAAAGTAATAGTTTTCTAGCCTAAATCAAAAGGCGTTTTGATGATGTAAAGCAGCATGATTCCTATATACATATAATGTTTTACTGTAATTGTGAATTTGGCATCATACTGTCTAGCGAATGTCATAGAGATGATACATATGCAATGGGAATATATGGAGACATCTCAATAGCAGATCTGCAGGAAGTTAACATTGAAAACACTTAGTCTATCTTTGTTATTTAACCCTTTGCAGGCAGATTTCAATTTTGACGTCCAGCCTTACAATACAACAAGAAAACAGTAAACTGGGCTTCAATCCGGGTTGTATCAATTATCAGTTACCTTTGTGAAAATGGTTAAATCTGAAGTTATTACCAGATGAATAATAGGAAAAAAATTACTTACTGCATAATGGTTAAATTCAATCAACATTTCTCGAGATGTATTATGCATTTCAGTTGTCTATGTATCAGTTCTATAAAACCATTGCTATATTTTGTTTGATACAAATCTAGTTTTAGCACCCATAATTAAATCAACTGTTATTTCTATATATTAAATTAATTATATTTTAAACAAAATTAAAAAAAAATAGTGCACTGTCGATTTATATTAAAACCATAATTATATTTTTTTTTACATCTGGCACTTTTCCATAGCCCCTATATTTCTCATAATCACTTTTCTGAAATAATATATTAGTGCACCATAGATATATAGTAAAACAACTCAAATGAATTTGAGAGATGTATATACTATGAACAATTTTTAATATCCAAAGTTTTACAAGTTGGACGACAAATCAAAATGCTTGCTCCTGAAATCAGAGCAGACTATATATTCTCAACCATATTGTATGTACATAGTAGACCCTATTATTATTTATAGTTTATTTTTATTGTTAACGAGTTGAATGATGTCAGTCAGTACCACCGGCACCATTAGAGTGCACGATCTACTTTATACAAGGAGCTCAGTCATCAAGGCTGTACCAAGGCAGTGGATGTTGTATCACATCACATAAAAAATTAAGAAATTAAGGAGCAGGCACCAGTGTTAAATAAATATCTGGACAGATGTCTATGAAAGGTGCCAGACAAATCAAGAAACAAAAATAGAAGAAATAAAAAACCATCCCAAAAAAATCAGTCTAAACTGATTTTTTGGGATGGTTTTTTTCTTCTTCTATTTTTCTCTCTTGATTTGTCTGTCACCTTTCATACACCCTTGTTCAGATCTTTATCACATCACATAGCTGGTCAGGTGATGGACGGTAGTGACAGTTTTAAGCCCCATCATTGTGTATCTACACAATAAGATAAAGATCTGAAAAAAGTGTGAATGAAACAATGCTAGACAAAGAAAGAAAGAAAATTACTAGACAAAAAAAACTGTTCCATAAAAATCAGTCTTCCTTGACTGGGGATCGAACCTCAGACCTCCTGAAGACCTCCCACTTAAGCGTTTGAGGCTTTGGCATTTAGCGCTATAAAAGAATACTTTATTATTATTACCGGTCTGACATTCTCCTACACCAGAGAGGTTACCTGCTAGTTGGGACATAGGCATTAAAATGATTTCAACTATTGGGTAACCTCTGGTGTAATAGTAGCACGTTATCAAGAAATCTGTGGTTCGATCCCTAGGCAATGAAGACTGATTTTTTTGGGATGGTTGTTTTTTCTTGTATTTTTCTTTCTTGCCTTGTCTGGCACTATTTCATACACACTTTTTCAGATCTGTATTTTAGTGTTCTGTGCAATTTCTTTTTCATCTTTTTAACACTTCAGTGCAATTATAACCCAATCAGTTTATGAAATGAGAAATTCATTGTAGATATGCCTATACCCCATGACTTTTATTTTAAATAATATTCTTGCCATATTATATCTGTATAGAGAGCATCGTCAAAAACGTAGAATTTTTACACCAGAAATATTTAATACGTCACCATAGCAACCAATCTGTGATCAAGGAGTTACATTGAATTTTTTGTCATTTACTTATTTATTATTTATACCATAAAGTGTGCATGCATTTACCTCCCCTGAATTTACCAAATAAAAGATTGTGGTTCCTATTTTTGTCTTTGGATTTCTTTTTTGCTTTTTTTCTTCTTTACACTAGAGTTCAAGTACATCCTAGATACTCTGAACCCTGATCTAAAAAAGATATTGAGGGCTTCCAATTCAACCTTGCCAGCATCACGTGCAGTAAAAAAAAAAATATTTAGCTTACATCTGGAAAAACGTATTTAAAAGTTTGTTTTTTTACCAATCACGACATTTTCAATTGAGGTTTGAACCCGGCATGCCTACCCTGTCGCATGGATTTGGAGGAATCAGAAACTTGTTCACTCCTGCTGTTTCAATGATTTTTTTTCCGTATCAACAGCATTCCCATTCTGAAGTGCCTTGACAAAAGCATTTAGACATAAGTAAAATAAGTGTTGATTAAGTCTGATACTGATATAGATATGGTTGTAACCAACAAAAACAAACCGGCACCGTTATTTAATGGAAATGTAATTGTTTGATCTAGACACAAATGACAAGTGTTATTACAAAAGCCACACTAAATTTTTTCCCCTCAAAATCACCTCTCTTGCACTTACATGGTTAGAGTCAGATGCTTTAATATGAAAAATCACCATTTCCATTTCATGAATAGACATTAATTATGACACCCCATATTCAACACAAGCTTGGTGACTTCATTGTAACCAGTTTGTAGTTTAACTAGCGATACTACATGAGAGCAGTAACAGCATATACTATACTGTCTCTTTGTCTTCATGAAAACATCAACAATGAAATCATAAAGGAGAATCCATGAAAAGTGAAAATTATGAAGAATGATTTTATTTAGATTGAGAATATGGAGTAAACGAAACAAAAATGAAAAAATTTAAATTAAACACAAAATGTCATAATTCGTCATCGACATCTTTTTCCTCATCTTCGCTGGCTATATCATCACTGTCTTCATCATTGTTTTCATAAGCATTTTCATCAGAGTCGTCGTCATTGTCTTCATCAACTTTTGGTTGTCTGTATCTGTGGAAAAATAATCACCAGGATGAGAGAAGGACAAGCATCTAAAAGGCGTCATTGCTACAGTGTCGTATCTTGTTACAAAGTTAAGCAAACAATGTTGAGCATGGTCAGTGATGAAACAAATGACAATCATAGGGAAACTTTGTCCTTGATATTCTTTGATAACACACTTAACACACATTAACTCATTCGAGTCGGGTGTGAATGAGTTGTACACACATTACCTCATTCCAGTCGGGTGTGAGTGTGAATGAGTTGTAAGAGAGTTAGTATAAGAAGTATTCTTAACAAATTTTTTTACTGCATTTGAATGGAGATTTGGCTCAAAATGGCCTATAGGAGGAATAAATAAGATTTTGAAGCATATGGAGCATGGTTAAATATGCAGGAATGCACTATATAAGCGTTTATATATGTATTTAACCTTCTGACAATTTCTATCAATATAAATTAGGAAAAAAATTAACTCGGCAACAGTAAAAGAGTCGGAATTTCTTGGGAATAAAAATGGTAAAATCTGTTATACATTGCCAAAATGCCAATTTTTTTTCCATTTTGACCAGGTAAAATATTCTCCAAGTTAAAAAAAAATTCTTACACTTAATACTTCTCCAAAGGTACACACACATGCTTCTTATAAGTATCAGGTTTTTAAAAAAATGTAAATTGGGGATCACCTTAATTCATTGAGGTAAAATATTTCAAGACAAATTAAAAAAAAAAAGATAAAGGTATCCAGTCAGTTTTCGGCATTGTGTGTGTGTGTGTGTGTGTGTGTAATGTTAGTAGGGTGAAAGAAAAAGAGAAATATATATATATATATATATAGAAATATATATATATATATATATATAAAGAGAGAGAGAGAGAGAGAGAGAGAGAGAGAGAGAGAGAGAGAGGGAGGGAGAGAGACCTACCTCATATCCACACGTGACGGTTGGTATGGCTCCATCTTATTGGTGAAATGTTCCGCCAATCTTTGAGCTGCTCTCTCGGCAGCAATTTGCTTTGTAAAGGATTGGGAGGAAACAGATGGATAACAAGTTATTAACCGTAAGGGAAAGTGGACTTTGATTTGATTTTAGAATATTCGTCTAAAATAATTTTATATATGCAATCTACAAATTTTCCATGAAAGATGTATAATGTAATTTTTTTTTTCGGGAGGAGATGAGATGGATGAGTATTTTGTTATTGTTATTTCACTGTAACAAGGAAGTCTCAAATTTAAGCCCCTCGTTTCAGGCATATTTCATTTATTTTTCACTTGGGAAAGAAAATTAATCCTAAATTTGCTCACGTGGGCAATGTAATATTCCTATTCATATGAGACATTTGTTTACTTATGAAAACATTCTATAAGAGCTGAGGTTGGAAAGTTTCTCCGCTCTTATCTATGACTGTATACCATGGAATGTTAATAAGTTGTCACGATTTTTAGTTAAATTGAAGCCCCTTTCAATTATTCAATGGAAATAAATGCTGTTCTTATAGGAGATGGATGTGAGCCAGAAATATTTTTCTCATTCGTTTCTAGCTATTGACTTTAAAATTGCCTTCTCTGTCTAATATTTTAAAGTTCCAAACATGAATAATATTGTCCCCTATTAAGAATAAAATAGTATTATGACATCATTGCATCATAGTTTTTGAATTGTGCCAAAACTACCATGGTGTTTGAAACAGAAAAGATAAGAAAAAGGGAAATTTAAACCTTAAAATAATTTGATTTGCCTTTTAAATATGTGCTTTACCTTTATAAGATCTTTAATCAGTTAAGAGTTGTGCAGCACATAGTTAAGTCTTTGGAAAAGGCTCTTTACTCACATTCTCTTACTGTACTCGGGTATAAAATGAGTACCTGGCTATTAACAGCATTGTCTATGTCGACTTCACAAAGTCCCAGGTTTGAGAGTTTTTGCCAAGATGAGGGTCATTTAAATCGATCGATATTTAAAAGACACGCTTTCCTGCCCAATTTTTAATGCATCTTTTTCCAGAGTATGGCAGTTAACTGGTTAATTAAAAAGTGTATAAAGATGCAAAGTTTCAGATTTTATGATTCGCAGGATACAAGCCTTCAAAGCTGAGATGTTCTTGTGCTTTCTCCTTTATTATATGATTCCTTCATGGAATTTCTAGGTAACGGCAAGGAAGGCTGTAAAAAGTGACGCAGTACATAATGATTGTTGATTTGATAATGTTTGGTCATGCACAATGTTTCGAACATGGATTGAGTGGACAATAAATGGGATAAAATAGAAAAATATGTACAATGGATGGCAAACCCAGCTAACAATTCAATGCTTAGTAGACAGAGGGATCAGAAGTAATCTCCTCTGCATCTGGGACTAATTACGGCTTGTAAGGCAAATGCTCTACCAACTGAGCCAGATGGATCCCCCAAATGAAAGGATTGCTAAAATCTTTGAAACTTTTTAAAGTCAAAAGGGAATAAAAGTATAGGGAAAATAATTTTTTAACTTACCTCTGCTTTAATTCTCTGCTCCTCAATCAAAATGACAGATTCATCGATAGAAATGAGTTTGGCTGACCTGTCACTGTAGTTAGGTGGATATAGGGCCGATTCTTCTCGTACATTTGTGGGTTGTGGCTTTGTCCTTGTGGATGGAGAATCCCCAGAGGATTTGTCTTTCTTGGATCTAAAAATTAGTATAAATTTGAAAAACATCTGCAAAAACGTGAAAATATTAGCATTATTTGATTTTTAAAAATTTAGACAAGAAAAAGCAAAATTAATCAAAATATTTTGTATCCCCCCCCCCCCCCATCCCCCCCAAAAAAACCCCCCAAAAAACAACAAAAAACAAAAGAAATTATAAAAAAAAACACCAAGCCCAAAAACTGTTTCCAAAGATCATCATTTCTTGACAGACTATCACAAAAAGATTTATAAAGATTTTTCACTTGATTCCAACTTAGCCTCAGAGTCAAGCCTACACAATTTCAATGTGAGAAAAAAACACAAGACCTCTTCAATCCTGAATAAATGCATTAATGAAAAGGAAAGGAACTTCTTTCAATGTATCACTGTGAAATTAAATGACAAAGACGTAAGGCTGAGACAATTTTGTTTGTTACCCAAACCTCTCTAGTACTCCCCTCAAAATCTGTTGTATTATCATCTGATACTGGTTGGTCCTAATCAAATATATAATGGAGATATGAAAAACAGAAAAAAAAAAATGATCTCTCACAAAAAAATGAACACATCTGACAGCAAGGTTTAGGCTGCTGAATAATCCATGAACCAGAGAGGGCCGACGATTCTGCAGGGTGTTTTTATGAAGAACACAACAATTGAAAAACAATAAAATTTCATTAAGATGTTGCTTGCAATAAATGAATGGCCAGAAAAAAGCTGACATGATGACATAACATGACAGGGTATGTTTGTTTATAAATGACCTGTCTGACATTAATTCCCATTAAATCAGAAAGTGATGTAAACATTATTGCCAGCTTGTTCTACATTTTTAAAGATATAAATCTATCACCTGTTGGGTAAGAATTTTGTTGTTGTAAATGGATTTTCTTCCACTTTTTTGATAACTCGCTCATAGCTGTTAGTCGTGGGTAGAGGAATCTCTGTAATGGGGTCACCTCCAACCGATAACTCCTGAAATAAATTCAATAGACAATAATTACAGCAGATGTGAAGAATATGGTAGAAAAAACAA